>NC_063191.1:33931819-34251819 GCF_017589495.1 Alosa alosa | reverse complement strand
AAGCCGAAACAGGTCAGGAAGATAAGGGGCTGCGGTGATCCTGTACGTTTACTCGATGTGAGTCCCTTATATGTCTGAAGTATGTAAACTTCACCGTCGGGTGTGTGTGTGTGTGTGTGTGTGTGTGTGTGTGTGTGTGTGTGTGTGTGTGTGTGTGTGTGTTTATGTGTGTGTGTGTGTGTGTGTATGTGTGTGTGTGTTTGTGCATGTGTGTGTGTGTGTGTGTGTTTGTGCGTGTGTGTGTGTGTGTGTGTGTGTGTGTGTGTGTGTGTGTGTGTGTGTGTGTAAAGAGGCTTGAAGTTGTTGTCTGGACAGGGCCCTTGTGGGCTTGTTTGTGTGTGCTAAGGCTCACCCCTGCATGTTTCAGCTGGGAGTGAGAGGCACCCTCTGGTGTCACCGCGGTCCCCCCGTGCGAAGACGAGCCGGAGCTCAGCTGCGTGACTCGACCCTCCGCACCACGAGGCACGGCAAGAGCAAGTGTTTATCAGTCCCACCGCCACACTGACGCATACAGAGCTCACTGTTTACACTCGGACTGGTGCTAAATTAATGGAAGCCTGCGCGGCTGTCTACTCAAGCCGCCTCATAAGGGGTCCGGGGGAGTGGGCGGAGACGGCGTGGGCCTGCGCTCTTAATCCGCACCGTTTTGCCTTGTCAGACGCCGCTCGGCGGGGCCCGTCATAAAAGTCACATCTGGTTCTGGGCGATTATGGATCTTGCGCCTCCCGTGTGTTTGCACATTCCTCAGAAACTTTTATTTGATATGCGGGCAATAGATGTTTAGAATTGGGTTTGGCTCGGCAGGGGAGGGGGAGTCGGGCAGGAGCTGGGCGGCGGTGGCGGAAGCAGGAGACGGAGATTTGTTATGATGTGCAGCATATGTTCGCTAATTACAAGAGCCGTGCAAAAGCCCTTCTGATGGGTAAATACAGAAGGCCGTACCGAATCGAGCTTCAGCCTCTAATTTATTTTACAACTTTCCCCACCCTCCCCCCACATGTTGGGTTTGGAGCTCATAGGCTGTTAATGCTTCAGCTCTTTTTTTGGGGGGATGGCAATGTTCATTTTGCTTTATGGATTTCTGATAATAAGCATTCTGCCTTGAACAATAGACAGAGACAGCATTGTCTCGACGTGCAGATGTAGACAAACACGCATTCCAAATAAGATACTTGTGTTTACTCTGGGCTCTTCATGACAGGACTCATGAGTAGAAGTGTAGGAGTAATGCAGGCAGTCAGACGGCACCTTAAGCCTCGCAGAGAAAACTCCTTGAAATGTACACCAAAATAATCCACCCTTTGCTGTGTAATTACTCCCAAAATTCTCAGCTCTTCCCATTCAGACAGATTTTCTCTCTGTCGACACACTGATGTAATTATTAGCTACAAAGGGAAATGCCGTCATTGTCTTGTCCAGGCCTGGACTAAGAGCTCTTTTGACATAATAAAAGCAGCGTGGGAAGGTGTCACCATGTGGTGTGTACGTTTTTTTTTGTTTTTTTTTACTGGCCCTTATTGAGGGTTTTCGCAGACATGAAAGAAAGAATGCAGAGGACAAGGTTTGTGGGGTCTGTTTCTACAAACACACCACACACTCTCAGGTCAAAAGCACGCTGACATCTTCATTCACTGTTAATCAAGGACACAGAGGAGGAGGAGGGTCCTGTCTGTTATCAGGCGAGGAACATGAATGACCCAGCTTTCCGGTTCTAAGCCTTGTCTCTTAGAACGTCTGCCAGAACACAAGAAATCTTCAGGCCACCCAAGGGTTTCTTTTGGCTGATCGCCTCTAACACAAAATTAGCAGAACAGCAATGGCTGAAAATCTCATCTTGTTCACGTTTCTACTTCACCTGTCAATATCACTGCCTCAAATGAAAACTAGACCTGATTAGTCTTGATTCTTCAGGCAATCTTAACTCTGACAAATGTCTTTCCGGAGGGATTGCCTGAGATATAATGCCTGGCACCTGATATCTTGGGACCAGGGAGGATATCCCTAACTTCAGAAGGAAGAGGGGGAGAGGGGTGGTGTGGGGGTGGGGGACTCTCCCAGCTCAGGAGATGGGATGCAGAGACAGGATACGCCTGGATGTGATGGGAGTAAAAACAAATATGTGCTTTTTATTTATTTTCTCCATTAACTTATCACCGCCGGATGAGCGAAGATATTTCTGCGGGATTTGGGGAGCTGTTGTGTCTGTGTTATCACCGTAGAACAGGCTGTCCTCAGGAGAGGACACAGGATGTCCTTCAACATCACCTCTTTAAGGGAGGAGCACAAGACTCTGTAGTACAACTTAATTAGCTTTTGGGCCTCAGAAGTTGATGTGCTTCAAGAATCACCAAGGATCTCCAACATTTTGTTGGAGTGTAATAGACATGTGGCCTCTTATGATCTGGGCATTACCTAGCAATTTCTTTGATTTTGCCATTGTCATTGACTAATAAGAATGGTCAAAAATGCCTGCATATGAGAGGGAGAGCAGATTTCATTTTCTTTCTTTCTAAAACTCCTTTATTTAGTAAAGCAGTCGCAAAACATCTCATCGACGTAATTTCAAATAACAATGTCAGGTAGAGCCCTCCCTTCGTGCACTACAGCGCATTTGATTTCAAGCGGTGCACGACACAGTCGGCACTTGTGCGAGGCACCACTATCAGCCCTAGTTAATATCATTTCCAAAGGTATGTCTGGCTGTCCCCATGACCCCAGGCTGAGGGGGAGGCGTCCCCTTTGCTCTGCCCGAGGGGTGTGGTGGGGTCAGGCGTCCCGAGCGTGGGCTCCTGAATCAATCTGTTGCATTCCTTTATGCTCCATCTGCTGACTGCTCAGGGGTAGAGGGCTGAGGGGGACCGGAGGGACTCCTCCCCCCCATGTACATGCAGGAGGCTGCATTGCTTTACCTCATGTGAGCAGTATATGTACAGATGTCATTATATATAGATACACTGTTTATGATACTTGATGATGATTTGGTAGGCTACAGGTCAATATAAATGTTGATTCTCATTCACTTTTGAATTAATGCCTTGTCAATTCCTATTAGTGTGTTGGGAGTATTTGTTTTTAAAGAAATATCGGTTGATGTGTCTTTGTCCACATGTTTGTTTTGGGTTAGATGTTTCCCTGCTCTGACTGCCGAGTGTTTATTTGATTCTATTTTCAAACAAAGGGATGTTTCTAATGAAACACAGACAACATCTTTTATGGCTGTCGGCATGTGGTCCTTTTAGTAAGTGTATAAAAGAATCAATAACCACTCCAGCATGCGTTCATTCACCACCATCTGCAATGTTTAAAATGGGTCACCCAAGTGATTGCACCAATCCTGTGCCAAAACAACGTCAGGCTGTTCTCATGTTGACACTTCGCACGACAAGACCATTTTTGTGGAAGACAATCCCTGGTTTAGGATTGAGTGACCCTCACTCTACAAGCTGCCCTGGCATTCATTCAAGATCAAACATTGCAATCTCTTTCCCCCTCTTTTCTCTTTTTTTTTGACAAAGCCAGCACATTTAGCCCACAACACAACTATATCCCTTTCATGGTGATCACCCCGGCTCAGCTTCCATTAGTGCATACACAGAGGGTCGTGGGTTGTCAGCGGGCCCCCCCATAAGCCTGTCCGTACCAGTCTCAACAAGCACACTGGATTTCTCAGTGACGGCCCCGCTCTGCTTAACTGAAGGCAGGAGACGGGTTTGGTGGAAAAGTGATTGTGAGGTGCAGCCTGGAGACCAAGATTTATGTCGACCGAAGTAAGGTGGGGGGGGGGAGGGGGCGGTTTGGGGGCCAGAGAAAGTGCGCACAGAAAGTGGGTGAATAACTGAGGAATTCTTTTACATCCTCATTCCTTCGTCCCCCCCGACACGATATGTTTAGTTACAGGGATGATTTGCTTGCACTGGAGGGAACATGTTTTCTTCTCAGGAATGTTTGGCATTCTTATTCAATTAAGTTTCTGTGATGATGTCAAACGTTTTTATGCCATTCCCTGATTTTCAGTGCAAATGGGGGGAATTCAGACATTGTTGCATTACTTGGATTACGTATCAAGTGTGTTTGATGTGACCACCAAGTGTTCTAGCAGTTGGAGTCGTTTAGAGTTCTCTGAGTGGACCGGTTGAGTGAGAACTTAGATGAAAACTTTTAAGAGGGAGCACTAACGCAGGCTCGCAGTTCTAAAAAGCCCTATTTGTCATGCTGTCCGTAATCCCCACTGTGTTTAACTTCTTTTTTTTATCTTCTCCCTTGTGAGCACGTGGGCAATTTATTTTCCGCAAATCATGTTTCAATCACAGAGGCCATGCAGAAACAAAGCTAAAAGATTCATCAGAGGCTGTTTTTTTTTACTTTTTCTGCTTTATCTAAAAGCTTTTAAAAAAAACCCGTT
Source organism: Alosa alosa (assembly GCF_017589495.1). Lineage (NCBI taxonomy): Eukaryota > Metazoa > Chordata > Actinopteri > Clupeiformes > Clupeidae > Alosa > Alosa alosa. The sequence continues at coordinate 34,247,417 of NC_063191.1, read as the reverse complement.
GCAAACAAAAGCAACCTTGCTAACCATTCTTTTTCTTTTTTTCTGTAAGATTATCTATCAGCAGAGACACTCTTTCAGTGCCCTGACAAAAGAGGAGGAGGAGCTGAGAGAGGAAAGGTCTTGAGGATAGGCCAATAAGGACTGAGCCCCCCACCCTCTCTCAGTCCCACTCTCAATGGCACTCCTCCTCTCAACTTTTTTTTCTCTTTTTCACTCTCTCTCTCTCTCTCTCTCTCTCTCTCTGGGCTGCTTCGGGTGCAGTGTGTGGTGTCTAGCACACTTCTTTGGCATTGTGAGACAGAGAGTGTGTGTGTGTGTGTGTGCGCGCGCGAGAGAGAGAGAGAGTCCCGTCTGTGGATCAGAGGCTGGGGCATGTCACAGTGATCAGCACCAGAGCTGGGCCAAAGCTGCTGAATGAGCGCTAAGTGAGCGAAGCAGGATGTCTAAACTCGGGATGTGTCTGGGCCTCCCCCTGCTCGTGTGCCTGTTGTGCGTGGGGCACTCGGAGGGCTGGCTTTGGTGGGATGCCGGGAAGCAGGACAAATCGACAGTGACACCGGCCAACGCAAGGCCTCCGCCACCGCCAGGAACTAGGCCAGAGACCCAGAGGAGAAAAGGTACAAGTGCAGGCGGCAGCGCCGGCCAGCTTGTGGATGCTTTTGGGAAGAGAGAGGAGCCGGGTAGTGTCCCGGGGGCGTCTTTGCCAGGTTTAGGATCAGGAGCCGGCCGCGATGGGTCAGTGGAGAAGCAGAATCGGCCCAGAGAGTCCAGAGATGGATCTGGGTCTGGGTCTGGGGTAGGATCTGGATCTGGATCTGGAGCTGAATCAGCATCTGCAGTTGAATCTTTGGGCTCATATTCTGCCTATGGATCTGGGTTTGGGGTGTCTATAGGGGAAAGCCAGCAGAGCCCCCGGGTAACACTCACACATTTGACTAGCTCAGCTGATGTAAATGCATATGTGTATACTGAGGGACCTACTCTGAAATCAGACTTAACCCATACAGATCTTTTACAGAGTGTTACTGAGAGCCATTCTAGATCAGCAAAGGAATATGCAAGTGTACTAACTAATTTTCCACCTCCAACTGATGATGATCAGACTATAGAGAACTTTAATGTTCCTGCAGGTGGTCTAAGCAGAAGTAGTCTTACTGGCATATATAGCACTACTCCTAGTTGGCATGTTACCAATGATAACCCGACGCAGTATTCCAATGAATACTCTGTCCCAGTGATTGATGTACTAACCAGAGGGAGCGAGAACGCTCTCGCTCCCCCCCCTAGCACGCTTCCCACCGGGGCAACCCCGCGTTGCCTGCCGCTCCAGTCCAATCTGCCTTTTTGCGCCAGACGCAAAGGGGCCCTGGAGGCGGAGCGCCACTTCTCCCTGCCCAATTTCCTCAACCACACCAGCGTGGAGGAGGTCCGCGCCACGCTGTCCGAGTGGGCGTGGCTGCTGCGCTCACGCTGTCACCACGCCGTGGAGTGGTTTTTCTGCCTGCTGCTGGTGCCCAGCTGCGGCGGTGGCGGCCGTGGTGGCGGTGGTGGTGGGGGGGTAGGAGGAGGGGGAGGCAGTGGGCGCGGTGGCCGGCGGCCGGGAGCGCGTCCCCCTCCTCCTCCCCGCCCCCAGCTGCCCTGCCGCAGCTTCTGCGAGGTCCTGGTGGACAGCTGCTGGACGGTCCTGCCCGAGGGTCGGCTCCCCGTGGAGTGTCACCTTCTGCCCGAGAACAGTGGTGATGATGGGGGTGATGATGATGGTGGTGATGAAGGTTTTCGGTGCTTGTCAGTTAGTAACCAGAAAGGTAACGGCAGGTTAGAATGCATCTCCTTTGATCCGAGATGCATTCTTTTAACCAGCACCACCTGTGTCCTGTGTGTTGTTTTGTTTTATGTGTGTGTTTGTGTGTGTGTGTCATCCACCTGTTGTGAACTGTGTTGTTTGGCCAAGTGTGCTGTGTGGTCCTGGACAACTGCATAAGCCAGAGTTTAAGGGGGTGCTCCGCAGTGAAGGCGGGTGGGGGTGGTGGTGGTGTGTGTGTGTGTGTGGGGGGGAATGTAGCCAGTATGTGTTTCCTTGTCTGAGCACATTCACCGCACCTGCTTGAACTGGCCCCAGGAACATACAGAAGCCGTGCATGGCACTGCACAGAACCGAGCTCAGCTGCATGGCCTGCTTTGCATGTCAGTGTAAATGCCTCTTGCATGTGACTGATAATGCCTCGCTCCTCAAGTGTTGCGCATACATTCCTCATAACTCAAATCAATTCACACCAGTGAAATCTGCTCACTTTCCATACCGAAGCTGTAAAAAGGTAACTCATTCCATGATAACAGTATTTGAGGTAGCTTGCACAAATTGCTCACTGAAATTGCAGAGTGCTGAAGTAATCAGGGTTTGAGGCTTCTGTGTCTGATGAGATTAGACACGTCAGTTTATGTAAAGGTCATGCTTTGATTGCAGGTCATATGTTTTGCAATTAAAATACCCTACAGTAGACACATTCTCTTGAAAACAAGTATTTCACAACTGTCTGAGTGTCAAAAGTTATCAAGTGCAGACAAAGTAGGTTGAACACCTGGAGATGTGAAATTTTAGCAGAGAACATGATATTAGATCAATTCTTAGATAACTATCTCCTGTCTTTTATCAATGTCAATATGCTTGGGGTGAAATGCCTTCTTCTACCTTCATGGAAATCATTGGTATTCTACTCTGCAAATGCCAAACCCCTGTGAGCATGCTGTGGTCTAAGGAGTGTAATGATGCAAGTTGCCTAATTGGTCGTGGCATGTAGCATGTAATGTGAGACAGATTTGTTTCTCAACCTATCTGATTTATTCTTGCGTTGGAAGAATGTCTTGCAGTGTGCTAGAGATTTGAAATGAGAATTATCTCAGGAGAGAGATAAAGTGTATTTTATGCCTCCCATATTTAGGCGGGTGGGTGTGATGCTTCTGTCAGACTCTGTCTGTCACAGAATATGTTTTTAAGGTGCTTTGCATTATCTTGTTGCCTTAAGTGTCTCTAGTAGACACAATGTCATTGCAGTGTACCTGAATAGATAAGTTCTTCTGCCTTGCAGACAACTCTACTTTTGACTGAATTATGCTTTTGGGCTGAAGGCCAATGTTTTATTATACTTTCTTCAAGAGTCATGAAATGGCAAGTGTGTCTGACCCTGAGGTCAGCATGAAGACATAGGCAGTCTGGCAGTCTGTTGGAGCATTTCTGTTTTTCTAACAGCTCATACTTAAAGAGATTGTCAGACTAGACATTGCCTTGGGTAACACCATCTGGAAACACTTCAGCCAAATCAGCTCGCAGTGATACAACATCCTGACTCGGTGATATGGATTAATGGTTGACATTCAAGCCTTAAAGCTCAGGGTAAATTCTCTATACAAGCATTTTGTTGAAGCACAAAGGAGTTGTATCGGGTTACCTTACTCCTTGTGCACCAGAGACATTGTAGACTCTGACTTTTGTTCTAAATTTGAACTCCTCCGGTATTTATGTGCCAGCCCCTGGAGTGATGCAGTGTGTGGCCCCTGTGAGCACATTTTTAGCGCTGTGAAAAGGCTAATGATGTTAACTTTGCAAGTTAACGTTTATGGATTTTCTCCACAGGCTTTCTTTGGGCTTGGTTGATAGTTAAAAACCTGCGATAATATTTTACAAGTGCCCTGGGACCAGAATCAATTGACTTCATTGTTAATTAACTTTTCTTCTCCGAGCTTAACAGCCCATTCAGATACCACATTCTCCCTCCACCCCACCCTCCCTCCACCCTCCCTCCACCCCACCCTCCCTCCACCCTCTCTTTCTTTTGCACCTATACAGTATACCTCACACTCAGAATGTCAATCACTCCCTGCTGTCTGCTTCAACAGTGGCCCTGTGTAGGTGGGTGGGAGAGAGAGAGAGAGAAAGAGAGAGAGAGAGAGAGGGAGAGAGGGAGATAGAGATGTGTAGTAGGCCTATCAGGTCCCTTAGGGGCTTTCCTGTCAAGCTCTAGAGATGAGTCTGTATGGAGGGATCTGTCATCGCTGGCCCTTGTATGTCTGAGGTGGAGAGGGTGGGGCTCCATAGGAGGCGGATGTAACACCAGCTCCTCGGTGTGTGCATCACAAAGGGGTCACGCACACACTGTCAGGGCTCTGATATCAGGCAGAGGGTTGTCCATGCATGTGTGTGAGTGAGGGTGTGTGGGTGGATTGGGTGGATTTGGGAGAGAGAGAGAGAGAGAGAGAGAGAGAGAGAGAGAGAGAGAGAGAGAGAGAGAGAGAGAGAGAGAGGAGAGAGAGGAGAAAAAATAGCTGCCCTGCCTGTGGGAAGATCATACTGATTGAGCTTGTGGATGAGTTGGGCTGGGGATGGGGGTGGAGGGTCAGTGGCCCTTGGCGTGTTCTTTTTGCAACAAGGGCGCTTCTGATTGGCACCAGACTTCAGACAGGATGTAGGACCCTCTGTGCCCAGGGTCAGAGGAAAAGCCCACAGTGTTACAACATCATGGCAAAGATGCCTGGCCTTTATTATACATGAAAAGCACTGTGCTCTTGGAGTCTGCGAGGCAAAGGAGAATGAATCCCTTTGTATCTGTCTTATTTAAATGCTATGCCCTGTGTTTGGATGTGGCACTGTCTGATATTTAGTGGTGGCCATGGCATTTGGAAATATTTGTGGATGTCACTTGGCAGCGCCTCGTTATGGCAGGAGGCCTCAGTGCTTTTTGTGTTGGCGGATTGCCCGACGGGACCTGCCAGAGAAAATGCTGCAGAACTGCTTAGAGGGCTCCAATTAAGGGGAAAATGCTGTGTCCACACGCACGGTCGCCAGATAGGCTCTCCATAGCCCTTGTGGGTCTCTTAAATAGCCAGATTTCTCATCCATGTGAAGAGCAAGCAGTGGGGTGCTTTCACAGAGAACATGGTTGTGTGGTCTCTCTTTTTCTTCTTTGAGTCTCAGCGTCCAATCAGACATCTGGATCTGGATTTAGAACGCCGCCGTGGTTGTCACTGAAGCATTGCATGGAATAGACGCCTTTAATCACATATATCTCAGATCTTTTGCTTCAGGTTATTCGACGATTATACCCAATTAAGCAAAGAAAACCGATACATTTGGTTATGTTTTTGGCCCCTTAATCCCTGCACGTATTAAAGCTGTGTGAAGCTCCACTCAAGTCTACCTACATGTAGGTGTTCAGTGAGAAAGTGTTCTGTGTCTTTTTGTTTAGATGAATATAGTTTTTTTTAATATCTGTAAACAAATGATAAAGTATGAAACATTTTCCCATGGCAATGTTGTTGGCAAAGTCCATGGGGGATTTTAAAATGATTAGTTCCTTAGGCAACAAACAACAACAACAACAAAATCTTTGTTTCTCTAAAATCTCTGTACAATAAATATATTTGGTTACATATTTTAGCATTACAAATGGTAAACTTAATTAGGTAAGCAAATGAATTTGTAATTCCTGTGGAAATTAGGGCAATGTAAAATCTGGCTAAGCACAAGCCCACTGCATACCGCACAGGAGTAAAAGTGTTCCACACCAGTCAGCAGCACACAGTGAAGTCTTGTTCATAACCCAAATGAAATTTGCTTGTGAAATGTGAACAACAGGCCAACCCGGGCAGCACGACACAACCTCTGAATCACTCAACTGACGCAGCCTGCTCCTTGCTTAATCCACTTTGGCCTGCTTGTGTTTGGTGGTTTGTGTGGGCAAGCAAAGCCTGTTGCCGGCCCATGTGGGCAGCTCCACGGTCCGCAGCTGAACCTTGCCCTGGCTGCGAGGCAGGCCTTTAACCGTCAGCCGGGGATGGTTGGTTTCAGCGGTGAAAAGGATGGTGGGTGCCGTCAGGAGAGCCCTGAGCCCCTGGGGAGGTGTTTTGATTGGTGGCTGGACATAGCCCCGGGGGCCCTTCAGTTCTCCATGGTAATTTAGAACCTCCAGATGTTCCGCATTTTCTCATGGAGAGTGTCAGGAGCAGCACTGCCTGGAGACGAGATGGGGAGACGGGAGGGCGGGAGTATTCAGCTTGAAATCCCCAACTGTCATTTGCCTCTCTCTCTCTCTCTCTCTCTCTCTCCGTCTCTCTCTCTCTCTCTCTCTCCCTCTCTCTCTCTCTCTCTCTCTCCCACTTAACTCCTCAGAAGCCTGGGAGCATTTCTAGGTGGGTGGGGGTGAAAGGCTGACGGCAGGGTTGAGAGAGGGGTGAGGAGCGGGGTGTTTGGAGTATACATGGAGATGAGTCTTGTCAAATCCTCGCAGCTTTATCAACCATACCCTCCCTATCTTCACGTGTGTGTATGTGTGTGTGTGTGTGTGAGTGTTTATGTTTAATCTCTCCCTCTCACTCCTGGTGACTGGTGATGGGAAGCAGGGGCCGCTTGGCTTGGGGAACGGGATGAAGTCAGATAGAACTAACAGGAGCCATAAGTCCAACAGGCCCATTCAGGGGCCTGCACTCTCCCTCTGTCCCCCCTCACTCTTCTGAGTCATTTAGCTGTCAGTGATTAAGAACAAGGGAGACAGCCTCATGCTTGAATAGACGCTGGCATTTAAGAGCTAATGTTTAACCTCGGAGACATCTGTATTGATTAAATGGATCAGCCTGTGTTGCCCTTCACCTCGTCTTGGTCTTCAGTGCAGAACACTGACATCTATATTCCAGTGAAAGGTTTTAAAAAGGTTTTGCCTGGTTCGAAGACGTTGTGTTATAGTTGCGACATATTTGGTAGTTAAGCAGGGTAAATGCTACAGTTGTCAGTGTTATCAGTGCTTTGTGGGAATCTACTGTACTTGTCTGTGTTCCCTGGAAGAAATACAAACCATATAATTTGGCTTTGTTCCACTTAGAAACAATGACAAGCACATCACATTTGGAATTGATGTAGCGCAATGCCGCCTCAAACCAGACTCCAGACATGTCGTTTTTCATGTCGTTTTGGATCAGAGTCCTGTATTATCTTGTAGACATGCGTAGCAGTGTTCTCGTCCCACCCCGGGCCTTGTGCCATGCGCACCCATGTGGATGAGCGGCCTGATGATGGTTTGTGTGGAAGTGATGGGAAGAGGGGCAAAAAAACACAGAGAGAGAGAGACAACGGAGAGGTGGAGGGAGAGAGAGAGAGAGAGAGACAACGGAGAGGTGGAGGGAGAGAGAGAAAAAGACAACGGAGGGAGAGAGAGAGAGACAACGGAGAGGTGGAGGGAGAGAGAGAGAGAGAGACAACGGAGGGAGAGAGGGAGAGAGAGAGAGAGAGAGAGTGCACATCTGGACAGCATAGTAATTAGGCTGTGCTCTAAATGAGGGCTTGTGTTGGAATGCAGAGGCAGGAACGCATGCAGTGGCGGCCCTGTTTGGGATGATGATACCAGGGGCAGAGACATGTGCAGGAGGCTGGCAAAGGAAGCCCCGTGGAAATAAAGACAAATTAGATCTCCACATCAGACGACGAGGATGCTGGAGGGAAAAAAACAAGAAGAAGCAGTGGCAGCAGTGAAGGCTGGCCTGTCAGATGCACACACACACACACACACACACACACACACAAACACACACACACACACACACACACTGTGAAGTCGCACACTGTTTTTGAAGATAACCCCCACATTCCTGCGCTCTTCTTTAATTTGGCCAGGAATCCAGCACCTTCAGCTGTTCATTGTACCCTGCTTTATACACACACTATCCTAGTGAAGTGAAGCTAGTGAAGCTAGTGTAAGTGTTGTTTTCTTTTGAGGAAAGACAATAGAATAAGTTGCCTTGAATGAAACATTTAGAATAGGGTAGAGTTTAGGGTAGTATGAGGCCAAAAGCTGTGTTTGTGTGTGTGTGTGCGTGTGCGAGTTTGTGTGTGTGTGCGTGTGTGAGTTTGTGTGTGTGTCTGTGTGTGCGTGTGTGCGTGTGCGAGTTTGTGTGTATGTGTGTGTGTGTGTGTGTGTGTGTGTGTGTGTGTGTGCGTGTGTGTGTGTGTGTGTGTGTGTTCATATGTATGTGAAATGTCAGGTGGGGGGCGGGTGTCAATCCATGAGCACACACCCAGAGGCCCTGAGAGAGTTAGCTTGACTCTGTTTGGATAAACATCTGGATTATTTTGCAATCACAATTTACTGCGCGCTGTCAGAAATGTTTTCAGTCAAGGACATCAGATTCCCAAAAGTGATATTTTCAGGTCTCACTCTCTCTTTCTTTCCTTCTCTCTCTCTTTTTTCTCTCTCTCTCGCTCTCTCTCTCACACACACACCCACACACACACACAGCAAAAAAGAGAGACAAAAATCTCCTCTCCACAAGTGTTTGGTGCTTGGCGGACAACAGTATATTGACCACAGCACTAGGTGCTGAAATACTTGACCTTTCTCTACCGACACACACAAACACAAAACCATCTGGGGAACAGGAGAAACCCCCCCCCCCAGGTTCTCAGAGTTTCCGTCAATGGAGTTGTGCCGTTTCCTCCCGCTCTGGCTAATTTAGTCCCCGGTTTGATCCAGGCCTTGTTAAGACCCAAGACTTCATCCTGTCGGGGAAGTGCCTGCGGGACGGTGCGTGTTTGTGTGGCTCTCTGAAACGTTTGTTTTGTTTTGGTGGAGGAGGCTACGAGGCCACTGGTATGGCAGCTTTGGGTGGCTGAGGACCTCATATGTTTTGACTTGCAACAAAAGGCACCATCTGCAGTTCCTAATGATGTAGTGCCCTCAGCTTATTGAAGGCCTTTGAATCCCTGTTTTGATAAATAAGGCTTTATGCCACCTGGTATGGATTTCAAGTTTGATCAGTTTCAAGCATGAGCTGTCGTTTGATGCCATTTGTAATGCTCAGAGTTAATTGAAGCAAGCTGTGTTTTGTTTGTAGTAAATTGTTGATTTCATTCATTCATTCATTCATAACTGACTTCATTAGGAAACATTGATAATAACAGATAGCTTAACTCGAAAGATGAACTTTCTATTAATACATGTAAAATCTCTCTCTGTCTCTGTGCCTTGCATAGTGGAAATTGAAGGTTTGTGTGGGTGCAGTGGACACTCAGCTCATTGTCCTCCCTGTTATTTCGGAACCTTCTTTAATGATGCGCCTGCCCTCCATCACTGTCGCCATGGGAGATAGCTGTGGGAGCGGAGATATTCCGCTGCCCTTGTTCCGTGCTGCTGACATGACAGCACAGAGGGGTGGGGGTGGAGTGTGTGTGTGGGGGGGCTTTGATAGGAGGGATGGCACATTTACCACGTCCAAGTTGGTTATCTGGCGACAAGCTTGGATGCCTTTTTAATCTGGTGGGATCCTGTGGTGAGTGATGGCGGCCCGAGTGTGAAGGCGAGGAGTCCATCTGACCTGTGGGCCTGAGAGCGCAGTGGTCAGGGTGGTGGTGCCTGCTCAGGATAGACCAGGGGCAGCCGTGGCCTACTTGTTAGCGCTTCGGACTTGTTACCGGAGGGTTGCCGGTTCGAACCCCGACCAGTAGGCACGGCTGAAGTGCCCTTGAGCAAGGCACCTAAGCCCTCACTGCTCCTCGAGTGCTGCTGTTGTTGCAGGCAGCTCACTGCGCTGGGATTAGTGTGTGCTTCACCTCACTGTGTGTTCGCTGTGTGCTGAGTGTGTTTCACTAATTCACGGATTTGGGATAAATGCAGAGACCAAATTTCCCTCACGGGATCAAAAGAGTATATATACTTATACTTATACTTATACTTATACCAATGCTGACACAGCTCCCGCTGGGATAGCTCTGTGTTTTCCACTGCATCTGAGCTCGGTTGCCTTAGAGCAGCTGAGGAAGGATTGTTGTCACCATGGCAGATTGTGAAACAGTCACTTGTGAAAGAAAACCAACCAAATAAATAAAGAAGTCGATATAAATAAATAATTCAACCATATCTGTTTATTCACGTTTTGATATTTTGAACAATGCCATTTAGCATCATGTCAACAGAGCACTCCAAAAGACAGTTTGGGTTGGCGTGTATTAACTGAAAGCTTTTGGTTTTCTACTTATACTGTGTCAGATTGAAAGATTTGTTCTGCCAAGACCGGGGTATGTTTCTGTCCTCTACCTTTTTAGGACATCATTGTTGATGTTCTGTTTAAAGGTCAAAGAAAGAGCAAGATTTCCACCCCTTTCCCAAGGCAATATAGAGATATATTGGGAGAAAATAGTAATAATAACAGTAAGAGGCTCATGCTTGAACAGGAACGACAATCCTCCCATTCTTTTGTGTGAGTTTATTGGAGCCAGAGGGTTTGTTTTATTTGTTCCAAGTCCATAGGCATATTGCCATCTAATTCTGGTTTGGTTTGAAGCTATACTTTGGTGTGGGATTACTCTCTGCATAAAAAGACAGCCGTTTATTTCAAAGTCAGGCCATGTTCCAAGTTTTTTCCTGATGTAGTTTTTAGAAGTTTTTGTATTTTTTTTCGATGTCACAAACAACAAACCGACAGTACTACAGCAGTGGCGTCTCTCCTTATCACCATGTGAAACTCAGAGTCAGAGTCAGAGTGTGTATTCAACTAATTCAGTGCTTTTAACATATCCCCAACATATCCCACCTTCCATCCAAGTTACCCCATGTCCCTAAGCTCCTCTTGTCTTTTCAGTTCTGTATGTTTTTGGCTTATTTAGTTGTCGGTGTGATATGCCCATGTACTGACCCTCTGCCCTGTCCCGTCCACAGAGGAGAGCGGACTGTCTCTGCTGCAGCTTATTGGGAACCCTCCTCCATCCGACATCGAGCTGGCGTACAGCCCCGACAACACCGTCGGCTACGTGTTCGGCCCCAGCTCCAACACGGGCCAGCTGGCCCACGCGCACCTGCCCAACCCCTTCTACCGCGACTTCTCGCTCATGTTCCACCTGAAGCCCACCACGTCACGCGGCGGTGTGGTCTTCTCCGTCACCGACGCCACGCAGCAGATCATGTACGTGGGCGTGAAGCTGTCGGCCGTGCAGGGGGGCCGCCAGCGGATCATCCTCTACTACACGGAGCCCGACTCCACCAGCTCGTACGAGGCGGCCAGCTTCACCGTGCCCTCCATGCAGGACCGCTGGACGCGCTTTGCCCTGAGCGTCAACCAGGACAGGGTGCTGCTCTTCTTCAACTGCGACACGGACCAGCAGGTCGTGAACTTTGAGCGCTCGCCCGACGACATGGACATGGAGAACGGCGCGGGCATCTTCGTTGGGCAGGCCGGAGGGGCCGACCCAGATAAGTTCCTGGTATGTACCGTGCCTCCCGTCTCCCCAGCTAACGCCAACATCAGCCATTTGATATTCCTGAGAAAATACTTTCAGTGCTGTCACGGCAAGGCAAGAAGCGAGGATGGAAATTAGACAGCAGCAATGGGTTTTGAAAAATACACACACACACACACAAACACACACACACACACACACACACACACATGCACGCACGCATGCACACACCAGGCTGCGTTCTTGAACATTCAGCTCAGGCAGGCACATGAAACAGAAACCAGAGAAGAGGGCAAGTCTTGCATGACTTGATCGGTCAAATTGGCCTGCTTTGAATCAAAATATACAGTGGAGGGGAGGCCATAAAGGGAAATACATCCAGCCTACATCCTGCGCTCGTTCTCCAGTGCTGGAGTTAATTGCACTGGCGAGCCGTGGGGGGGCCATTATCTCCCGTTAACTCTGGCCCCATAGAGCCAGCAGCCGACCCTTTGACCTCCACTCTGATCGGATGGAGTGGGCAGACAGCTACACTCTGACCTGACAGAGGTAATCAGACGGGGCCAAAAAAAGACTGGAGTGAGTGAAATGAGAGAGACAGAGAGAGAGAGAGAGAGAGAGAGAGAGAGAGAGAGAGAGAGAGAGAGAGAGAGAGAGAGAGAGAGAGAGAGAGAGAGAGAGAGAGAGAGAAATTATGCTGCTGATTATTATATTAGTGGCGGAAACAACTGCTGGGAAGCATCTGCCAAATGACATGAACACCCACGTTGTCTTATCTGACACACATACACACTTACTCACAAACAGTGAAACACACACGCACACACATACACGCACACATGCATAGAGAGAGAGAGTGAGTCAGAGAGAGAGAGTGAAAGAGAGAAGATAAAGAACAAAAGAGGGACAGAGACTGAAATAGCAGAGGGAAGGACAAAGAGACAAACAGAGTCAGGGAGTGTAAGAGATAAGAGTTTCATTTAGACTCAGAGCTAAGTCTGACTTCTCGCCGTTATTGCCTCAGTTCCTTGCTTGTGTAAAGCATTTGGGGCTGATTCAAGAATAACACAGTAAATGCCATAGGCAGCCCACCGTGGCCCTCTGAATGGTCCTCGGAGCGCTGCCTGTCCTTCCCAGTCAAGAGCAGCTGTAAGAAAATTTAGTAGAACGATTTAATTTAAACAGCCGTTTTAGCACTTACTTGTTTGATCTGAAATGAACGGTTGAAGTAAATGCTTTGGGGTGTAGCCTGCCTAGTGAAATTGTATTGTTTACAGGGTTGCAGGGTTTTATTTGTCAGAGCTTTGTTCAAAAGTGAAATATTACATTTAAAAAACAAATACAGTGGGGTGATTAGTACATTAAGTCCAAGGCCTGTAATCTTACATTCAGGCTCATTTGAATAGGGAGTTGAATGGCAGCAGATTTAATAGTAGCCTATCCACTAGTTACAATTAGTATCAGGCCAGTGGTAGTGGATGGAGAAGATGGAGGCGCTGGGTCTGAAAACCTGCAGACAGACAGACTGTCTGCTCCCTGTCCTCTCTGGGATGTGTGGCTCTCTCCCACAGTCATCCTGTGAGCTTCAGTGTGCCTCCCATGCATTTTCTCCTCAAAGCCATAGTGATGCTCTTTGGCCAACAAGAATGCCCCCAGCCCTGCCCCAAAGAGGATGGCCTGACAAAAGACCTGCCAGAAAGCAGATTGACTGGGGGCAGTGTAGCATGGTATGCTTTGAATTTTATGGTGCTCTTTCAAGCTCTGCTCTAGACACTATGAGAAGAGTATAACTCCATTCCATAGTGGAGGTTTTCATTGTGATTATTAAGAGAGGACTACCCTGTCTTATCGTGGCCATCAGATACTGATTTTGAAGTGCGAAGTTCCATAGCCTTTCTGTCTGTGACGCATAAAGGGACACAAAAGCTCTTTTAAACCATCATAAAGTTTCCCCCTCTGCTCTTTTGACTCAGACAAAAGTGCATTGAGGCCGTGGGTTGCTGCGAGGGAGGTGTCCTTAGACACCGGTGTGAAGCAACCTCCCGATAATGCCTATTCCAAATGGCCTTGGACGGATGCACCGCCACTGGAACCAACTGCGAGAAGTGCATGTGTTCTGCCTAACATATGGGAATGTGATTGTATTACTCCCCCTCCCCCTACCCCCTCCACCCTAATGTAAGTGTGAATGTTATCACTGTTGGGCCAGTAATTAGACAAACATCTTCAAAGGGGAAATCCCACTGCATCGGCGGCGCGCAGCTTCCAAACACGCCTTTGAAGTGCCCGACATCTGAGGGAAATTATTATCTCGTTATCAGTTTTCTATGGCAGCCGAGGCCTCGCAAGGACGACACTGAGCACATTCAGAAATGAGCAGCAGCAAACAACGCTGCCGAAGCATGCTATGATCTACATGACGTCATGCCTGGAAATGCAGATATGAAACATCCTTTGAAACGTGTCTCTCTCTCCCTCCTTCTCCCTCTCTCTCTCCCCCTCCCTCTCCCTCTCTATTTTTCTCCATCTCTGTTTGTTTCAGGGTGTGATTGCCGAGCTGAGGGTCGTTGGAGATCCCCAGGCTGCAGAATTGCATTGTGATGAAGATGGAGATGACTCAGATGCAGTGAGTAGGCTACCTCTCTCTGACTACTGTTGCCTCTTCCAAATATCAGAATATTAACAGGCGTGAACGGTCAACTGTGCCACAGACATGCTGTTACATGCCACAAAATAATCAGTAACAACATGATTTCTTAATAAATGAGACATGCATTTCAAACTAATGGAAAATTGTGTGGGTTTAAAAGCAACAGCAAAGGTACTAAATAATCCCCATTTCTCAGCACTAAATAAACTACATTTCCCAGCACTAAATGTACTACATTTCACAGATGGATGGGTTTACATTCTATCCATACTGCTTGGATTTTATCCTGTATTAAACCTTTTCAGTTAGCAGTGCAACAAGAAATATTATGACATGTAGCTTGGAAGGATTTAATTAAGCTCCACATATTTTTAGCACCAAGTTTTGACCTGAAGTTATAAAGGCCAAGCATTCTGTCAGGGAGCTGATGAATAGTGCACCCTATGGCTACCGAGTGGTATATGGAATGACATACCTCCCTGGAAAGAATGCTCTGCCTCTAGATAGGTCATCGGTAGGGTAAACCATATTGTCAGTCAATAAGATCTATGCTTCCAGCACAGCCTCCAGCAGAGGTGGATAATGCCAGGATGAATGGCTTCTCATTGTAAATATCTCATTATGGAATACGACACTGACTGAAAAATGCTCCTTTTCCCTCCTACCCTTGTCCATCTCTGCAGGCCTCGGGCGATTACGGAAGTGGCCAGGGAGAGACGAGCTCCACAGTCTCGGTAATGCCTTTCATATGGACTTTCTTTGACATGGACTTTACAAACACACACACTTTCTGTCAAGCAGAAAGGTCATGTGAGTTCTTGCGACGAGATATATACAATGTGCGATGGGGGCACCTAATCATCTCACCTCGCAGGCCCGCAGCACCTGCGGCCAGAGAGGCTTCACGGCAGCAAAATTACCCCGCTTGCTTTCTCTCTTTTTCTCTGTCTCGATACCTAGCTAGCTCATGGGCCCGTGCCTTGTCTGTGCACGTCAGCGACCCAATTACAGAGGAGGGGGAAACCAGGTGGCTCCTGCAGCGTCCGTTTGCATGGGAAGCCTCTGCCACGAGGTCCTGTTTTGTTATTCTGTCTGTTTTCTCAATAACTAGTGAGGCTCAGGATTTGGGGGGGGGGGGATAAGGTATGTGTGTGGGTGTGTGTGGGGGGGGGCTCTTTGGTCACTAATTTTTTCCTGGCGTGCTTGAAGTAGTGTGGGTCTATCAGAGTCTCATTCCAACCTGCTTTGAAGCATCTTGTTTTTTTTTTTTTTTTTGTTTTTTTTTTTTACTATGTAAGAGTTTTCGCTTCCTCTGACAAGCCTTTATTAGCACTGGTCCTGTACATTCAGAAGAGGCTTTTGAAAAGGCGCTAGTGAAACGCTTAACAAGAGGCAAGAGGAGGTGCGAGCACAAAATATTGGCAAACTCACTTCATGTGAGACATGTGAGATTTTTTCCATTGTCTGAGGCGGAAATCTATATAAGATTGATGTGATGGACCGCGCCCCTGGGATATTTTCCTAACGCCTTTCACAGTGAATGAAAGCTTTAGCGCAGCTTTGAGGCTAATTTTTTTCTTATAGGTGAAAACATGCCCCAGAGGTGAAAAAGGTCATTTAAACTGGCATGTGTAAAGCATGACAAGAGTGATGGGCAAGAAGGCGTCTGTGATTTAATATTGTGTAATTTGTCGTTAAAAAATCAAGACTGCGGCGGCTCGTGATGGTGGAGTAAACATGTAAACATGCCTAACTTCATTACGCTGCCTTAGAGTACGCAGAGATGTGAGACTGTGCACCGTCTCAGTGCTGCGAGTGTTCTGGGTTTGTTTTTGTTTGTGGGCCAGTTACATCAGCATGGGTGGCAGGGAGCATGTGAGTGCGGTTGCCATCATCATCATCATCATCATCATCATTATCATCTTCATCACGGATGCCCCCTGCTGTGATACATTGTGAGTTTTGGAAAGTCTGTTCTATAAAACCTCATCACCTTAACAGAACAATTCCAACCACTGTGCCAAGTTCCCCTGGTGCTGGTCTCCAAGTTAAACAATAACTGAAGAGTGGGCTGACGCCTCTGAAAGTTGGTTGATTTTCCACAGTGAAGGATTCCTCTTGTCTGTCGTCTCCTATCATGTTTCCCTATATCTCCCAACCGGGCACTTCATAGAGCAGTGCCTAGCGTGTCATGTGTGGAGAATGAGTGGAGGATGGGCTATTAGTGCTACCCCCGGAGCTGGGGGCTGGAGGAGGATGCTCCATCATGGCAAATATTCCCTCATTCAACTCCCAGTGTAGTAGTAAGACGTGATGGCAGATCCTTGGCAACCAACTCCTGTCCTGTCCTCCCCCCGCCTCCAGCCCTGATACCTGCACAAACACACACACACACACACACACACACACACACAC
Source organism: Alosa alosa (assembly GCF_017589495.1). Classification (NCBI taxonomy): domain Eukaryota; kingdom Metazoa; phylum Chordata; class Actinopteri; order Clupeiformes; family Clupeidae; genus Alosa; species Alosa alosa. Next base: position 34,231,140 of record NC_063191.1, on the reverse strand, counting down.
ACACACACACACACACACACACACACACACACTCACACTCACACTCACACACACACACACACATCAGGAAGGAGCACTACCTGCACACTTGCACTCACACACATACACACAAACACACACATGAACACTTTCTCTCGCTTTCTCTCTCTCTCTGTCTCTCTCTCTCTCACACACACACATACACAGACAGACTCTCACACACACTCACCCACACACACACACACACACACACACACACACACACACACACACACTCAACACTCCACTTTCCATATGCCAGCCACATCAGTCAGAGCTTCATTCTCTCTAAGCACAAGCAAAGCCTTCTAAAGCACACACACTGACATTCCTCTTCTGGAGCGATGGCTCTCCCTGGACCACATCACTGGCTGTCAGCATCATCAGGCAGGAGGCGGTCGAATTAGCCGCCCGAAGGGGAGCGGACGGATCCCGCTATCATCTCCAGCCCCCCCCTGCTCGGAACCAGAGAGACCGAGCGGGCGCCCGGCGTCCACTCCTGCCCGGCGCCGGGTCAGCTGCCCCTACCTGTGGATTCTCTAATCCGCTCAGAACCCAACGGGTCACGTTGCGCAAAAATGTGGCTAATTGCACACTAGGCTCGCCCATACTGTAGCTCCCCTACTGCCAGGTAGTCCGTTGCTAAGAATGGCCGACCTTCGGCGCCAGGCTCGAGGCAGACTCGAAACAGTTCAGTGGCCCCCACAGGGAGTACTGTAGTTTGTGTGTTTTGTTGTGGTTTATGCTGATCATGGCGATCTGTTTGCCAGAAGCAGAGGCACTACAGTACAAGGGAACGCTAACGCATGGAGTCAGTGTGTGTGTGTGTGTGTGTGTGTGTCTGTGTGTGTGTGTGTTTGTGTGTGTGTGTGTGTGTGTGTTGTGTGTGTGTGTGTGTGTGTGTGTGTGTGTGTGTGTGTGTGTGTGTGTGTGTGTGTGTGTGTGTATGTCTTAAAAATGTCCTTCACCATCCCCCTGCTTCCCCACAGACTACACCTCCTTCCCTGCGGCCGATCCAGCCACCTCCAGTGACATCACCAAAGGGCGATTCTGGCGACTCTGTCCACAGACAGACCGGTGAGTCATCGACACGTCACACGCACACACACGCCTCCCATCACACCATCATCATGAGACTTGCTCGCCAGGGAGCTGTCCGACACACTCTGCCCACTCCACTCGGCCCACTCTTTAGATGATAACCAGTGTTGCTTTAGCTCTAAGGAGTGTTACTTTGCCGTGCTGTTTTGTGTGTGCCAGGATTTATGTGATATGAGTCAGTGGTGCACGCAGAGGCAGAGGCACCCGCCATGAGCATGTGGCTTCATCCCTGTGCCAAGTCACGTGTGTGTGTGTGTGTGTGTGTGTGTGTGTGTGTGTGTGTGTGTGTGCGCGCGCGCATACGTCCGTGTTTTCGCAAATGTGTTAGTGTTTCATAATGCAAGTGCAAGTTTGATCTCTCCTCTGAGTCTTGTTATCATGGTGATGTCTGGGAAAGATAACAATATTTATATTTTTTTACACTCAGAGAGCTTTGAACACATGCTGTGTGGAATAGCACCACCATCTAGGTGGACGTAATCTGGTATTTGGCACCCTCTAGAGGCCATGTTGTTATTGAAGCAGGGAAGGGCTTCCATTATAGGCCACAGTTAATCGTCTGGATCTGTCAGTCATACATTTTAATCCCTTTCATAGTTGGGTACAAATAAAAACATCTAACAGATTGAATAAATAGACATCTCTGTTTACTGTTTATGAGACATAGACAGATAAATGTCAGAAAAACAGCTCTAGTTTGTATTGCAGTTTATAGTACCTCACCAAACTCTGGTGCATCAGGGGACAATTTTGTTGTTTAAGTCAATTTAATCACTGATGTATACAATTGTAGATGTTCTGCACTGTACCAGACTCTGAAGACCAAATGCCATGTCCTTATCATCTCCTCACTGTGGTAGATAGGCTTTAATGCTCCTCAATGTTTTGTGTAGCCTATGACACCGAGAGACACTCTGTGGACCATCACTCCGGAGATAGGACCTGGGGTGGTCAAGGTGGGTCATCGCTTGCAAAGAGGGCAGTTCGGTGTAGGCAGCAACATAGAAAAGTTCAACTTGTTTGAACTTTTTTGATGGAGAGATTTGAAAGTGTCCCACACATTGTGACACTAGCTGAGCCTTATTTTAAATGGGATTACTTTCTACTGATCACATCTCATCACATGTAAGGCATACTCAGGATCCTTTTCCATGTCTAGTCTTGGTATTTGGCATTGCATGAAGGTTGTGGTGGTCATGGGAACCATGCTGTTTAGTTGTGGTGGTCATGGGAACCATGTTGTTTAGTTGTGTTGCTGTGCTGATTGTTTCTATGGCTGAACACCTTGCAAGAAGAACACCAAACAGAGTGGGCATTCCACGCTTCATCCTTTGGAAACTGTGCAGTTAGGTGCTTCTCAGTAGGACAAGAAACTTTAAATTGAAGAATTTAGTCTTTTATTTTAGTGCAAAGAGACTAACGTTTCGACACAACTGTGTCTTCCTCAGAGTCATTGACTCTGAGGAAGACACAGTTGTGTCGATCTGAGGAAGACAGTTGTGTCGAAACGTTAGTCTGTTTGCACTAAAATAAAAGACTGCAAGTGATCAGTGTGCTCCAGCTCCCTTTCTTCAAACCAAACAGGGTGGATCAGAAGCAGCTATGCATGCGTTGGTGGGACGGCCTCTTGCCTCTTGCTTTTTGCCTCTGGCCTCTGGCCTCTTGCCTCTTGCTTTTGTTGTTGTTGTTGTTGCTTTTTCTCTCTTCTCCTGCAAGCGGAAAAGAGAATGGTGCTCCATCACATGGCTAGCGCACGGTGGAACCTAGTGATGAAGGCGTCGTGAGGAAGCATAAGGAATCCAGCACATGCCTTCACATGCTGAAAGAGCTTATTGATCCCCATTGAGTGGCGTGACTGAGAGGATGCTGATGTGTGTTTGGGTCCGCAGCTGGACCGAGCCAGAAGGGGCAGAAGGGTGAGCGAGGAGACACGGGCCCGAAGGGAGAGAGTGGCTACGGTGCCGGAGGAGGGAGCGGCCGCGCAGAGAAGGTGATGACCCCCCACACATACACACTCACACACACACACACGCCACACACACACACACACACTCACACTCACACTCACACTCACACTCACACACACACACACACACACACACACACACACACACACACACACACACACACACACACACACACACACACACACACACACACACACACACACATACATACACACAATGGGAAGGTGCACTACCTGCACACTTGCACTCACACACATAATACACAAACACACATGAACTCTCTCTCACTTTCTCTGTCTCTCTCACACACCCCCTCAAATCATATGGTCTCCATCATATGGCCACTCTGTCTAGTACTGTGCCTGTTCATATTTTACACAATCATGTGCTGTGAGTTACAGTGTAAAATATTACATGTACATGATGCTTGCTATGGTTGTGGTTAGAATAGGGGATAAGCTGAGGGATGGGGTACAAATAATGGGGCACCAATTAGCTTTTACACACTGTTAATTGGTGCATCACTTATTTAATGGTCTACTTACAATGTAACCAGGGCACTGTGCATTCTTCTTTTTATATATTTTTTTAAATGTTGGAGTGTTTAGACAGTTTGCTTTGGTATCCACTCCAACATGACTTCCCAGCAGCTTGTGTTCTGTTCTGTCCTGGTCCAGTGACTGTGAATATGAATGGGGAAGCTTCTGCTGTGAAGTTGTTGTGGTAATGTTATGCGAGATATTAAGTTTCTACTAATGTGTGTGTGTGTGTGTGTGTGTGTGTCTGTGTGTGTGTGTTTGTTTGTTTTTCAGGGTGCCAAAGGAGACAGGGTATGTTTTTGTTGATATGCATGTGGAACAGCAGCACACAGTTGATATACTCAGGCAATCAAGTCCATTATGATTGGTAAAGTACAAGTGTCGGTATCCCCCATAAAGCTGATGTTTGAGTAAACGTGTGTTGCTGAAACAGGGTTTGGGATCGCCTGGTCCTAAAGGGGACCGCGGACCTTCCGGGCCTCCTGGACCTCCTGGGCCCCCAGGACCTAGTGTCGTTAACCCAGGCGATGGGTCAGCGGTCCAAACCGTTCCAGGCCCCAGAGGACCACCTGGGCCGGCCGGATCACCTGGCCCTGCAGGAGCCGACGGTGAACCTGTGAGTGATGTGCCTAACAGCTACTGGCTCTCTTGACCTTTCACCCAGGTTCTTTGAATTGGTACTCTCGGGTTTGACTCAGTGGATGCTCTTAAGTGTGTGGGTTGCATTATATTGCACTCTGCATGAATATGTACAGTGGGAGAGGCTCAGCTTTTTAAAGTAATGAGCCAGCGCAGTCCTTGGGTGTGTGACCTGGATCTGAATGCTCTCATCCGCCGCATGTGACAATGTGACATCCGACGCATGTGATCGTTTTCTACTCCCAGTTTTCAGTAGTGAAAAGGGGAGAGTAAAGTTCAGGTAGGAGCTGTATGGAAAGAGAATAACTGCCAGTGGTGTCAAGTGTGTGTCTGTCTGTCTGTCTGTCTGTCTGTCTGTCTGTCTGTCTGTGTGTGTGTGTGTGTGTGTGTGTGTGTGTGTGTGTGTGTGTGTGTGTATGTGTCTTCTCTTTGTCTCATTTGCCTGGAAGAAACATGGCAGTAGGTAGTCATACATGTATTTCAACCTGTACTGTTTCATTAGCCATTAGCCATTATCCATGGATCCATTATCATGTGTAAGAAAACATCCACTTAGATTGTGGGTACCAGTACATTTCACCCACATTCATCACAAATTCATCAAATGAGAGGAGAAGGACAAAATTGCAGGATCTTTTAACAAAGATTTAGGAAATCTTAAAGGATTAGTTGAAGGAAAAAGATAGGTTGAGGTTGCATACAACTATTTTACTGAACTTACTTAACCCATTTACTCTTAAAATGCCTGCTAAAAACGGCTATAGAATCCTATGGCATTCTAGACTAAATAACCTTATTTCCTGAGGGTTTTCTGAAAACATACAAAAAATTGTCAACGTCTACCAAAATGTAATATCTAAGCCTCTGGAGCACCTAGAAACATGAAATAAAAAGCATGCTGTGCTACGCAGCATCCAGCGGGAGGGTCAATGTTGCGCTACGCAGCATCCAGCGGGAGGGTCACTGTTGCGTCATGCAGCATCCAGCGTGAATGGGTTAATATAACCTTTACAAAGCCAATGTGATGGTAAAAAACTTGTAACAGGCGAATCATTCACGTAGCATAGCTATACAGCATAGACGTAGCGAGTCGCTACCAAGAAAACCAGCCATGCAACTTCAAGAACGGCGGCCTGACAAGTCTTGCGAGAATCGTGAAACATTACCTTTTCAGTAGATATAGCTCTTTGGAGATAGATTTTGGCTGTTGTTCCTTCACCTCCACAACAAAAGCAATGTCATTGTGTACTGGGGGGACAAGTCACAAGAAGTTTGCTATTTACAACAGCAGAGTAAAATATAAGTATATCGCAACTCTAGAGGGAGCTCTACAGTAGCCAAAAATACTTAAACCTGCATAGTGTACCTTTAAGAGAACATTATTTGAGCATCAAGCTCTTTTATGGACCTGGCTTGGTTCGCTGGTTGATTGTCTGATGGTGTCTGTGGACTAATCCGTACCCATCCAGCAAAAGCAGGATGCCCCGTGCCCTTGAAGCCTTCCTTAAAGTAATAGATAGGGTGCTTTCAGCCCTGTTGGTCACGTCAGGCGGAGATGCATCACGGTAACTACTCTCTCCGTTCTGTTTATAGGGTGACCCTGGTGAAGACGGCAAAGCTGTAAGTCCTCCTAGTAAATGCATTTGACAGTGAACCTCATACATACAGTGTACAGATGCAGCACATCAGAGCTGAAGCGCATCACTGAACTCTTTGTCCCTTTGCCACTTCTTCAGGGGCCCGTGGGACCTCGTGGATTCCCAGGGACACCGGGAGACCCCGGACAAAAAGGAACAAAGGTATATTCAATTACTGATTCAGTTGTATTTATATAGCGCCATAACATTGGAGTATGCCTCAAGGTGCTTTGCAGAACCCAACTGGATAACAAAATACTTTATTCGTCCTGAAGGAATTTGGGAATTGGACTATCACATCAGCACCATCCTGTAAACAAACGCACACATACAAGTAAAATAAGTACAAAACAATAAAAAAAGACAAGTTACACCAGTCATCAGCCTCATTATTGCTGCAAAGGTGGGAAGAGTTCTATAGTGCGATGGCCATTGGTGTGATTGACCTTTCTTGTCTCTCAGAGGAACATTTGGGGGGGATTAGCCTGCCACTGAAGATACTCATTTAGGGGACGAGAGGTGTTGTTCAGGATGCTCATCATCAGCTTGTGAAGCATCCTCCTCCCTGTCACCCCTTCCAATATGTCCAACTGAATCCCACCCCATATGACAGAGGTGGCTTTCTTAATAAGCCTGTTCAATCTGTCAGCATCCCTCCCTTTCTTGCAACATGGCACTAGATTATACAGAGTATATATGAACACTATAGCAAATATCTAGAACAGTACATCAGAGTATATAAGAACACTATATCAAATATTTAGAACAGTGCATCAGAGTATATATGAACACTATATAAAATATCTAGAACAGTACATCAGAGTATATATGAACACTATATCAGATATCTACAACAGTGCATCAGAGTATATATGAACACTATGTCATCTCCATGACAATAAATGATCATTTCTGTCTTCTTCAGTCACAATTTCTTTTCTTTCTCCTGTGTCTGTTTGTCCTCTGTTTCTAGGGTGACCGTGGTGATGGGCAGCCAGGTCCCCGTGGTCCACCTGGTCCCCCTGGTCCTCCCGGCCCTGGCCTTGGAGGCCGAGACAGACTTGTGAGTTTGGGTCCACTGGCTTGACCAACTAGACAGCATTTTAAGACAGGAACATTCACAGTCCTTCTCCTGCTGTGTGTTTGAGAAGTGATTCCGATTCGGACTAATAAGTGTTTTCTTTTGCGTCAGACCTACGTGGACTTGGAGGGTTCTGGGTTCCCTGATTTGGAGAGTGTTCGGGTAGGTTGTTATATATATATATATATAAGATAAAGCCTATAGATCTCCTCATTCCTGTTAGCATAGCTGCTGCGTAGGCCTAAACCTTTATAAACAATCTCGGACTCAACTGGTTTATTTGTCGGCCTCTTCCTAAACATGACCCTGAATGGAACGCAGTGTGTTAACCTTTCTAAGCAAAGAAGCACCTCTGCTGTGAGGGTTACTGGATGTGTTTATTATCCCTCAAATCCATGATTGACTTGGTTTCCCAGAAGAAGAATCAACACGTCGGACCCTTGAAGAACTGTTTTAGCATACAACATGTATTGGCACACAGTTCAGGGTTCAGGTTAAACCCATTTATGGAGTTTTTTTGTGTAGACTAGATTTCATTGCTAGATTGTTTATAAATGCAATACGAAAGACTGTTGCATAAGGTACAAATAAGGGCAAGATCTTTTTTATCACTGTGAAAACATTTCTTATGAAAATAAATAAGATCTCTAAGATCCTTCAAAAATCGACTCTGGTCGGGAATGAAATCCGAATATGGAAGTGTGCATTTTCTTCTTTTTTATTACATACTCTTGTCCTCAACAACAGTCAAGTGGAGTGATTAATGTCACCCAGTAAGGTATTGGTGTGGTCTATCTAACAGGGCCTACCTGGAGTACCTGGTCTGCCTGGCCCACCTGGGCCCCCAGGTCCTCCTGGCTATGGGGGGTCTTCCGGATCTGGATCATCTGGGTCACCTGGAGCCCCTGGTATACCGGTAGGTTGCCTGAACAATTTGTGTGTAACTTGCTTATGTTGGCCATCGGTATACCTTTAGTCAGTTGTTTATTTGTGTGGTTATTTAGTTCCGTCACTGTAACAATAATGTTCATATATTGTGTATATTGTTGTCTGTAGGGCCCCTCAGGTCCTCCGGGCGCAGCAGGACGACCAGGACCAGCAGGCCCCAAGGTGAGACACACCAGGCCCAGTCTCACATTGCTCACTAATGACCTCTGAGTGTAGTGTAACAACCATATGAACTGAAATGTATGTGTTCAATCCTGCAAGGGTCATATGCAGTATTAAAAGGCACATTTCTTTCTTAGCCATTTATATTAGTGTTATTTAAAATGTTTTTTTCTTTCCTCAGGGAGAAGCTGGTGAATTGGGACTCCCTGGAGCAGTGGGCGAAAAGGTGAGTTCTGCACTGGGTTTGATAAGCAATGCATAAACATGCATCCATGGATACATATTCACATTCCCCGAGCGCCGCTGTTGTTGCAGGCAGCTCACTGCGCCGGGATTAGTGTGTGCTTCACCTCATTGTGTGTTCACTGTGTGCTGAGTGTGTTTAACTAATTCACGGATTGGGATAAATGCAGAAACCAAATTTCCCTCACGGGATCAAAAGAGTATACTTATACTTATACAATCAGAATGCCGTTAGGACACCTGGACAACTCTTTTTTGTTTTGTTTCTGATACCATAAGCAAGACAAATTCTGCATGTCTACTTCTTTCCCATGCATTGGTTTTGCCACCGACATTGGAAGGATGGAATGCATTGTCCATTTTTGTGCCACTTAGTCAATGTTTGCACCTGCTTTCGCCCCCTGCAGGGCTCCAAGGGTGACGCAGGTACTCCTGGCATTCCGGGCCAAACTGGACTCGCCGGGCTCCCAGGGCCTATGGGACCCGTTGGACAACCTGGACCTCCAGGACCTCCTGGGCCCGGCTACCGCGTTGGCTTTGTAAGCATCACCGTATTTTTCTCTGTAGAAATGGTGATCAGACACAGCGTCACCATCATGAGTTCAGAGTGTCTCGAAGGCCTTGCATGATTGGTTGTAAACTCATGCGGACTTTTCATTCAACAGGATGATATGGAGGGCTCTGGTGTGGGCATCTATCCTGGCGGACCAGGAGTGAGAGGACCTGATGGAGTACAGGTCAGTTCATTTTCACATGGTCCCACACCTTGGCTTTCTTACAGTCTATGGACATCACAAGCATGTTGTCTAACACTATCATATTCTTTCTGTTGATTCCAACTCAGGGTCCACCTGGTCTTCCTGGTCTTCCGGTAAGAATATATCTTTAACCTAATATATCATTTTTGATTGGTAGTTGACTGGTATTAAGCAGACACTTTTACTCGCAACGGCGGGTTCCGGTTTGACCGATTGTCAGGCGGTGACATTACCACTGTTCCACCATGCCCACAAACATACTGTACATACAGAATAACATGCATATTAGATAGATAGATAGATAGATAGATAGATAGATAGATAGATAGATAGATATTGCATGCACATACATACATTTCACATACAGTACATATGTACGGGTTGGATGATTGAGTTGCCAAATTGAATTTGGTCTCATGTGTATCACAGGGCAAGCCGGGCTTCCCTGGTCTCACTGGCCAGAAGGGCAGTGAGGGGCCTCAGGGCAGAGATGGTCGACCAGGACTGGACGGTTTTCCTGGACCACAGGTGAGAGCCTTTGTTTTCACTGTCTACCTTTGGCATTTTTATTAGCATTTTGTGAATCTGATTGATTGATTGATTGATTGATTGATTGATTGATTGATTGATTGATTGATTTAATGTTCTCTCATTTTTTCTGCCAATGTGTCTTCACAGGGACCAAAAGGAGAAAGAGGAGACAGGGGAGAACGAGTGAGAAGATTGTCCTTATTTCTTTCACATCACTTAAAGCTGTTTTACTGTATGAATTGCTCGGGGTTGGAGAACCACTAGAGCTGCTACCCCATCCCAGCCCAGCCTGGTGTGTCTTAATGAGCCCTCTGCTGTGTTGTCTCCTGCCAGGGGGAGCCGGGTAGAGATGGGGCCGGTATTCCTGGACCACCTGGCCCTCCTGGACCCCCAGGGCAGATTGCCTACTCATCTGGTGGAAGTGTATGTTTTGCTTTGCTTTAAACCTAGTTTGTATACCAATACATGCAACTTAACTTTGTTTCTATGCATACCGATGCACAGTTCAGTATGGTGAATCTGAATCAGAGTATGGTGAATAGTTTATCTGAATCATCAAAGTATGGTTTGACTGACTGATTTACTTCTTTGCTCTAACAGTATGATGGTGTGGGTGTACAAGGACCTCAGGTAAATATTAATTAAAAAATCCTTTAGGCTCAACCATCTTAACCATAAGAAAACTGCATGAAAGTGTTATAACAAATGCTGTTACATAATGGCTGTCCTTGAGTCTATCTGCACTGACATAAGCAATTCCCCATTTTTAATTACACCACAATACACCAGAGAACGAGTGGCGTGTCATAGGATATTGGCACGGGTGTGCTCGGGTCCTAGTGTAACTAGTGTTAATATCCCACTCAAAAGCATGACCTTGACTATGTTATTAAATTAAATAAATACATTTATTAACCATTGACACAATGATGACACAAAAGTGTCTCTCACTGTTTGTTTATATTTAATACAAAGAAAGATGTTCAACCCAGAGTTCAGCCTAATTGGAATTCATTTTTATGCCGATTCAAATACAAAGTAAATTTACAAACACATCCATTGGATGTTGTTTAGCTTTCCAAATGAGTAGGTATTTATTTATTAATAAATAAATACCATGTAGTCAGGAAGGAATCATGAGGCTCCATCATTGTTGAATGCTCATCACAGGTTTATCAATGCAATGCATGCTATACAGTATTCAGCCTTATGATCTTGTCAAAAGAAGACTTAGGGTCACTTTCACCATCCTCAACATGAGTGGATTGGTGATGTCTGAATGCTATGGCTCTTGACATGTGTGCTGTGTTGTGTTGTGCCTTTCTCAGGGTAATCCTGGACTGCAGGGTCAAGCAGGGTTCCCTGTAAGTTGCATCTCTTAAGTGCATCTCTTTCCTCTTTGCACTCAACTAACAAAAGGGCGGAAATGTTCAGAACCTTATTATTCTAGGGTAGCGAAATGTTCAAGTTCAGAAAGTAATCGCAGTCCCATCTTATTCCCGTCACTCAATCCAGTGTACACACTGATTGAGAAATCAGCTGACCTCAGCAAACTCAAATACACTGATTGAGAAATCAGCTGACCTCAGCAGACTCAAATACAAACCTTGGCCAGAATTTGTTCTTTTTGAACTTGGACTATCCACCCCCAACTCACATGTGTGTCTTTGTAACATACTCTTGCAAGAGAATAAAACAGATGTTCGAACATGTCGTGTTTGACTTGCATAACATCCGCTTTTTTTATTTCTTCTTGAAAAAGGGTCCAATGGGACCAAAGGGTGATCGAGGTGACCCAGGCCTGCCAGGAATTGCTACCAAGGTCAGAGATGGGAATGAGAAATTGATGACTGAGCATGAATTTCTTTTTTCTTTTTTAAAGGCCTGTTTCTCTCATGCTCATGATTTTGAAATGCATCATGCTCTCTAAGTACTTTTCATTTCTCTTCCCAGGGTGAAAAAGGAGAACCTGGCGCAATTATTGGGCCTGATGGCAATGCCATTTACTATGCTGGGTCGGGTGGACAGAAGGTGAACGCAGTAATACAGTGCATGATATATTGCTATAGCAGACTCCATGTTTCTTAGCATCGGTGAAGGGTTTATTAATAAATACTATATATATTATACTGTCTTTTACCTGTCATGACTATCTATGTCATTTTTTGCCTACAGGGAGACATGGGACCTCCTGGACCAGTTGGGCCAGCTGTAAGGATTAAATATTGCATTTTCATCTGATCCAGTAACATTTAGAAGGATGGATTGTGTGCAGAATGCACTAGGGATGTGGCTAATTCAAAATGTTGTATTTTAAAGCAATACTGTTGCATTTTAAAGCAATATTTGTGTGTTCAATAAGACACACCAAATCCATATGCTTGTTGTCTGCAGAATACATTAATATACTGTATCTTTCGCATGCAGTAAGCATGCTGTGTCATAAAAGAGATTATTTACGGATCTGGCGTACAACATGCTGCACGTATGCAACTGCTGCCACCAGCCAATTGTGTTTTGTTGTTATATCTTGCCTCCTGTTGTGTTATTTTAGATAGGCTTGGTTGTTGATTGGCCTCTGTGGCAGCGCAATTTGTACTATGAATGAGAGCCTTTACAGATCCTGGGTACAACATGTATTTTGTGACTACCACAAGCCAGTTGTGTAATGTATCTTGCTTCCTGTTGTGTGCCGTACGGATCTGGAGTACAACATGCGGCATATTTGCATCTGCCATAAATTCACTACCTATAGCATGAGGAATTTTAACGCCTTTCCTGTGTAGATATGCCATTCTAACATGCCATCTTGCTTGTCCTTTTTAGGGGCCATACGGTCCACAAGGGCCAAAGGGTGAAATCGGTTTCCCTGGCAGACCAGTAAGTATCAGAAAGTACATTTTATTTGTAGGCTTGTATTCTGTGACGTAGTATAGTCACCATATATCATACATATATCTTTGTCCTCAGGGTCGTCCTGGTGTCAATGGCTATAAAGGAGAAAAAGGTGATCCAAGCTCAGGATCTGGATATGGCTACCCTGTAAGTCTGACATACTCCCATTAATTTTTCGCCTGGCTATGTCGGTTAATTAAGTCCCCCTCCCATTTCTTATTCTTAACCCTTCCACTTCCTCTACCCCTTTGTGTACACCTACCCTTTGTCGCTCGAAACGACAAATGGAAAATTTGTTGACAGATTCGTCTAAAGTGACGAATGTTTATCACAACAAACTTCCAAAATGCTGTTGGCAGCTGTATGCAATATCAGACGAGTGGTAAAAAAGTTCATCAAATTTCGCTGCTGCTGGACATTAGTTAAATTTCAGACATGGTATACTATGCTGTCAAGTCACAGGGCATCAGATATGGAAATATGTAAACACTTGTGACTATCAAATCAGCAATAATGATGTGACCATAACTTTTGCAAACAAATTTTTGAAAACTTTCCTATGAAGAACAGGACCCCTTAATATAGTATTTGGCCACAAGATTTAATGGAACATAAAACAACCATTGTTGTCTTTTTAAAATTCTTATAGATGCCAAAAGATTACATATATGAGTGTGCCTGGTGTTTTTCTGGAAATGTCGTCATACCCATTTGTTTGAAATGTAGTCCTGAAACATCTTCATTTGAAGGGCTATATGGGCCTACCCCTCCACCCAAAAGAGATTTGGAATACCCCTTCCCTTGATGTGAATGCGCAAAACAAAGGGGAAGGTCTAAGCGGTAGGATTGGGTCTAATTGACTACCCAACTCTGATAAGCAATGGTACAATTTGTAGAGACTATAGCATGTTTATGTATAAAACCTACAGTCAGCAACCAACCGGTACACTCCTTCGTACTTAATGGGTTTATGTTTGTCTAGGGTGCCCCTGGTCCTCCTGGGCCTCCCGGCCCTCCTGGCCCCACTGTGTCTGTGGATAGGTTTAATGTAAGTATGTTAGCAAACATCATCATGGAAGTTAACATCATTGCTTGATTAAAAATTATTAAAGTTAATACAAATTATATAAAAGTGCAATGTGCAGTAAGTTAAAAATGTGTGTGGTGTGTCTATTTGCTAAATGCATTGATTGTTTAGGTATTGTACTTCTGTATGTAATTTCTAACTACTTAAACACTTGATTCTTAATTTCAGAGATATGAAACAGATAGGAACTACCCAGGTGAGATGTTTGAATAGCTTTTATCTGTGGTATTATTTTTATAAAATAGGCATGATCAACATCTTGTCTTTAACAACCCATATTGCTATCATTCCATAAGTAAACATTGGACAACGTTCTTCTTTATTGTTCCAGCTGAGAAAGGAGAGAAAGGAGACCGCGGTGACCCCGGCATTCCTGGAACTCCAGGTACACCGTTCACATTAGACTTGTACTCGTCTCACACTCATTGGGAAATCTCCACTAATAAATGTTTGTGAATGAATAACTAGATCAGATGTAGTCATATGTATAAAAAGCAGGCTACTATACTACACTTTTTTTTTATTTCCTTTATCACATTATTTCCAGCTCTTTCTGACCAGTACAAATTTGTTACACACAAATTCAGTATCTTAGAGTTAAAGTTAAAGTTGACCGATATTTAGCAGATAGTTTTATCCAAAGCAACATAAACTTGGCGGGTTTGGGAATGGAACCCAGGTTGACGTCAGACAATGACATTAATGCTGCTTCACCTTGCCTAACTGGGTAGTCTATGATCTTTAGTCTGAATGCAGAATTTTGTCTTCTAAGGTGATATATGACATCTGTTGAATAAAATGTGTTTTGTAATTTGCTTTTAATTCCTTTACTTCTAGCCTCTTCCTATGACATTGAATATCTTTCAGGGGTAAGCAAAACTAAGTTGATTCTTATGAAAAGTAGTGCTTGATATTTCATCCTGTGTGCTTCAGTTAAGTAAGGAGCTAACATTAAGATATGTGCACTGGCAGAAGCTGAAAGGAGAGCGAGGAGACACAGGCGGGAAGGGAGAGAAGGGAGAGCCAGGCGGAGGCTACTACGATCCCCGCTACGGAGGTGGCCAAGGGCCCCAGGGGCCCCCAGGGAATCCAGGACTTCCAGTAAGATACACAACATTTCATCTGATTTGGTCAATCCTGAGTTATGCATCTGTGCACCTGATGGCTATGTTGCTTCTCAATGCCAGTCACACTGAAGTAATCCAATGATTATGGATTGAGTGCCACTATATCACAGACTGTAAGGAAAGAATAACTGTAACTTTATGGCAGCTCTCCACTTTCCGTATTTCATGATGAGTCTATAAGCAATGCTATGAAAAGTGATTTTGTTATGTAGGGTCCAAAGGGAGATTCGATCCGAGGACCTCCAGGACCACAGGGCCCATCAGGGCCCCCAGGAGCCGGTTATGATGGTCGCCCGGGTGTGCCTGGCCCTCCTGGACCACCTGGACCCCCAGGAGCTCTCCCTGGAGCTTATCGACCCAGTAAGTCCAGTATTTATCTGTTACCGACCCAGTAAGTCCAGTATTTATCTGTTATCGACCCAGTAAGTCCAGTATTTATCGGTCATAAGCAAACAAAATTACATGATCTATTACAATATAGCATTGCTTGATCTAAATGATAGATGATAAATTCCATATGTGATTGTTGATGATATGCACATGATATGAGCCTAGAAACATGCGAGTGTATGGTTGGACTTCATGAAACAAAATCTCATCATTAGGTTTAGTCATTGTACGGTATGATGAAAGCAAAAAGCTTTTTTTTTCTTGCAGATTTGTGTGGTTACTCATATTTTATTACTGTGTTGCAGCCATCAGTATCCCTGGACCTCCTGGTCCTGCCGGGCCACCTGGGCATCCTGGACAATCATCTGCTGTAAGTGATCGCTTTACCTGTTCACCTGAAAATATGACCTTAGTCATGTGAAACATACATGCTAACCACAAGTTAGTCCTGTGATCTGTATTTCTGTATGAGGTATCGGGAAGATACTTTATGTTGCATCTTTAAAGCTTATGTTACAACTAAGCAGCACATTTTTTTTCTGGAGATCGGAAACTAGTTAAATCATCTCAGTGCAGAGCTAAGTCGCCATTGCTCGCTTTCCCATTTGTGGATTACAGTAAGTGTAGTCATAAGACTAGGTTTAATCCACGTTCAGGAAACTGCCTCAAAATGTTTAAACATACACTACCGATCAAAAGTTTAGACATTTCCATTCCACTCCATTATAGACAGAATACCAGCTGAGATCAGTTGCATTGTTTTTTTTTTTTTATCAGGGCAGTAGTTTTCAGATTACATTATCTGCTTACATAATTGCAAAAGGGTTCTCCAATGTTTGCTCAGTTAGCCTTTTAAAAATGATATCAGATTAGTAAACAGAATGTGCCTTTGGAACATTGGTGTCAGGGAAGGCAGATAGGACCCAAGCGCAAGACTCCACCAGGCAGAATTACGGACAAACCCACTTTATTCTTCACACAAACTTAACACTTAAAGACTTACCGGTACTTACATACGGGAGTTTGACTAGACAAAACAGAGAGACGATCCGACAAAGGACAGAGAAACAGGGGGGGAGAAATACACAGACCAATTAACAGAAAGACAGAGGACTGGATGAAACCAACGAGACAATAACGGGAAACAGTTGTGGAAGCAGAAACGGAGGGAAAACTAACAAGACAGGAAGCACAGATGAAATAAGGGAAAAGGGTGGAGACAGTCATGACAGCAGACAGGTAATCACAGAGCACATGACAGAAAACAATACACAGAATGGCCACCAGGGTGGAACAAAGTCAACAGTCCTGGGCCCAGTTTCCCGATAACGACGGAGACATGCTCTTACGAGGGTTTTCTGCGATTCATCTTACGATCGTTCGTTTGGTTTTTCTGACTGTTTCCCGAACATGCTTTCGAGGCGTGAGCAGCGTGCACTGCTCTTAAGATGCTTAAGGGGGAGCTGTCCACGTTAATAGTTCTGAAATTTCCTCTAATTTGACAGTGATGTCAGGTGACTACGTCACAGCTATAGGCCTACCGTTTAAACTTCGGATCTACACATTAATTCACATCAATACGAAAATAGAAACACTTTGACATCTGCATGTAAGCATCCCAAGTAGGTTACAACACACAGACATAAATAATTGCAATTATTTAATATTAGATTGTTGCACCACGCAATATTTTTCCGTGGTGTCACTTAAGAACACGTTTGAAGATAAGAAAGAAGTCGAGTAAGAAAGTGAGGAAATGTGTAGGCTTAGATTTTGATGCAGTAGGCTACAGACTAAACCACATGTTGCTTTCTCTGATTTTTACCTCATAGGCGTAATAAAATATAGCCTTCACTTATCAAAGATAATGGCGAACTATTCTGGCAACGTTTCGTTTCATAACTTGATTGCATTTTTGTCCGCTTTTCATCACATTATTACAACCATTAAATGTAGGCTATGCTATTTTGCACGCTAAAATCTTGTTCATCACAGGTAAACACAATAAAGAATGGGAACGTAAATTGGATTATCCTAAATTGTAATTCCTCTGTCCTGTTGGTGACCTCAGTGAGAAGTAGCCTAAGTAGCCTAACCCGGAACCATCGTAGCTTAAGAGCGTCGTGTACTCGTTACCGGCTAAGAGCGTCTTAACAGTACTTCTCACTGAGGTCACCAACAGGACATACAGAGGAATTACAACTTAGAATACATAATCCAATTTACGTTCCCATTCTTTATTGTGTTTACCTGTGATGAATCAGATTTTAGCGTGCAAAATAGGCTACATTTAATGGTCATAATAATGTGATGAAAAGTGGACAAAAATGCAATCAAGTTATTAAATGAGACGTTGCCAGAATAGTTTGACATTATCTTTGCTAAGTGAAGGCTATATTTTATTAGGCCTATGAGGTAAAAAGCAGAGAAAGCAACATGTGGTTTAGTCTGTAGCCTACTGCATCAAAATCTAAGCCTACACATTTCCTCTCTTTCTTACTCGACTTTTTTCTTATCTTCAAACGTGTTCTTGACACCGTGAAAAATTATTGCATGGTGCAACAATCTAATCTTAAAATAATTACAATTATTTATGTCTCTGTGTGGTATATAACCTACTTGGGATGCTTACATGCAGATGTCAAAGTGTTTCTATTTTCGTATTGATGTGAATTAATGTGTAGATCCGAAGTTTAAATGGTAGGCCTATAGCTGTGATGTGCAGTCACCTGACATCACCGTCAAATCAGAGGATATTTCAGAACTATTAACGTGGACAGCTCCCCTTAAGAGCATCTTAAGAGCAGTGCACGCGCGTTCACGCTACGAGCATGTTTGGGAAACAGTTGGAAAAACCAAACGAACGATCGTAAGATGAATCGTAGAAAACTCTCGTAAGAGGGTGTCTCCGTCGTTATCGGGAAAGTGGGCCCTGGAGCACTCGTAGATCTACGACTGTTTTCATGACTCTCTTAAACTACGATGGTTTCGGGAAACAGTCGGCAAATCTTAAGACGTTCATAAGAGGGACTTTACGACGTTCTTAGGTTTAAGATGCTTTCGGGGCCCAGTGATAATGGGCAGTGTAGATATTGCATTAAAGATCAGCCATTTCTTTCTACAACAGTCGAGAAGCACATGATGTAATATGAAAACTGTTGCCCTGATTAAAAAAACAATGCAACTGATCTCAGCTGGTATTCTGTGTATAAAGGAGTGTAATGGAAATTTCTAAGAGACCCCAAACTTTTGACCGGTAGTGCATCTATGAGCATTTTTCATAAGCAAGCTTTGTAAGCATCATGCTTTCAGCAGTCTTTCTTTCTGACCAAGTGAAAATCATCTCAGTAAATCCATTTGTGTCCACATAGACCATTCTTCATAAATGAATGCTCTCCTCCTCAGGTCAGCGTTCAGAGGACATACGATGTGATCGAGACTGCGAGGAGATACCCAGAGGGCACCCTAGTCTTCGACATGGAAAAAATCAGTCTCTATGTCAGAGTCCGAGACGGCATCCGCCAAGTTCAGGTAGAGGTTCCGACTTTAACGGCTCAATTCTGAGCAGACATGATGTTTAATGTGCTTGTTTTGAACACACCTGAACATCAGTTGTCTTTCTTTTTTTCAGCTTGGAGATTATCTGCCATTCTTCACTGGTCTGGTAAGTTTTAGCTTTTTAAAAAAAAAATATGTATCAAGAGAGACTTACAGACAGGAAAATAATTTCGTAGTCATAGCTGTGGGCAGACATGTTTACTACACGTGCTGTGTATTTCTTTTTAATATCAACAAATTAACAGACACCTGTACTTATTCATCTGGGTCTTTTTTTAGCAAGGCTGGCCTAGGATTTAGGACATTTGTGTTATTTTCGTTGATCATCCAGTTCTCTTCAGAGAGTAGAAAGTCATCTGAAGTCATCTGTGTAAATAATCATACTAAATAACCTCCAGGCCTGTGTCCTGATATTTTGACAGCATAGCAGCAATGTTTGACAGACGTTTTTGATTTGTGAAACTTCTTTTTTTTGATGAGAGCCAGGTCTTGAAAAACCATTACAGTGTTAAACCAAAGTATGAGAATAATTGCCAAAAAGTCATGAAGATGTCTTACTACCGTCTTTGCAGAGGTTTGATTGTCCCTCTTGCTCCACCTTCAGGACAATGAGGTAGCGGCTGCCCAGCCTCCTCCAGTGATCCACTACCCAGACCACGGAGCGGGCAGTGTCACTCGACCCATCGAGCCACCACCTCAGCAGCCCGCCGATGTCCCCAGGCGCGAGCCGGAACCGGACCCCCGCTACCCATCTCACCACGATCCCAGATACCCCCAGAACCCTGACTACAGACACCCTTCACAGTCGCACCCGAGATACCCTGAGCAGCCGGACCCCAGGCAACCCACTCAGCCCGAGATCAGGCCCCCTGTGACCCCTGTACGCAGGCCTGAGCCCCAGCCTGCCAGACCCGTGGACACTACAGGCCCAGGGGTAAGAGTTTAAAAAGCAGACTTCATCATGTTTCCTGTCACACCCTTCTACCGGGAAGTGCTTATGAGCAGAGCATTACAGTTGAAGCAGATGTTGTCTTGCTTTGTGTAAAACTGCGATTTATGTGAATGGACCATATTGATAATAATAATAATACTATAGTAGTAATAATAGCAATACTAATATTGATAATAATGATAACAATATTTTACTATTGTCACTTTGTGTGCTTTCACTAGCTGTTCCTAATAGTTGCCATGGTGTAAGTTGTCATGTTTGGCAGAAGGAGTTTGCCATGCCACTCTAATCTTTCCCCCCCCCCCCCAGCTGCATCTGATCGCCCTGAACGCGCCCCAGTCAGGCAACATGCGGGGCATCCGTGGGGCCGACTTCCTGTGCTTCCAGCAGGCTCGTGCTGTGGGCCTGTCGGGCACCTACCGGGCCTTCCTGTCCTCCAAACTGCAGGACCTCTACAGCATCGTGCGCAAGTCCGATAGGGATACTCTGCCCATCAAGAACCTTAAGGTGCGATGATCTAGTCTTTTGCCATGGGCATAGATCCACGGCATTGCAAAGTTTAAAATTTAGATGACACATGAGCAAATAATGTAAATTGGTCTGGAATGTTTTTGTGGCATAGTGTCATTAATTCATATTAGTCTGTTAAAAGAAAATTTGCCTATTTGAATTAACACAGACCAGTATCCTTGCTTCTGTAAACATTGTTATAGTATTTTGTTTGGGTTGGAAACTTTGTTACTTGCTTCAGGTTGGGTTTCCTGAAAGCATTGTAGCAGATATAAATGGACTGGAGGAGAGGGCATGGTGTAGCTTTGCCGACAAAGCCTTTTGGTAGCCAGTTCTTGATTTGGTCCACCTGTGTTTTTGTGCTGCAGGGCCAAGTGCTGTTCAGCAGCTGGGAGTCTCTCTTCTCGGAGGCCGAGGGCAGGATGAAGGACAACGCTCCCATCTACTCCTTTGATGGCCGAGACATCCTCAGGGACAGTGCATGGTGAGTAGCACAGGTGGAGGCTGGGACGGAAGACCTTTTGGTTTCCTAACGACTCTGACAAATATGCTCTGTCAGCTTTGATTGATGTTGACCAGAGTGTAAATTGATGAAATAATGTTGGATTGATGCAGCCGCGAACCAGGGTCTTAAATGTGGTTCATGTAGTTTCCTAATGATGTGGCTGATATGTCATTCTGTTGCTATGGGACCCACATGTTTGCTTTGTGGCATGCTATAAAAACTGAGTAGAACAATAAATGTATTTAACAATAAATGCTGTGCAAGCAAATGACAGATTAGGGATGCACTTTCTATACCTACAGTGTATGGTTCAGCTTCAGCCTTCAAAGGAACAGTTAAAATTCGGATTATAAAAATGACGGGTAAATGTGGAAAAAAAAAACCTCCACATCAGATTAGTCAAAAAACAGGCTTGGCATATTAACACTTTCACTTCACACATTCTATTCTATGATGCATTACATGCATACAAACTAATACTAACTATGAAACAAACATAGCTTTACTCTCATCTAGGATTCTCAACTCTATTACAGTAACTATATATGAACTAAGCCTTACCCTGACGGGATCCAAATTGAAGTCTATTTTTATTCCTTGCTATAATCAAAGTGTCGAACGATGGTTGATTGTTCTCAAATCTAATTGGAGCATGCTCTCTGATTGCTGGTTGGTTTTTTATCGTGCTGATCAAAGATCACTCATTTTAACGATTGTGTCTCTCTGTTTAGGCCAGAGAAGATGATCTGGCACGGGTCCAGCCCTCGGGGCCAGCGTCAGACGGACAACTACTGTGAGACATGGCGGACGGGTGACCGGGCAGTGACAGGCCTGGCCTCCTCGCTGCAGTCCGGTCAGCTACTCCATCAGACACCACACAGCTGCTCGGGCTCCTACATAGTGCTGTGCATCGAGAACAGCTACATCTCACACTCCAAAAAGTAAACAACAATGATGATGACAAGCAAGCAAAAGCAAAAACGTTCTTTTTAATTGTTCCTTTTTAGCGTCCAGGAAAACCTAAAATCCAAAACAACAATGCCCAGCAAGCCAGGCCTAATGTCATCTTAACAAACCTCTGCCCCTTCATGTTTAAAACAACGCCACCATATAGCTTCAGTCGAGCATGCAGGTGCATAGGTGGAATTGGGTCTGTCAGGCAGAGAGGAGTCCTAATGTTTTTCTTTTGCCCCTCCGCAATGCCAAAGAGACAAATCTGACAGAAAGGTGTTTGCCCTTTTCTCGGGGGCGTTGGCACATACTTCTACTGTGGGCTGAGCCGGAGAAGAGAAGCTACTGCTACTTGTGGCAGTGTTTTGAAATTGTAACCATGATACATTTTTTGTATATTAAATGTATTGTTTGTGTTGTTTGTTTGTTTTTTTTTTTATGGATGTTACGTTTGAAAATGTCTTAATTTGGTGTAATTGGTATATTCGACCAATTTTTAGCAAACATATTTTTGTGTAACTTTTTTCAACTTTTTTATATTATTTCAATTTTCCATTCTGAATTGTGGGATATTGAGGGGCAGAAAAAAAAACTAAAAACACTAAGAATAAAAGAAAATATTAGATATTTATTTTGAAATGAAGTTTTTAGAGATAACTGATAATTCAATTTGAGAATGAATACACAAATAAAAAATACTATTTTTCTCGTAGTGAGCACTTTTCTCAGAATCTATCAGACATTTCCACAGGAGTGTGTGCGTGAAACAGAGTAGTATAGAATAGACACATGTAAATCATGAGCATTTTTGTCTAGGTTACTGATGAGAAAAATTGTGTGAACTCCTTACCTATACATAGCCCCCTAAAAATGATTTTTTGTTATTTGTGAAAAATCTGAAAAATTGCAGATATTGTACTTATGCTATTACAATATCATTTCTAAATTTCAGGTGGAGCTTAATGCCATTTGTTACGTTTTATGTTTCAAACAGTATGTTTTGGTTCAAACCAGGACAACTACTTTTAACTCAGCAAGGTAATTCAAGATGAACATTTTAAGATATTTCCCAAATGAAATGTCTATATTTGAAATTGTGTAGAGGAAGGCAATCTTCCTTTTACCCAAACAGCAAGTATTTCCACAATCATTTCTTTGACCACTAACTTCCAGTGTGTTTCGGCAGCAGTGGTTCAATGCTGAATTTGGTGCTACTTTGTTGAAAGGACTGCTGTGGAAAGAAGAGGTTCAGGGAAAGCCGAGGTGTATTTTGTGAAGACACGTTATAAGCCCTATACTACTAACACAGTGGTAGTGCTGCTGATGTGTCCAACATGAACTAGTGTGACCCTGTGGAATGACACTCATATTTTTGTAACCAGTATGTGCTGTAACAATTCTTTGAGGCACTGAATAAATGAATTTTGTCATTAATGACTATTGTTACTTATTGTGGGCTGCACATTTCCAAAGGCAAGAGAACCAGGTTTAGATGCTGTCATTAAAAACAAGACATTTGTACAGAGCAGCTATCTGTATTTGATATGAAATATATTTTCACAAATTCGATCCCATTGAATTGTGGCGCCTCAGATGGTACTTCTCGGAGGGAGACTCAATCATCTTATGTTCTGTCTTGGCTGATTACAGTAAATCAATCATTTACTTACTGTAAACAATGTTAACATCTCACAGGTTGTTCTCTACCAGTCACCAAACGGAAATGTATTGATGCATGACAGTAGTCTACATTCACAGTATGCAACATGAGCACCGTAAACATTATCTTAAAGTAGGAGAAATAATCCTTGTTGAAGTAATAGGCGACAGCAATATGTCTATTGTATGTTGCTCGAGTAACTGTTCTATTTAACTGTCTTTAATTTACACCACACCATTTATTTTTCCGGGTTGTGCCATATTGGAGCAGATTCTGAAGCGTTGCTGGTAAAACAATGCATCTGCCTGGCCGCTGTTGAGCAGGGATCAGAGGCTAATTTTCGGTGTGTATGTTACACAGCCACGCGCTGCACCCGACTAATGAGATTGCAATCCCACAGCTGAAGCTTCAGCAGCGGCCGCCTGTCCTCCGCGTGTGGTTTTATTGCCCACTCAATAGGATTTAGCTGTGTGGCCCTGAGTAGACCTCCTGGAAACAAATCAGCAGTCATGGTGACAAGGGGGCCTGCCGCTGCTGTACGATGCTGAGTATCCCTCCTCCAGCCGCTCAGCCCATCTGGCAGAAGAGCACACATCTCATAAACAAGTCTGTGTACTGTAGCTATGTGTCATATATTGAGCCAGAAGTTGGGCTGGCTGTTTATTGTCGTCGATATTGAATTTAACGTCCTTTTGTATGTGGTGTATATAAAAACGCAAAAGGCTTGGATCTAACATTCATTTTGAACAAAATTTAATTATAGGCCTATCCAGTCCCGGATATACTTGTTCAATGATACAGCCCTACACAGGTAATAAAAAACAAACAGAGAAAGCGATATCCTGTTCACGAATTAGGCTACACGAGTGCGTCTCATGACAGCCTGGCTGCAGTGAAACCGGGGCGTCAGACATAATTGACTTTAGTAGCTTCTCCTGCTGTCTATGCCTGAACGAAAAATAACTAGCCTTACATGTTGTTTGCAATTCCTCAAGGGCTTCGCCCGTGTAAATCTTTCTTCCCCTTCCGAAATATAATTTGCTGAGTGATGTAGTATCCCCATAAGTCTCTGTGACTGGAGAGGCTGGTGAAGGGAAAGGAACCTGCAGATGGCTGCTCTCTCCCAAACGCTGCCATGGTGGAAGCTATATTTAGGAGGGGAGTAAGTAATAACTAAGCACGTCCAAATGGCCCACAGACGGTAATGATACAAGAGCGGGACAAGATGTTAGGTTTTAATTACATTTGGGGTGGAAGTAAAGCCTTGTCTGTCAGATACGCTGTGTTTATATTGTCTAAGTGAGTCATGAGGATACAGACACGATGTGAAAGGACGGAATTAAGAGTAGGCTAGCTTACATGAAAACCCACCTTCATTCAGTCTATTTTAGCCTTTAAACGAAGAGGGTTATATTTTATGTGACACTGGTTTTATAATATTATTTCTATTAAGTGTTATGTCCAAAAAGTATACCCAGGAATTAACTATAATTTAATAGCTTCATATTAATTACCATTTTATGACACGTGTAGCATATTTCAAATTGGCAGCTCAGGGAGGTCAATAGTTTAAATATATTTCAAGGGTCAGTTGTGAGGTATTAAATGAAAACTGCTGGCTGAAATGTTCTTTAATGAAATGTACCACCAAAGTCAATGGACTGTGGGTGATTGAGATGCCTACATTTCAATTCATTTGGCTAGTTTGTTTTCAGTTCCTGATCAGTCTTGCTGTTCTTGGCTGGCTCTGCTGTCACAGACTTATGAATAATCTTGAGTGCTGAAAGCCTGGTCTGAAAGATTCATAAATAAGCTCCTAAATAATGTCAGTATTCCTTCTATCTGACACTTGGATGGTGTCAACAACAAAGCATCAACAATATTTTTTTAGTGACATATTTTTAAAATCACAGCCTTTGATGTAATGATAGTTTTTCCTAATTACAATTTCCTCTCTCCCCTCTGGCACCCCTGCGTATCCTGACATTTCAAGCATTACAGAGCTTCAGTTTAATATTTGATGAGGTGACTATCTTCCCCTGCAATCTTGCAACTACAGAAGGCACGGGTCACCTCAGCAGGCTAAAACCAAGCCTTGTTTGCTCATCAAAGCCCCAGCACTGCATTATTCAGTCTTCATTCAGTCGCGCCATTGGATTCAAAAGTATGTAAAATATTCTCCTGGCACTCCTGTTTTACAGTGACCTCTTCATTACTCATCGAGACGTTAAATATTTAACTAATTCTTCCGTTCTATGATTTCTGCCTTTCTCCCGACAGCGTCTCTGAAAACCTGCGAGCTCTGCTGACACCATAGCATTTGTGAACATGACGGCATCTTTGGTGGTGATGTGATGTACCTTTTCCCATCCCACACCCACCCCAACCGCAACCCTTGCCCCCATTCACCTACTTTACCACGGGTTCATGGTGACCTCGCTCACTAACCGCCCTCCCTCTGTCACTCTACGCACGGCTGTCTGTGCAGCCAAATACATATCCAATGTGACGTCTCCTCCCATCCCTCATGCATTTTTAAAGGACCTCTGTCCCACCCAGCTCACGCGAAAAAGGGGGCTACACATGACACGTGTGTGTGTGTGTGTGTGTGTGTGTGAGAGAGAGAGAGAGAGGGATGGGGAGGAGGGTGTGGATTCCATAAAAGCCCACCATCGTTGTTGCCTCTCAGGCTCTGGTTGTTTCCCTGCCACCCCCAACCCTTCCTCTTGTAAATATTGGGCGTGTTTGTGATCTACATGGTGTAGACAGAGCTGTCAAATAATGCCTGTTAGCTGTGTTTATTTCTCTCTCTCTCTCTCTCTCTCTCTCTCTCTCTCTCTCTCTCTCTCTATTTCTCTCCCTGTTACTCTAGTTTTGTTCCTCATGACAAGGATGTCAGCTTCAACAGAAGGCAAAGCAGAGTGCGGTGTCCAGATGCCTGCTGCGTCACAGTGGGGGGATCCTCTGGCTCGTGCCATGTGAATCAGACCATGTTCCAATGCACTCCGGTTATTGAGAGGGGCAGATCGATCGAGATGCCTCCTAGAAATGAAGAGTTGCGACAGCTCTGAGTACTTCCTCTCTCTATCTTTCTATGTCTCTCTCTCTCTTTCTCTCTCTCTCCCTCTCTCTTTCTCCACATCCGGCTGAGGAGCTCAGCTTAGTTCCTGACTCAACAGAAAGTCCTCATCCCGTCTCGAGTTTCTCCAACTGGGAGTTTCGGGGGTTGGTTGTGTGTAAATATGTGTGTGTGTGTGTGTGTGTGTGTGTGTGTAACAGGGGCTGGGTGGTCCTGCCTTTCCCCCAAACCTGATTTGAACTGATCCCATCTCATTGCAAGCCGTTTAAAATGGGACTTCACTTTGGCTTTCCCATGGATCAGTCTAGCATGCAGGGAAAAAAGGATTGCCCGATGTGCTTTTCATTTGTCGTCCTGACAGTTTGCCATTGATCATTTCTTTCCCATGCTGCGCTATTGATCCTGAAAATGAAATAAGACTTTACCAAATCAACTCCGTTCTGGTGTCAGTTTCCAGCTCTGAGTCTTCTGTTTCAGACACAGTCACGTGCACCATATGGTGTCTACACCCATGCAGCTGTAGCTACAGTGTCTTAATTCTCTTCAAGTTTTTATTTTTCTCTCAATTATCTGCTGCTTTCAATTTTTTTCTGCTGTTGCTATTCTTCTCCTTTTTTTTGCACAGATGCTTGCTCAACTGTACTTCTCTGTCTCTCTCTCTCCCTCTCCTCTCCCTCTCTCTCTCTTATTGTGGAGCTTGCTTTTGCCAGTTCTGCAGTGGAGCATGCAATGTTATTGTGCTGGGTTAAGTGCCTCCGAATCTAATTACTCTAATGTCTGTTGCGGTCTTAAATCACACTTATTGGCTAAGTGCACCAGTTTGTCTGTCCTTCAGAGGTAAGCTTCACGCGACTCCCCGAGTAATTATTCTGATTGGATATGAGCAATTGCACTTATTGGCTGGGGCATGGCACCGGCTGACAGTGCTCCGATTCGCTGTCAGTGATACCGCTCAGCCGGCGCGCGATTGGCTCAGGGGAGCGGGTGGGCGGGGCACTGGGGCTTTCTGTGCTGTGCTGGACCGCGTGTGGATGTGAGGGCTCTCTCGTTCTCCCTCATTATTTGAGTGACTGCAGGTACTGGGTGACTAGTGTCTCTGAGTCTGGCTCTGAGTGCGCGCGCGTGTGGTGGCGAGGGCGTGTGTGTGTGTGTGGGGGTCTATGTCGCGTGTGTGTGTGGGGAGTGCACCGGAGAGATAAATAGAGAGAGAGCGAAAAGGCGAGGAGCGACGTTTCATCTCCCCCCTCTGGCCTCCCCGTCTCCCTGCTCCCTGTCACTCCGTCCCTCCTCCTCTTCCTCCTCCTCCTCTTTCTCCCTCCTGGACCACCCGTCTCCTGCTCGGATCTCGACCCGGACACCTCCACCCACCTCCACCCTTTGACTCTCCTCTCTCTTCACCATCCCGTCTCAGCAGCTGAGCAGGTAAGGGACTCCCCACTACCAACAGCACCACTAGAAATGTATCTGCCTGCCTTGCCTTCTTAAAGTGCCTCTCAGCGTGCTTGCATCTTGCTCTCGATCCTTGTTGTTTCTGCATATAATTTGCTTCATCTTCTCTCTCTCTCTTTCTCTCTTTCTCTCTCACTCTCACACACACACACTCTTCTGGCACACACAGAGACACACACCCTCCCTCCCTCCCTCCCTCCTTCTCTCCCTCTCTCCTACTCTCTTTCTCTCTCTCTCTCTCTCTCTCTCTCTGGCTTTCAAGTTCTCCCTCTAGCAGTTCCTCTCGGAGGGAGGCATGTTGAGAGAGAGGGGGGATTAGAATCTGGGAGGTCACTGTTTTCTCCCTGAAAAACTCAGTTCATGTGGAGTGTTCACTACTTTCCTCACCACTATCTCTAGCCCTCATCTTCCCCACCTCTTTTTTCTTTCCTTCTGAATCCCTTTAGGCAAGGAACCTTAAAGTCATACACAACCAAGTAAACAGTGTGTTACTCTGCCATTTTTCATCCTGATATGCTGTCTGTTAAAAAACACACCACCTTCTCTCTGGTCAGGTCTAATGGCTGTTGATCTTTTCTAATTGTCTACTATTGTTGGCTTCTGCTGCTGCCTCTGCTGCTTCTGATACTACTTGCAAAGAAAAAAAAAAAGAAAACTATTTTTAAAATGCCATGTGCTCAGCAACACACGCTCCTCATCTGAACGTCGAGTTTGCAAAGGGCACCGGAAAACAAACGTCAT
Organism: Alosa alosa; assembly: GCF_017589495.1. NCBI lineage: Eukaryota > Metazoa > Chordata > Actinopteri > Clupeiformes > Clupeidae > Alosa > Alosa alosa. The sequence continues at coordinate 34,202,612 of NC_063191.1, read as the reverse complement.
GACATTGCACAAACGGTAATTACAGTACTTTACAATCCCGGACTCTCTCTGCTCCGCCTGATTGAATCAAGCAAGCTTTTCACAGACATTAACGTGGCCTATAAACCACTACTGGCAACGGTAGGGAGACTAGAAGAAAAAAAATGCTTATCTGTTCGTTCTTGCGCTGCACTTCGCTGGGGATGGGCATTGGGAGAGATTGAAGGCATATAGCCATCAATACTGGCCGCGAGGGCTAAGTGAGCTGATAGCCTCAGACTAATGCTTCGGTGGAGGGCTTCGCCCCATGTGCTGTCAGGTTCACAGGTGTGCAGGCCGTGCTCTTTTTTGGGACCCTCTATTTTTAATTCGCTCAGTTCAACTTGCTGTGTAAAGCCTTTTAGAGGACTAGTGGTGGAAAGTTTGAGTGCACCTTTGCTATCACGCAACAGTAATAAGTAATGATTCAGTGGCACGATGGAGAGAGCGAGAGAGAGAGAGAGAGAGAGAGAGAGAGAGAGAGAGAGAGAGAGCGAATCAGTGGATCTTACTGACCGAGGTAGATATGTGTGGATGGGAAGTAAAATAATTGGGGACGTGATTGACTGTGTTCTGTTTATGTTCTTTCTTCTGTTAGTAATATAGACACAGTTGAAGAGACAGTGAATTACGGAAGATAATAGGCACATTCGATTCCCCTCTACACAACCAGCCCCCTTCTTTTCACTTTTGTAAGCAAATGAGCTCTAATAAAAATTTAAAAGCCTTGCTGAGCACTGTCATCCCCTTCAACAGGAGCAGATCCTCGTTAAACAGGCAGACTAGTGTTAAACACACTGAGCCTCGTGCCATAATGAAGTCAGTCATCTTTAGAGTACCAGTAAAGCTTTATTTGGATCTGTGGATTATTATTATCATTCTTATTACTATTATGTGTTTCTCTCAAATGCATGACATCAACAACAAACAAATTAAATAACTGAACTGAAAGCCTGCAACATGAACACAGCCTTCCACAACAGAGAGCAGTGAAGGGAAAAAAAGTAAATATTGTCTGAATCTCTCTCAATCTCTCTATTGTCTGCACCCCAGTCACTCTCCACTCCACTCTACCCCTCCTGTGTGTTCCACACTTCAGCTTCCCTCCCAACTCAGCTTGGGTTAAGCTAACATGTTTGAGGAGAGGCAACATCATAGGAAGTGATCTCGATATCATTTGCAAACCAATTCCCACTCTGGCCACATGGCAGCCTCACTCTCACCAGTGTGACAGAACATAATATAGCGTTGCTGTCAGCATTTCCTCATGGTGGGACCGCTGTGGGAAGGTGATGGAGGTGGTGGTGGTGGGACCACATTATGGCTGTACTTGCTTACATAGGCCTTATTACAACCTGTGTGTGTTGTTGAGAAGTTTCAAGGTGAGAAAGGGCGGCGATTTGTTGTGGATTTGTTTACAATTTGCTCAGCAGTTATTTTTGTTTGCGCAATAAAAGTGTACGGTTTGGCCCATGAAAAACCTTTTTGTGCCCAATGGTGTGTCTATCAAAATGCACATGCAGTGGAAGTCTCATGTCGATTAACAATCTCTCTGGTTTGGTAGATATGCTGTAAACAGACTCTTTGCAATAGCTTTTGCTTGATATTAAACATCAAAATTGCTTTATTAATATCCCTAAAAGATTAGATATTTTTTAAATCACTCTGGATTACCAAAGAAATATGGGCAGCATCTTGTGGCAGTAAATTGGAAATGTTGACAAGGATGACTTAAATCTGCGAAACCATGCCAGATTAATTTTAGTGGGCCCGCTCCCCCTCCTCCCAAAATTCTGTCTCAGCTTCGAAAAGAAACCCCAAAGTTTGGGGGAAAACTTGGACTTAGCACATGATCAACATTTTCTCTTAATGCATTTATGCATTTCGAGTTCTTTTATTTGTTTATTTGTTTGTTTGTTTGTTTGTTTGTTTTTCCGCTGACGCCAATGCTCTTGGACAGCTGGCCCCATTTGCGCTTTGGCTTGTTCTCCCCGCTCTCCGGATTTCATGCTGTCCCCACTTCCGACTTGCCTTTTTTCGGCAGTGCTGCAACGTGAAAGACCCATGACATTCCCATGGCGACGGCCCTGGGCCTGTTTGCCAGGCAGCCATGGCGACTCTGCGAGAGACCGCCGAGCCCCACTGGACTCCATACATGATTGTGGCCTCACTTCAGCAGGGGATTTCACCATGTCAGATTTCATAATCAGCACTGTCGCATGTTGACAGAGAGACCAGTGTTTTTTTCTCTCCTCCTCCCTTCAGGACTGATTGGTAGGCAGGTCTCCTCCTCCACCACTTTCCCATGTAACTTGAAAAGCGCCCGGTCCGCGTCATAACTCTCTGGGAGAATGCAAAAAAGCACTAGCCAGCGGCTGAAATTGAACGCTGCACCTTTTCAAAGTCGAGGCCAGCACGAGAGAATTATGGCCTGTGAAATCCCAAGCCCTTTGTCTCTCTCCTCTCTCTCTCTCTCGTCTCTCTCCCGTCTCTCGCTTTCCCCTCTCTCCTCGCAGGGCCCACTCTGCAGTGTAATTTAACCCGCCGATGGGCCGTGAGATCAATCAGGACCTGAGGAGCCGAGGGGACGGGCAGAGCTCTGCCTCCTGCTGCCTGCGTCGATCCGCGCCCCCTGCCTGCCTGTGTTTCACTGGGTGGTGCTGCTATTTTTATGATGTTGGAAAACTGCACCCAGAGTAAAGGGGTTGGACGGTTGAGAGGTTGGAGGATGATGGAGGGAGGGTTGGAGGATTTGTTTGTTGTGTGCACGCGTTTGTGGGGAATGCACAATACAACCCCCTACCACACACACACACACACACACACACACAAGCACACACACACACACACACATACACACAAGCACACAAGCACACAAGCACACACACATGCACAGCAACAGTGATGCCGGATGTTGTGACGTGTGACTTTTGTTTTCCTCCTGACCCGGGGTCAAGACAAGGCAGACTGAGTTAATGGGGTGTTAATGTGAGATGGCCGGACATGAGCTGATCCACTGTTGATCTGATTTAGACGCTCCTGTGAGCTTTTTAAAAATCCTCCTGGCCTCACAGAATGAGGGGGAGAGAGAGAGAAAGAGAGAGAGAAAGGGAGAGAGAGGTGTCCATTAAGGTCGCGTTATACATATTTCATGTGCTCCGCGTGTGCATATGCGGTAAGTGCTTGAGGTCGGTGCCTGGAAGTGGTGGTTGGCCTGAAAGTGACGTAGACTCTAAAAGCTTATCTTACTGTATATGGTAGCCCTCTCTCTCTCCTCTCTCTCTGTCTCACACACACACGCACTGGTTCTGGCTTGGCACACTTTCTGGATCTCAGCGTTTTTGCTTGATTAAAACTGCACGGGAGTTTGTTGCACGCGGTAGGTGCGAGAGCAGGGCTGACAGCTTAACCACTGATTATTCAAGCCTCTTAGGCTAAGCTGAGGCACTCCAGTGATGAACGCCTTCTCCTCTCTCTCTCTCTCCCCTTTCTCTCCTCCCTTCCTTCTCCTGCGTACTTCCTCCCTCTCTCTTTCTCTTTCATTTTTCATTGAGGAAGAGGAAGCAGCGACGACGGCAGCTCTGTCTCTCAGCTGTGGGATCAGTGGCAGTGTGATTTGTGCAGAGCCAGGGCTTTATTTAGACATAATCCGCAAAAATGTCACAACTGCGAGCGCCGTAGTCAGGCTTCCCCCTATGCTGTGCGTCTCTCACACTCCCCATAGGCACAAACACACACACACACACACACACACACACTCTCCCACCCCAGCAACGCTAGCACCGCACACCACACGGTCTTTCTCTGCCTCCCACCATTACGGGAGTGTGTCAGCGGGTCATGTGACTGGGCCATGGGAGGGAAGCAACCCTGACCGTGTGTGACGCTGCAGTCAACCACTGGTGACCTCACCCCTCTCCACCCCTAACTCCTCTCCATCACCATCTTCTGTGGATGCGACGAGGTGTGACTCTGGTGGGGGAGGTGGGCTACACACGCTGACGCACCCCCCTGTGTGGAGGTGTCTGTAGTTTGTGTGTATCAGACTGCTCTCCGTGTTTTGGTGTGTGCCCGTAGCTTCCCTCCGGCTCTCTTGGCAGCGCCTCACACGCTGCTGCGGTGCGCCTCTACCAACGGGCAGATTGTCCCCAGCAGGGGAACGCTGCACTGGGGAAGGTGTGAGCTTCTGCTGTAGAAAAGGGCCTAGTTAGCTCTCAGGAAATAACAGGTACTGAAAGGCTCTTATCGTACCTTTTTTGGAACTTTAAAACCCGCACAATCCAGACAGGCTTTGTTCTGTATTGTATTGTTTCTTTGTGTGTGTGCTTGTGAGTGTATTCATACTGTACCTGCATATCTGTGTGAATGTGTGTGTGTGTGTGTGTGTGTGTGTGTGTGTGTGTGTGTGTGTGTGTGTGTGTACGTCTCTGTAAGTGAATGAGTGTGCGCGTGTGTGTGTGTGGAGGGCATCCACACACTTGATTTAGCCCACCGCACGTCTTTTTGCTTTAAAAGAGGATCTTTGACGTGCCCTCTCCTCTGTAACAAATATGCTTGCCTGCTGACACACTTTTTCCCGGGCTGGTTGCGTTCGCTTCCCAAAGCATCTGCGTAGCTAAGTCAGCAGGAACAGAGCAGGGTGCATAAGCAGATGGAAAGAGGAAGAGAAGAAGAAGAAGAAGAAGAAGGCAGGGCATTAGCCAAGCGAAAACACTTCCTCCCCCTGCTCTGTCGCAGATGTACGCGTCCACCGCGCACACGCCTCTGTTCTGGACGGTCAGATTAAGAGAGTTGAAGGGCTGCGGTGTCGATGCCCGGAGAAACCAAGCTTCAAATCACATTATACACTTTATTCCGGAATTTTCCATCCTTTTTACTGTAACAGACAAGTCAGCTTTCACACCCCCTTGATCCCTCTGGTGAACATGAGAGGGGATGTGAGCATCACTCATTCACATATCCTACAGGCCTGCCACGGATTCCCCCCATAATATTGATGAAGTGTCAAAAATCTAATTTGTATTAACCAGTGTGGGAGTTTAGATCAGGGGTGGGGGGAGGGTGTCTTAGGGAGAGCGTTTGTGGTGCTGGTTGAGAAGGCTTCTCATGGAAACAAGTGTGCAGGATTTTTCTCATGCACTCTTGAAAATGTGCATGTTTTATCATGGGATTGGTAGTCAACACAGGCATCTTGTTTGGGTGTGGTTTGATTTGGTGATAATGCCAGCTTTCTCAGTCTGGTAAGCAGTATGTAATTAATATTAACACTTTGATTCAAGCATTTATTTTTTCCAGCGGCACACATCACAAGTTGAGAGACTCTGTCTGCTTCCCTGCAGGCAAATCGGCGGTGCAGATTACTTAGCATGGCGTGATTTCTCCCACAAGGTTCCCAAGTTGATCCGTGGGCTAATTCCTCTTTATCATAACTCTGAGTGAGGCAGCGCCTTCTGACACTATGACACTATCCCTCAATTTTTTCCCCCTTAAAAAAACTCTTGGTGGTGTAGGTAAAGTCTTGTAATAGTACCATCTATTCTTCCTCGGCTATTAAAAAGATAGGTGTGGGGGTTGGGTATATGGGTGATATTCAAATGTGGGACGGGCCTTTGAATTTTTCCAGAAGAGCCTTTTGTGGGATTAAGACTTTAAAGACTCAAAATCATCAAAGTGTTTTAATGTCATTTCCTTTCTGAGGAGGAAACCGCTCCCATTTGCCGAGGTGTGGAAGTGTCAAGCGTTTTTTGGTAAATGTTGCCATATATCTCATTCCCCACACCCATTTAAAAGGCTAATTTGCATGCTTTTTTTCAGGCTCAAGCATTAACCTGCACATTGAAATGAGAATCATAAGCTCCTTTCACCCTTCCCAGTGCTGTGTGTGTGTGTGTTTGTGTGTGTAGTATACACTTGAGCAAAATGAAATATTGGTGTGCCTTTTTCGTCTCAGAGAAGCTCTGAAGCTACATCATTTGGCTAAGTAAGTTAAGAGATCCATTCAGCGCAAACCATCTATTTGGTTAATTAGCACTGAAAGGCAGGGATGGATTACTGCACGGGCCTACCGGGCCCAGGCCCAGGGGCCCAAGGGGTCAGGGGGCCCTGAAGCCCAAGCCATTGGATGGAATCATTGCCTCAATATCATCACATCAGGATGTAGGCTATTGAAATATTGAAGTATTGGCCATCCCCAAAATGCACCAGAATACAGGAAATCACATCGAACAAATTAAAACAATTTGGGGAAAGTTAACACATATGTGACAAATTTATTTATTTTTCACATATGCGACAATTAGTGGGGGGGCCTTAATACATCTGGGCCCAGGGGCCCGTAAGTTCATAATCCGCCCATGCTGAAAGGGCCCTCCATGTACCTCTATCATTCCATTCACAAACCTCCAGAATGGTGCCTGAGTTTTGTAAATAAATATGAACTGTAGGTCATGAACTTTGCCATATCCAGAATATAGTCATTAATCATGAAGAACTATTCATTAGCCTGCAGACAAACTCCCAACTCCTTTTTCCTAATTTGTTTTCTTGCCACGTTCATGGTGGTAAAAATGCACCGTATCCTCTTCCTAAATACTGTAGGTTACATGTGATAAACAATATATAGAAAGGAGAGAAAAAAGTAACAGGTAAAAGAAGGTGATCAGAGATTTTACTTCAGGAGGCTAGGGTATCTGTGTTCGTTTAATATTTTAGTTTATTGAAAGAAGAAGATGCTGAGTTGTGCATTGTTAATGTCCTCCAACTCCTTTCTGTTCTGTTGGTAGTGAAGTTTCATGTTTCTAGAATAAGACTTAAAAGAGGAGTTACTGCATACAGGTAGTATCTTACAACAACATGGGAACTCTTACTTTATGATGATATTACTGTTTGACAAGCTACTTAGAGCACTGAGGTTAAAAGCCTAATGAACACCATAGCATTACTGTAAGTTCCAGTAATCAGCTATGCAAGAGGAAGAGCTTGTAAAGTGATTCCACATACATACAGGCCATTATTTAAGTCTCCTCTCATTTATATTTAATTGGGTACTTACTGTACATCTACTACATCAGATCTGTTATACAAGCTCTTGTATGATGTTTAATGTCAACACCAGAGTGTACTCTGGTGGGCCTTTAAACATATTGTAATACAAGGTCCTTCACTTTTTTGGACTTCAAGAAGAGTAAACTACAAGAATAGGCTACCTTGTATGCACTTGGTATCTACTCGAAAAAATAGGTTCAGCATAGAGCAAGATCCAACACTTCAGTGCCAGGTATTCAGAAGCTGTATGCTGTATCTGGATCTTTAGGTAGTGCTGAACACAATGTATTGTAACACCACTGTAATAACACTTAATAGGCACTCACACCTCAACTGTAACATAGGGTGACCAGACGTCTCAGGTTTCCGGGGACAATCCATGGTTTCGGTGACCTGTCCCCGGCTAGAGCTGTCCCCGGAAAAGTCCCCGGCTTTCACTGTGACTGACAGACCCGAAATTGGAATAAAAGAAAGAAGGAAAGAACTGACCAAACATAGTTGCGCACCTTACACGCACAGGCTCAAGCCAGCCAGAGCAAGTGCTCAGCTCAGAGCTCAGAGATGTTCTAGAATGCCCATCTAGAATGCCCATATTTCTGGTATTTTGATTAGTGGATTAGCATCGCAGTAGAATCTTTGCCCTTTGTGAGAGACAGCTAACAGTGCGGGCTTCTTTCATCCATCCATTCATTCATTCAGCATTCATTCAGCCAGCTAACAGTCTTTGATGATGCTGTGCGCCTTACGCAAGCATCGCTTGCTCTGGATGGCCTCCAATATCATTGGATAGGTGAAAAAAGGTGTTCTTGTAAGTGTTATTGTTTATCATCTTATATATCATTTAATGTTTAATCTATATGTGTATGTATGATCTACAATTTGCCCTGTGTACTATAAAGGGAAACCTGATTCAACCCTCCAAACCCTATATTTTCTAAGAACTTTGACAAGACACAGTTTAGGCGAACTAGGGTAAGATAAACTGCTTTATGAATGGTATGGGCAATGTCCCCGTTTTAAGTTTACAAAGATAAAAATATGACATGTTTTGGAGGTATTTACTGTAGGCTTCTAAACTGAAAATGTCCCCAGATTTTGTCTTAGAAATCTGGTCACATTACTGTAACACCTAGTTTCACCAAAGATAGTAGAGAAATGGACAATACCATAATTTGACATACAGTACAGACCTTGAATTTCCCCTGGGGATCAATAAAGTATCTATCTATCTATCTATCTATCTATCTATCTAGTAATGTTACATCTATAAAACTGAGTGTCGGTTCAAAAATGAAACACAACATATAGAACAGATAGTCTGTATCCACAGCCTTCAGAGGCTACCATTAGTATTTCGGAGGGATTGTAATCCCCACGTGTCACCTCCCACTCGGGGCAGATTCACGCAGCATGGAGGGGACTGCAGTGGCTTGGCAAAATGACTTCTCTCCTCCTGGAGCATAAATATGTCCGGGTTTAATAGAGCATTGGAGTGGGTCGGAGAGGCTGACTGTGGCGTAGCATAGCACTAGGCTGACAGGGTCAAAGAAAGGGGAGCTATGAAATAGTATTACCACGCAATTAAAGCCAAGGGCATGTAAGACATAGTGTATTATCTATGTACAGAAAAGCGTCAGAGCGCTAGAGGGAGGGTTAGCTAGCCTGAAGGATACGTGAAGGTTAGAATGTGATGCTGATAATGAGCAGTGCTATCGCAGGGCACTTAAATTAACCAGATTATTAACTTAACTCTTGCCCTCCATCACATTTAAACAGAGCTGCCTGACATTTTATAATTTCAACCACAGCAACAATGAATAACAATAACCCAATATGGCAGGCTCAGTAAGTGAAGGCAGATAGGCTATGTTTGCTAAATGTTGGCTTATAGGACAGACTAGAGTGAAATACACTGGGGCCAGGCCCAAATGAAACAGCTATTGATTAATCTGTACAGTTTGCTAATGGTATGTGTCAGCCTTGCATTAAATTCAGGGCAGTGTATGCCAAGTGATTTTTTTGTAAGAATAAAAGTGGTCAATAGACAGGTCTGTGAGCAAGATATATAGGCCTAGTATTGTAAATAAGAAATCCTTTATTTGATAATTCTAGCATTAATGTGCTTTTAGGCAAATGGAACTGTAGCCTAATCACAATGTACAGCAGAACGTCTTTTGTTTCTTCCAGAGTATGCATTTTTCATTTTTGTCAGTGTGTGGTATACTGCTATTTGTGTCTCTTGGTGTCAGGGGAATATTTTAAATAAGAAATGATGTCTTTGTTAAACATGTCAGTGTTTTTCCCTCTGCAATGCACATAGAGGAGTAGTGTGCATGACACTTTAAAGACTTTGTTAAGTGCACAAAGTGCTACACTATAATACTAAGGCCTGCATTTGCACTCTTTAAGGGGATTTTAACGTTCAAAATCATGTGGAAAATATAGCACTGTGATGTGTAGAACTTGCTCCAAAGCTTTGAAAGGTTATCAACATAAGCCCCTCTTGTTGGTCTTTGAGAGTGACAACCTTGGTGCCCATGGCCTGATATTTGTGGAGCATAAGCAGTTCTGCTAACGCGTCGGGGTGCTATTTCCTGCTCTGTTTTGTGTGCATGATCCCTTAGCTTTGACTTGGCTTTCTTGTGCTATGCCTTAGCTTGCTGAAACTGCAGCTGCGTTTTGAAAAGTCCACAACTTTTCAAGCAGGATTTGGGAAGCAATTTGTCATTAGAGGCAACCAAGGACCTTCTTCAGTGTTTGCTGTGCAAGAAATGCAAACTTTTTTAGCTCTTTATATTAGATTGTTGCATGCTTTCAATACTGTATAGAATAGACTGATATTGGGACAGACACACCTATATTGTAAACCATATCACAGTTATGTCCTGGTCTTGGTCTTGTCAGTGGTTTCTACCTCTTAGCTACAGATAGAGTTTGGCCCACACTCTTTCCACTTTCCCTTCACGTAAGCGGAACTGCATCTCTCTAATTGGAGTACTGGGCCGGCGTAGAGATGCAGTCGATCAGGACCATATTTCCTGAGGATGTGTTCCCGCATCAATCACGTCCCTCTCCCGATACGCCATGAAAAATGCACTCTGTGCAAACACCTCACAGCCCTCCACAAGTAGACTACTCCACCCTACTATTAAGAATAGGAAGAAACAGACGTAGAAGAGAATGAAGGTTCATTTGACATGCAGCTGAAGTGCATCCATTTAAATAAAGTGATCCGAGTGGTACACTTAAGCACTTTACAATTCAGTGACTCCCAACTCCAAAATATTGATGGTAATAAATGACTTAATGCCTTATTGTTTATTTCATCTGTTGCTACCAATGTCATCAGCCCTTTTATATTATATTATGGAATTGTTTGATGTTTATTGAAGCATTGGGGCCTCTTCATATGCCTCTCGCAGTGAAAAATGTCCGCCCATCTCCCTTTGCTTCTCTGTGGCCTCAGAAGCACGAAGTTAAAAGGCCTGTAATTCATTATTAATACTCACAATATAAATAGTTTAGGTCGTATTCATAATGTAGCATATATAAGGCAAAAAAGATTTCGGATGTGGCCATTTGCTCCTGGGAAATATGATATGGAGGGATCACAAATGTTGTCCTTAAATGTTTTTAAAGTAGCAAGTAAGGAAGTCTATTTGAATTGCACTGGGCAATGCACAAAGGTGTATTTCTCTCTGCTGAAATGAAGGCATGTGTTTGATTCTTAAATTATTCTTGAGGCACACCGAAGTATGGCGTTTAGACGTCACACTTTCTTGAGCAGCATTATGGAGGTTAAATCCACAATATCACTATTGAGTTTGAACCTACAGAAGAGCTGATATATTATCCACAGTTGGCCTTGTCTCTCAGGAGGTGTTGGCCTTGTCTCTCAGGAGGGGTATACGTGAGGTGAGCTTGTGTGTGTGTGTGTGTGTGTCGTGTGTGTGTGTGTGTGTGTCTGTGTGTGTCTGTGTGCATGTGTGTGTTCACGTTAAGGTTGGGTGTGTGATTGTCAAAGTGAGGGTGCGCTCACTGCTCCCACCATCCACAGGGTCGGCACTCTGTGAAATCTGTTCAATTCCATGGCTGCGTCAGCCCCCATCCCGCCACTTGGCCTTAATCTGAGGGATGTGTGCCTTCTATCAGTGCAGTCGAGTCCTTGAGCAGGGGTCAAGTGATAATCTGCGAAGGTGACGATATGAAAGGGAAGGGATGACGGAGAAAGCGAGGCGAGAGTATTAGCTTTTAGATATCATTAAACATTAATACAGTCTGATTTATGTGTTGAGCCTTTGCGGAATTTCATGCTGTGTTGTAATATAATTTCACCTCTGGGATGCTTAGCGCGAGAAAGAGAGAGAGAGAGAGAGGGCCTGTGTCAGATGAGAGATCGCATCGCCATCCACCACAAAGGAAGTGATTAGCTCGGGTTGCCACGTGTGCACAGTATCGTCCACAGACTTGGGGAGGAAAATGCTAGCAATGCTTGACTTTCATCTTTCCCCCAGGCTGACCGCTTTTAGGTAAACACGTCAGGACAAATGTTTCTGCTGACAGCCTCCGTTTTGAGAACTCTTTAGTTATTAGTCTCTATAGTTATTAGGGTTTACTGTAAAGATATAAACTAATGTTATAAAGTTAACTCAAACAAGGCATTTGTGTCTTTTTTGATGGCAACATACTGGTGTCAGACTGTCAGTATAAAGAGTGAACATATTTGAGTGACACTGACAGTAAAATACCAGTAGAGGGCACTACTCCCTCAATGTATAGCCTTTGCTACCACAGAGTGAGCTGTGAGTGATTGGTATTTATATCTTCATAAAGTTCCTCAGTGAAGAGATTGGTTGTGAAAAGGTGATGGCCTATCTGCCCTGCCTCAACAGCCTGAAAACGTCACAGTCAAACCCCTGTATGCTTTAATTTTCCAAGGTCAGCAACAGGTGATTTATTTTATTGTGTTATCTCCACAAAAAAACATAAGTCATTTATATGCAGGAGACTATTAACTTTAGGTCCCTTCTGTTTGAGAAAGTCATTCTTTATGTGAAAGTAATGTTCTTGTGTACTGACAGCCAGCCAAAGGGAAAGCGGGGACGCTGAGACAATGTAGCTCTTAAATTGCCATTAGATGGTGCTATGATCATAAAGATGAATCCAAATATCATGACTAACTTGTATTCTTCCTGTTTTTGTCTCCGACTACTTAAAGGATTTATCCTGGATGAAGTTGAAGTTGGAGTCTCTCTGATCCAGCCGAACTCAACGTAAGGATTCTGTCTTCTATCTAGTTTTCTAGTTTCTAGTTGTGTATTTTTGTGGTGTATGGGTTACAGTGAAAAGAACTGTTTTATTTGTTATGTTACTGATTCTATATTCTGTGCGACATGTCATGTAGTAGTCAATTAAATGTTTTGCAACATATTTTAAGATAGTGTTATAGGTATGACATGAGACTTCTCATGGACTTCTCTCTCTGTGTGCCCTCACAGATTCCTTATACTGTTTAAGTCAGAGAAAAGGGAAACTCTAATGAACACATTTTGCTAACGAAGGCCGTGTGACAAGCATCTGGTAAATTCCTGTCTCCATTTCCTTTCCTTTCTGCCTGAGACATTGTTAACATATCCTAATGATTACATAGTTTTAATATATTAACAGCTGACTGTATCTTGTTCGACCTCTTGTTCGACCTCTCTTCAAGCTGGAGCTGTTCGGACAGACGGAATCCTCCCAGTCTTCTGGAAGTGTGACAGCATTTGGTCACATGACCTGGAAGAGTAAACCCAAGACTTTTTTGGGATCCCTCTTTGGTTAGAGATGCATCACTCTTGTACACTGCTGTATTGTTTTATTTGGGGATAGTACAAACTTTTAATTAGTTCTCACTTTGTTATGATCTCCACATCACACTCTACACTCTTAACTAAAAAAAAATAGATTAAATAGATTAGTAATGAAATGATGCAGTGAGCAGCCTCCAGTGCGATCCTGCCTGTTTTTATTCTGTATATACAGCCGTGCCGACACAGTTCGTAATTACTTTTGGGCTTCCCCTTAATGAGGGAAGTCAGTAAAGCGTGCGCTGGAGGAATCAGGCAGCATATGGTGCGGGTGCTCCAGCACGTGTGTGCTCTGGGAGGAGGACGAATCCACACCAACCCACCCCCCCCAACACACACACACACACACACCTCCACCATCCCCCATGGCAGATGCGCATGACTGACGACAAGGGTTAATTGACACTATGATGATCACAGTGTGTTAATCTGGTTTTTGATGTTATTTTTTATTTTTTTTCTGTTCCTTTCCCCAATGCGCTGCACCTCAACCCTAGAATGGGCCGACTATCAACCTGGAAACGCGTGCAAAGGCTGATGAACTGATCAACCCCGGCAGACAGCTGCTCTCCTCCGCTCTTCTCCTCCTCCTCCTCCTCCTCCTCCTCCTCCACCCTCTCACTCCATCCGGCTATCCAGTGTCTTCATTGATGACCTGAGATCCGCAACCCTGTTTCACTCAGGTGAGTAGAGCGCCCTGACTCAGGCTGTCTCACTGCTTACCACTGACATTTCCATCCCAGCACTGACGGCCAGCGCAGGAGGGCAGCAGACCTTTACAAGGAGCTTGTGATTCCTGAGTGCTGAGTACTTTTTCACCCCCCTGACTCCGGTTGTTACAAGTCGGACTACTTAAGAGGACCGAGGCCAGTTCTAGATCTCTTTCCGAAGCGATTTCTTGTCACGTTAAAGAGAAAATGAAAGAAGCGATTGAAGATTATTTAAAAATACTTCTATTTCGTTGCTATTTTCTGAAGCATATTTGCTTGGGAGTTTATATCTGTGGTATGTAGGACATGCTGACTGTGCCTCCATATTTGATACAGTCTGTGTTGGATGAGAACACAGCAGGTATAATTTGAAACCTCGGGCAGAATCATGGCTAACTACAGCACTGCATATTAATGTTGATATTTTTTTTATTTCATCGCCTTGGGTCGTTCCATCGCATTTCCTCGCCGATTCCTTCCTCCCCTCCCCTCCCCACCGAGCAGGCTCGTTGCGTCACGTTCTTTCGCCCTCGTAGGCCGCAGACTCATGCACCTCAGAGGTAACTCTCAAGGGCCCAGTTGTCCTTTGTCACTGCAACTGGTTTAGCCACATTGGCAGCTCTGGCTCAAGGGCGATCAGTACAGGAGCGGGGAGAAATGGTTTATTAAAAATAGCTCTGGTTGAGCCTCTGGTGCTGGTGCCACACATTAGCCTGTGTAGAAGCGACAGTGTCACAGAGGGGAGGCCCAAAGCCTGTGCATGAACAAGTGGCGTGTGTACAGAAATTACCCCTGAACGCATCAGGACTGGTATGGAGCTCTGGACGAGGCAGGATGCGTCTTATCTTTGTCTCTCCTCTCCGCTCGCAGTGCGACACTTTGTGTTGTTTTTGAATAAGGGCTTCAGCCGCATGTGTCTTCAAGAGAGAGATACTGATAAGGACCGTGTCTCGATTCCTCCCTTGTTTGTTTTAGAAGAACACACTCTCACACACACACACACACACACACACACACACACACACACACACACACACACACACACACACACACACACACACACATGACACATGAAGCAGAAAGTCATACACTATGTAGAGACTCATCATAGCCTCTCACACACAAAGTAATATTTCTCATGTTCTGCTCCGTCTATATAAACTCCAAGGTGTATAAATCTGCAAGTGTTTGGAAAATACATAAGGGCTCAACCAGGCCTTGTAGTCAATGGCTTGGCAAGCTGACGTTTGTTAAAGCCAAGGTCACGCACAGGGTGGAACGACAAGATATACGATCCGTGCAAAGACGCATGGTCATAGCTGCTAGTTAGCATGCTCAAAGCTCAGGGCTGTGTGTTCGTACTGTACGTATTGGTGCCACGGTTTCTGCTGCTTTGGCATGTTTGTCGTTGAGTGATGCTGTTGTCAGTCCGTTGAAGTCAAGCCCATCTGTGTCCCAGAGATGAGTGAAGATTGGCCCGTGCAGATTACTCTTATTAATGTACTGTAGGCGAGCCGCCATTACTGTAACATGGCATTCAGAGTGAGAGATGCTTGTTTGTCAAGGTTGTTGTTGCGAGTGAAGGGAAACAGTGAGCATGTCGACCTCCCCCCTAAGCCTCCCCATTCCGCTGGCTGTATCTGCCAGATGGAGCCTTTGTCCTATTTTGCTATTCATTTATTCCTAATACGGAGAAGCCATTTTTTTGCACATGGAGTAAATTTGTCAGTCCTGCTCTATTTCTCTGTCTGCTCCCATCTGTCTTTTACTCATAGTGATCACACAAAATACACACACACACACACACACACACACACACACACACACACACACATACACACAGTACACATACAGACACACACACACCTAGATTTAGATAAATTACTAATATATTGAGTCAGGTTGTACTCACATTGTCTCTGGTTAAACAAGCGCAGTCATTTGAATTACAGTAATACAGAATCTTTAAAAGGATGTCAAGATGGTGGCTTTCCTTTAATCTTCATCTGTCATATAAAAAGAAGAATGAATAGTAATCTCCTACTGCTCTCTGTCTCTCATGGAGACATATTACAGTAAAAGTTGAAATCAAATGACCATGGCTGTGGAACAAACTAATGGTAGACTAAATAATTGATACAGAGGAAGGAAGGTGAGGCTTCATTCCTGAGCCTAATTTAGAAGTAGGTGTTACAACCTACAACAGTGCACAACCAGAACAATATCATAGTAATATTTCACTAAAATGCAAGTGGCCCTGTGGTATTTATTTATATCTTCACTGTCTTTCAGAATGTTTTATGTAGTTGTGAAGCGCTGTGTTGAATCTGTCTCAGCTTTGTTTTTGTTTTTTTCTAAGACGGAACTTTAACAGATTATGAAGATCTCTGAAATGTTTATATGCTTGGTGTTTTGTGGTGTTTTGTTACGATCACCTCTTAGCTCTGGAAGCCATTGATTAGGCACCATCTGGCTATTTCATGAAGCTCTATTCACTGTTGTTTAGAGGCCAAACAAATTGGATAACACGTTGCATAAAGGCTTTTTAATTTAGACTTTATTAACACACCAACAAACATCTGTACCTCTCAATTCAGCAGACCAGAAATATTATATCTCTGTGATGGTGTGTGTTTGTTGGTAATGTGTGTGTGTGTGTGTGTGTGTGTGTGTGTGTGTGTGTGTGTGTGTGTGTGTGTGTGTGTGTGTGTGTGTGTGTGTGTGTGTGTGTGTGTGTGAGTGTGTGTGTGTGTGTGTGTGTGTGTGTGTGTGTGTGTGTGTGTGTGTGTGTGAGTGAAGTTGGTGCGCTCTCCAGTGGCCCGCAGAGAGAGACACGCTGCCGTGTGTGCTGCATGTGAAGCTGGCGCTGGGCTTTAATGCTGGGCATAATGGCCCCTTCTAACCATGGGCCCTAGCACAGACTGCTGGCTCTGGGAGCATTCTACTGCTGCTGCTGCTGCTGCTAATGACTCAGACTGATGCTGATTCAGGCCGACGGATGGATTCTTAGGCAGGGCATTGCACATCACAGAGCTCCTGATTGCAGAAAAGGAACAGAAAAACAACAACAACAACAACAACAAGAACAATGACATCAGGACTAAAAAGATGCGCATGCATTTACAAATGTCCCCAAGCCCATGCATATGGAGAGGATGTATTATCAGGAGAATGGCTTAAAGGTACTGTGTATCTTTGATGAGCCAAGAAAGTGTGAATACTGCATTCTTTCTATTCTGGCACTGTTCTGTGTTCTGCACAAATGAGCAAACCTTTCCCTTCCCCTATACCATACAGAACTGTAGGATTTATTAACAGAGAAGTGCTGAGTAAAATGAGCTATGTATTTCTATTGCACTGGGCATAGTGGGGATTGTGCAACAATGCTCTGTGTTGGTAGTAATAAGGACCTAAGCCAACAGTGACAGTGATGGCAGTGCAGTTCAGACAAACCTTTAAAAAAACTCGCCGGAGAGAATCAGTGACCCAGACGATGCTTCCACAGTTGGGATGTTCGCTGGGAGGGCTCAGTAGATGCTTAGATCAGGCATATAAATCAGACTGTCCCATTTGTACCAGAAACAATGGGGGAGGGGGGCGTGTGTGTGTGTGCAGCGCTTTCAGCACTTTCATGTTCTCAAGCTGCAACTCACACAGTCACAAGACCATATTTCTCTATGCAACGGAATACATTTCCATGATTTCTACCCACACCTCCAGCTTTGAATTCGAAAGAGTATTGATGTTTATATGTGAAAATGATTGCACATTTCAAACAAATGAATAGTCAGCTCCTTTTACTATTCAAAGAGTAAATTTGCCAGACATTTACTGTAAGCAATAGCATGATAACAGTCCATGTCTCCTGTATGCTTGCTTGCCTTGTGGAAGATGCTTGTGCCCTTGGTGCAGGGGCATGATTAACCCTTAAAGGTGCATCGTCACACCAGTGTGATGGGAATGTTGGAAAATGAATGTCTGGAAAAAGAATATCTGAGTTCATTGAATTCAACATAGAATTTTAGAACCTTTAATTGTTGCGGAACGGAATCTTATGTTAGAATGTTGAAAAACCCACAACATTGTGGAAGATATGTGTGCCCTTGGTGCAGCAGCATGATTAATTCCCCTTGTGACTGTGTGTTGGCGTCTGCACAGGTTTGTCTGTGCGTGAGTGAGTGACATTTTGGTTCTACATTTGCATGACTCATACATGTGACCTAGAGAGGCCGTCTGTGCTTGACGGAGGGGAGAGAGAAGGAGGAAGAGGGGGAGGGGAAGAGGAAGAGAAAGAGGAAAAGAGGAGGAGGAAGAGAGAGAGGGGGGGTGGGAGTGGAAGCATTACTCCAGGAGAACTTCACCAGTAAGCCGCCATGACATGTTCCTCAGCCACTTTGTTTTATCAGTGCCCCATCCACACACACATCTCTCTCTCTCTCTCTCTCTCTCTCACTCTCTCACACACACACACACACACACACACACACACACACACACACACACACACACACACACACACACACACACACACACACACACACACACACACACACACATACATACAGACACACATCAAAACCCCTCCAGAAAAGTGCCACTGCGATGAGTCTCTGCATTAGATTCACCACCATCCACCAAGTCATTGCAGGGGGGAGACGTTGTTGTCTGATGACAGCTCATCCATAAACACAAAAAGGAAAAGATAGCGAAGACCCAGGAGACTCGGCGGCAGGTCTCCCCAAATCATACCCACTGTGTGTGAGCGACGAGCAGGCATCGCTGGGAGCAGGCCTGGGCCCTTTGGAAGCTGACTTCCAGAGACCTCTGGAGCAGATGTCTCGCTGCGCTGCTCCCCCTCTCTCTGACACACAGCCCTCTCCCATAGGAGCCCCCATTGGGATGCCTTTGCACCGTCCTCTGCTAAGACAATGATGAATGTTGCTCAGATGCACTCAATGGGCCTAATATAATGTGCAACTCACAGTGGACCTGACGCATACTAGATAATGACCGGCCTCACAATGCCCGTCAACGGTGCTTATACTGTAGATATTGCTCTGCTCTGTTACCTCCACAGAGCACATCTGCAGAAGGTCAGCGGTGCTTATAGATATTGCTCTGCTCTGTTACCTCCACAGAGCACATCTGCATACGGTCAACTTGGAGATGAAGAACTGGTAGTAGCACCTTCACATGCCTCCTGCATCTGCACCTTAAAGGGCAGCTCTGTCCACTCTGCTGTAGTGTTTATGCACCAGCTAGTTCATTGTTTTGGGGAACATGCTGCAGAGTGGACAAAGGGCACTGCAGCAGTGACCTCTGATTTTTTTTTACACTCCACATTTGGGGCCAGGGATGTTGTGAGGAGTTGCTCTCAGCAAACTTTTCTGAGTGAGTGAGTGAGTGTGTGTGTGTGTGGGGGGGGGGGTGTGAGAGCACTTGCCGTTTATTATGTGGAAGTGTGTTAAGGAAGTGGAGCTGTTGAGACAGGACGATTCAGCTGCTGTGGGCAGGAGACTCGTCGGCCGCCTCTGGGACTTGGGCACAGTCAGGAGAAATAGATGTCAGGGAGCAGCCAAGGCGATAGCATTTCCATGAATCCAAGTCAGCCTCATCTGACTTCACTAAGACACTGGCATTCCTCACACTGTAAAAAGCAGCATTTTGTTCTGTGCTTTTCACTCCAGAGAGGCTGTTGAGAGGCACTGTGCTGGAATGTACTGTATGCATGTAGTTGCAAAAATGTGCAGATCAAAAGGTGAAATAATTTGTGTGGTTGAATTGATCCTGCTTTTTTTGGTCAACATTTATCTGAACATTTTGAGAAATAACCGGTTGCAATAGAATCACATCAAAACATCAATATGTACCAGCGTATTGTAGTGTTTTTAACATAGAGATTGTGTGGATTTTTACATGTCTTAAATGTAAGGTATTAAATGTCTAGATGTTTTGTTGAAATATCATAGCACAGATTGTCTCCAGTTTGTGTTCAGAAATACGAGAGGCGAAAGAAAGAGCAGTTGTGTGGCCTTGAGGGCACAAAACGATTGATTTCATGGCGGTTTCACTTTTGGCGATATAATCTATATAGCATTACCCATTCATATGTAAACAGAGGACTGTAGCTCCACGTACTGTACTTACCATTCTGTGGATTTCATTTTTTGTTATATAGCATCATTTGAAGGTATTTGATCCAAATGATAATCAAGCAGTGTAGGTGGTTACACACTGTCTAACCAGTTACCCTAACCATGGTTTTGAAACCCACAGTAAAATGCATTAAATAAAATTTATTTTATTCTTGACTTCATAGAAAAAAATCGGTTACACTTTACTTGACAGTATCGACATAAGAGTGACATGACACTGTCATGAATATGTCATAAACAAGTCATAAACATTTATGACATAACACTTCTGTCATTAAGTGTTATTCGGTTTTTGTCATAACAAGTTAGGGTTAGGATTAGGGTTAGAGGTTAGACAGGGCTGGCGTAAGGCAATCCTGCGCCCTGGGCGAAATAGGAATATGTCGCCCCCATGTTCATAGACTGTGTCCCACTTTCGACGGTGTGCTACCTTCGCAGAAGCCCCTGGCTGCAGCGTGCAGATCGGGGCTGGTTTCAACGTTGCTACTTTCCAGTGCTACTGGACCACAAGGAAAAATAAAACAAATTTTGTGGGACAATTGCGACCAGGCCTCACAGAAAAAATGGTAGCCTACAATTAAGCAATTAGGCTTTTCACGTAACATAAACATATTATTATTACAGGCTATTATACAGAAATCAGACTACCTAATTAATATGATGTCTGTTAGGTGTGCATTTAAACGTGACATTAGGAACGCACTTCGAGTGTCGCTGTCTACATATCACCCCGCGATGGGACCATCTTATTGCGGGGAAACGAGCTCATTGCTCCCCTGATTCGGTGACATGGTGAGATTCAGATTTTACCTTATTACATTGTCATCTCTCTGCTACGTTCCACTGCTAGCAACCTAACGATTCAGGCTGAATCAGCACCCATACGCGGGAGAAAAGATTTTCAAACTGTGCACTTTTCTGTAATCTGCAGCACTATGCTTTTGAACGTCTCATTCATGACTGTTATTTAACCGATATCACTGAAAATGAATTACTTGCTGCTCCCGCATTTAAACTGTCTATGTCATTGTTTGACAATAAATGTGTTTTCTATGTTGTAGCCTATAGCTCGCCACGCTGTGGCGCCCCTGGTAGTTTGGCGCCCAGGGCGATTGCCCAGAATGTCCATGCCTTCCGCCGGCCCTGAGGTTAATTAGGGTTAGGGTTAGGGTTCATGTGTCATGACAGTGTCATGTGTTCATGACAATGTCATGTCACTCTTATGTCGATACTGTCAAGTAAAGTGTTACCAAAAAATCTATTCTTTTTTGTAAAATCCAATGACATATTTCATGCTCTTCTAGAAGGGTGCTTGCATGGTGGAACATAAAAATACATCAGACCCAGAGGTCTTGAGCAAGACTATGACAAGAGATGCAATAAAGACCTGAAGGATAAACATATGCAGAAGGCATTCTGCAAGGCCTCTTTTATTGGGAGATACAAAGGATCCTCTACACCCTTAGCATGTGGAAACCACAGAGCAGGAACTCAAAACTTTCACGTTGGCAAGGTCAATCATTCAGGCTCTTGCATAAAACACACACACACACACACACACACACACACACACACACACACACACACACACATAAACACTCACACACGCACACACACACGCACACACACACACATAAACACACACACACACACACACATAAACACACACACACACACACACCTATACAGACCTGGAGGTATATCGGAGAATGCTGTGTCGTCATCACAGCTGCCTTCTTCTCAGCATGGATTATTCAAAGTTGAGAACGGTTTAGTTTACCCCACTTCATATTTAAAGTTGAATCTAATGTCATCTAATCTAATATTTTAAATGCACAGCCCTTTGTCTCAAAGTAATGCACAGCATATGAATGCCTGAGATGTTTGTATTTACGTAAATGTTAACAGGCTTAAACATTAACTTATGTACTATTTTATTCACAATCTCCTTTTAGACTGATTTGATCTGAATAATGCACCATCTTGCTCATCTTGCAACAGCAGCTACATTCCCATGTGACTTGGCAGGAGTGTGTGTGTGTGTGTGTGTGTGTGTGCGTCTGTCTTTTCATGTTCTTCATGGCACATTTATTCCATAATTAATGACTTCACATTTATGTAATACACTTTCATACATCATACAGGCTCTCTGTCTGCCTCGCCTCTGATTGGACGGCTCCGATCCAGCATCGGCAAGGTGATGGAGCAGCCTTAAAAGTTCCATTTCAAACTGATGTCATTAGATAACGCTATTGGTTTTCGCTGCGAGGGAGTTTGAAAGCATTGACTGCGACCAAATGGAGGGTCAGGCAAAATGTTCCATTATCGAGTTTGAGTGGGGGCAAGGCAACAGAATGCATTGTGTGGTGCAATAGCTGGGTTTTTTTTCAGAGTCAGGGATGCAGAATTTTTTCCTCAAGTCAGTGTCCCAAGCAACAGAATTCTTCACTTACCTACCTGAGTGTGCGTGTGTGTGTGTGGATATGAGTGTGTGGGTATGGATGTGTGTGTGTGTTGGTGTGGATGCGTGTGTGGGTGCCACCGCCAAAGGATACACTTACATTGCAGCAGAGTTTTTTCAAGCCTCTGAGAATCGTCTGCTTGTTATCCCCACATCCCCCCAAGAGAGCCATTCACGTTGTGACCCGTGGACCTCAACCTCTTATTGCCACTGCCAGCATTTCTCTCTTTTTCTCTTTCTTTCCCTCGCTCTCTCTCTCTATCTGTCTCTCAGAGTGAATGACTGACTGGGCACTGACAATCCAGAGGATGCTAATGGCAGCAGCTAAGGGATAAACAGCCAGCTGTCCTATCCTGTAGAGTGGTTTCAGCGCAGGGACTCAGTTAATCGACCTCCAGTCAGACCAGGATGCATTCATACGTGGCAACTTTAGGTTTGTAAAAATACATGGGCACTAACACACACACACACACACACACACACACACACACACACACACACACACACAAACACACACAAACACATATTGTGCTCAGTAGTTTATGTTTCTTCTGGGTCTCTCATGGTGCTCTCTGTCAGAGGCACTGGGCCTGTGCGGTTCATCTCGTGTCACATTCTGACTGCCTGGTCAATAATGAGGATTTTGATTAAACCCAGCGGCACTGCGGCTCAATTAAAAGCCCTGGGTAACGGACAATGTTACACTCATTGATTCAGGAAGTGCTTTATCCATGCTCAGACATACTGACAATCAGAGCCCTTCACCAATTACACACATGTGCACACACACACACACACACACACACACACACACACACACACACACACACACACACACACACACACACACACTCACACACACACACACACACACACACACACACACACACATGGAAAATTCTCCATGAGGTTAAGTCCTCAGCTGTTTGTGGCTACCTACCCACATGCACATGCACATGCACACACACACACACACACACACACACACACACACACACACACACACTATTTACCCAGCTCTGGTCCATCCTCTCACTCACGTGTGAATGATTGAGCCCAGCCTCCACCCAATAGGCCCTCCCCAGTGCGTCGTTCCAGGCCAGTTAACTTGTCAGGTTGATGGGAGGCTGATGAGACTGAAACCTCACCCAAACAACATACAGACCAATGCCCTCCCCAACCACCCCAATCACCCCCCCTAATCCTCCCACACAGGGCAGCCTGGTGACCTTGCTGGGGGCAATAGTTGAGTTTACTTATAGGACCTGGCAGAGCCTCTTTGGTCCCATTCTGCCCACTCTCTTCCATCTTTGGTCCTTGTGTGTCTCTGCCACTGGATTCCCCCCTCTCCTTCTCTCCATCTCTCACTGGTAAGACTGATTAAAGCCTGACAGCCTTTAGTTTTTAGTCAGTAGTTTGTCATGTATATCTAAGCAAGTTTTACTGTGTTGGTCTTTATTTTGTGGGTGAAGTTATGTATGCTGTAATTATATCATGGGGGGAAAGAGGAGGATCTTAGTTGTGCCACTGGGCCTTTGGTATTTAAAACTACACTTTTCGAGGTTTGTAGAGCTATACTTCTGTGTGAAACTGATTGAAGATGCGTAGCTGCATGTGGTGCACGTTATCACTGACCTCGATTCTGACTGCATGCACATATGTGTTTACTGCCTGATTTAATCGGATGTGAATTCAGTGCTCCATTTATGTTGCCAGCCCAGAAGCTCTGCTAAGCTACAATGCATTGCAGTTTCCTTATGATGCAGTCTATATGTTGTACTTGATGAAGTAATCCTCATGTAAGCACCTTGTAATACTTTCAATTCAGACAGAGACTTTTGAGAAGCCCAATGAAATGTTACAGATGTTGGGAGAATGGAGAAAGAATCTCCCAGGGAGATTTCCTTGGCAGTTGAAAACAAGGCACCCTTCATGTCTCTGTCTTTGAAGATTGTATCTGGCAAAGCTTTCCACTCAACACAGTTGTGGTTTAGCAACTGTGGCTCTGTAACTGTAACTGTAGATTAATTCTCATTTTGCTGTCTGTCCGTGGATTAGGCCTTGGGTTTATAATCTCATTCGTGTCCGTGGACCCCCCAGTAATTCTGAATGCTGCCAGATTAGAGCTGGATGGCAGAGAGACAGTCACGAGACTGATGAAAGTCACCCAGCTGCCCCCACTTCTATTCTCCCCACCCTGACCCCCAAACACAACCAAAACAAAGCCCTGATTTGTTAAATCAACCCTGCCCCCCACCTCCCCTTAAAATTCGCTTTGTGTCGGTATGTTGGAGAAGGACAAAAGGACGGTTGGATGCATTGTGCCCGAGATACAGATGATGCTCGCAGGGTAAAAGTCATGTGAGGACACACTTGAGGTGTGGTAGACTGCTGGAGTGTTGGACTCTGAGGGTGAGACGCGAAGAGAGTGACCACAACGGGCTTGGGTGGGCATGGCCATTGACAGTAGACGCCTTATGCTGACGTGTCACAAGTTTGAAAGGGTCAGATGGCCACATTCATAGGGTGCCTCACGTTGTCATGCCCAAGGGGGGTGTGGGATCTACATGTCGAGGGGGGGCGATCTTTCCTGGTAAATAAACACCGGCTGTCCCTGAGATGATGGCGGCGTTAGCCTCTCGCAGCAGAAAGACGATTCGCCGCAGCGAAATTTGTTCGGAGGGGATTGTCAATGCTGCGTATTCCGCGAGATGTCACGTGTTTGGGTGCCTTGCCCACATGACGGCACATCAGACCAATGGGAGGCGAGTGCCATGTCTGGGCTGACTGCAAGAGAAGCCGAGAAGTACATTTTTCTCGCAGCCTTTTTCAAAAATTTCAATCTTTTTTCAAACGTCCATAGAGGTGGCCATTTGTTTGAAGCTGGACAAAGGTAAACATAATTTTATTGCCGTTTTTAAAGCTCTCTTGTGATAGTGTTTGTGATTGCTGTTGTGATCAGTTCCTGATCTCTAGATGTCATATTAAGAATGCAGAGGTTGCCCGCAATGAGGGGAGTGCCTGTGCCATATGGAGATTTTTATGAATGATCTCCAAGTTGAGAAGATCACCTCATCCAAGTCTGCACTACCCATCTATCGATACTGTTGAGTGCATGTCATTTCCATTCACTTTTAGATTGAGATTGAGCTAGAATTGAACTGCTTTACATTTTACTGTCTAATAATCCAAAACTCTTATAGCACCATTTTTTCAAACAAAATACAGATAATTGATCTGCTTTGTGTTAAATGTCCACTTTTACATAGTTATTTTGTTCATTGCACTTGAACTTGTGGTGTCATAGCATTTCTGAGGATTATCTCAGCTTCAGAGTATTTTTTGGTTACATGTTGTTATGTTTTGAAAGATATTTACATTGGGTGCTATCGCAAGTAATTTTGTGAATTGGTTGTCAGTGTCAGTTGTGATTTAAACCTTGATAACCATGTTAGACATGAAGGATGGAACAGCCCTTGGATCGCTGTTGCTACAGAAGTACACTGTGCTCTGCACAGTCGTTACTACAATTATCGTCATGGCTTTATTGTCTATCACCAACGATCGAATTGGGAAGCAAAGCGAACAGTCCAATAGCAGCCACAGGGATTTAATGATACAGTAGTTCTCCATTAATGAAATACTAACATTAGTTTAGATAATCAGTGCTACATTGTATATTAATGGTTAACACATATAAATTACATCTGAAGTATTAGGTGCATTAATGATTTTACATAGACTTCAGAGGATTCAGTGATTTGCCAATGGCATTTAGGCTAACAAGATCAAAGGATCAATGGGGATTTCAGTCCATTACGTATAGTGGGAGTGTCATGGCTATACAGATTTTTGTAGCCATTCCATTGACGTAAATGTGCTCATCAACGTTGAGGAGACGTGTTACCATGGTTGTGGTGTAACGTGATCTAATAGTGGCCTCAGTGAGAGGACCAGAGGTGGGGATGTATGTTCAGGGCATGCTTCATACCAGCAGCGCCTGTGCCGTCTAGTTTATCATGGCGGTGGAAGGTCTGCGAGTCTCTCATCAAGCCAAACTATGCTGGCACTACACTACATTCGCACTACACTACCAGACGACAACCAGAGGTGTCTCTGTTCAGCACTGAAGCTCGTCCTGATGTGGGCCTCATCCGGCCCTGGGCTGGCGACAGAGACAGGGTGGAGCGGATGACAGTGGCTAGCTCAGTTCGCTCGCTCACTCCCCTGCGTTTGCCGGGGCTGGTGTTTCCCCTTTCCCCCCACTCGTCTCCGGGCGATGGTGGCGCACATGAAGAGCGAGTGACTGGGCCTCAGTGATTGTAATTTGGGCTGAGATCTCGGCGCGGGCGACTGATCGAGGCTGACAGTTTTCGGGGCGGCTGTCAGGCCACGAAGGGGAGGGAGCAAGGGAGGGAGCCCTGCAGACACGCGCGCCGAAACAAAAGGCTCCTCTGGTGCTGTTCACATCTGAGTGTCCGTTCGTTCGTTCGCTCGCCCGCTCACTCTCTCGCTTGCTCCTGCCCCTCCTCCCTCGCTCTCTCTCCTTTCTTCCCTCGCCACCCACCCGCCCCCTCACCACCCCGGCAGGGCCTTGGCGCATGCCGCATGCCCACGGGCGCCTCGTGTGTCACACACATCACAGACCACAGCAAATCACACAGGACTTCTTACAGTAGTCATAACGCCATGGAACGCCACGCATTGTACTTAGAGGTCCCACACATTAGAGACACTGCCTGGGAGTTTTGTGTTGCGTCTCTCCTTTATTGTTATAGTGGAGAGGCATGAAAATACAGACACTCTAAAAGGCATGAAAAAATGAACAAGCCTTCTGCATGAGTGGCTCTTCTGCAGTGTCACACTTTGTTGTGTTGAATTTTGTCATGTTGTTGCATTTTGTCATGTTGTGTCATGCTGTGATTCGTTGTGTATACATGGTGATATCTCTGAGTGCAGGGCCTCTTTCATCAGACATCAGGACTGATGACAGCTGTGTGCCTGACAGGCTGAGTGGGAAGGTAAAAATTGTGCAAGACCAAAGTCCCAGATGATGGAAAGTGAATCCCTGTCACCTTGAACATAAAACTATTTTTGAAGGTGTTCAAGGCTTCATCTGAGGGGTTTAAGGTCAGGTTTTAGGACAGGCTTTATTTTCCCCTCATATCAACATTGAACTCTACTTTTTTGTCTGTAAAATACCAATAGCTTTATCAAAATATCCATGACTGTACCAACAATGAAATTATGCATAGTCTTACCATTCATGCTAGGTCATTTGTCATGGCTGTTTGGAACAGCTAGATGTTTTTCATATCTTATTTTTTTTTTCTCTTTTTTTGGGGGATGGTGTTGTTGTCGTCAAGCCAGAGGGGGGTCCTGTCAACATCTTAATTGCACTCCGTATGTGCTAATCAGGATGGCTGTTGTTCCACCAGTCTGCACCTTCAGCTTGTTAAAATTAATCTAAGAGCACTAGCTCATGTTCTCCGCCTCCAGGTTTAAAACCACATTATCATCTCCATGCTGAGGGAGCCTTTGTAGCTGCAAGTCCTCGACGGATTTATCAGATTTACTTTTGTGGCATAACTAGACTATTTTTTTCTTTCTTTTTTTTCTGAGGTCTTGGATTTCGGTTGCGGTTCTTAAGTGAGCTTTAGTGAGTTTTGCAACAAGTCAGAACCTATTCACATCAGATTCTATGGGAGAAGTGAAAGAGTGACTTTTGTTTTGCCCCCCTGTATGTTGGGCGAGAGAGGGTGAGACATGAGACTAGTGTAATTGTGAGAGGGGATTTTACGAGAGGCGCTTTCATCTGTCAAACTTAATTTCCAAAGCTCCCCCAGTGCTAGCCTACGACACATTGACACAGCAGTCAGATGTGATGATGCAACAAAGTCAATGCATCTCGTACAGCATTTCCTCTCGTATGGTGATTTGTAAACATATTCTAAATACTAATTTAATAACTGTCACAGAAAAATTATCACCACACCTCTTCCATCCACATATCTTATTATAATTGATGTGATACACACTAATATTACCTTGATGTTACAGATCTAATCCAATAGCATCCATAGCTACCAGGGCAAGCCTTAGTCTCTGTTTTGTTCTATGATTCTTCTATGAATATTGTCAGTATATCAATGGTATGGGAATCTCGGAAATACCACGTATTAAAATCAAATAATTTCTAATTGTATTACAAATGTAGAGAGACTGGGAAGACAAAACACTTTCTTCTCATAGAGCAATTGCTGGCCTAGTGCAGAAACTACAGCACTGGTACTCATTCAATATTTTATTCATTTTGATTCATATTTCATAAATGTGAAGCTGAAGTGGTGCTTAGTGCATCAAAGCAGAGAAGTTAGCTCCTGTCTTCTTGCCCACTCTTCCCCCACACCTTGCTTTGCTTAAGGGTGGCACACTGACATTAGTGAATAGGCTTTTTTGTCTCTGAGGTTCCTATGATTAATTCATAGGTATTCACTGTTGTGTCTATGCACCCCAAGGCTCCTACTCACACAGAGTGTTTACAGATAGATTGTATATTAAAATATATATATATACACTCGTATTTGCCTGTAAGGATTAGGCCAGACCCAGAGACACATAGACCCTGATTATATCCAGTTTTATATTTCTCTCCCTTCATTAGTTTTTCTATAGCTCTTCTGCTTTACTAGCTGTGAAGTGGAGTATGCAGCGTTGTCCTCAGTGACCGATTCCACTCTGAGGAAACTTGATGAGGGCTGATGAGGAATCTAATCATGCCGTTTGTATGTAGAGATTTGCAGTCAATTCTACCTTATTGGTTCTAAATTTAGGTGGAAGGATTCAAACCCATTCAGTCTCCTTGTTTGTTATGTTGTTGTCACTAATGTAATGTGAGGGAGAACTGTCATGTGAGGGAGAACTGTCATGTGAGGGACAACTGTCATGTGAGGGACAACTGTCATGTGAGGGAGAACTGTCATTTATTTTGCCAGATACCTGCAACTGCAATGAAAATGAATGATGGTTTCAATATATAAGACTTTGGTAATCACTACAAGTTAGAATTACCTCACTAATTCCATTACCATTATTACCATTACTCTAATAATTCTAATAATCTCATAAATCGTGTAACATTTTAATATCAAATTGAATATATTTATTGTTGTATGCTTAGAGAAAAATGGAACAGAGAGCCTTTAAATAAATTATATTTTTTCACCCTTGAAATGAGGTGAAGAGGGACATATCTGTCACTTCACCACCATTAGGCAATGCTGCTGTGGCCCTTCCTCCCTGGGTGCCCTGTCCTGGAGGTGACAGACGGCTGCGCCGCTGGGCAAGGTCAGGCCGCAAAACGCGGCACTCACGTTGACACAGACCCGAGCCCACAGACACTGTCCCCTCCCTCGTCCATGAAAAGATTCAGTGCATCCCGGAGTCCTCTCTTTGCATTACAAAGCAGTATCTGTGTGTGCACTTTATAACAATGGCTGCAAAAAAAGAGTTCTGTGGATTTGAGGGTGTAGGAGGAGGTTGTTGATTTTTGGGGTGGTTTTATCTCCTGGACCTGGCAAAGGACTAATTGCTTGTTTTGTGGGCAGTGTATACCCCATTATATTCTCTTGGATGACTTTGCACTGCTGTGAACTGGGCACTTATTCTGGAATACATTCGGTGGGTTGTTGAAGATGGCTCCCACTTTCAATTTCATCATATTTTAGACCGCAAATCTCTTTTTATTAAATGCCACTCTTTACAAGGGCTAGAGATAGTGTCATCGGCAATTCATTGTTTTGCCATTGCTTGCAGTGACAGAAAATACTCAGTGATGTATAATCCATGGCAGTTCCAAATTATTCAGCCAGAGAGGCTTGGTTGAGAGGGCGGGTTGCTCAAGTGAAGCAGGCTACAGACTCAGCTGATGGATATGGAATTGAAGCAGGACTGTGCTGTGAAAAACTGTCTGAATTATGAGTCAGACAGAGCTGAATATCCTTGTTTGGGTGTCATCTGACTGGAGGTAATGATGTACACTCACACACACACACACACACATGCACACACCCACAGACCCACACACACACACGTACACAGAATCTATTTGGGGGAATTAACAATTTTGCACTAAAGCAGACCTTTAGAGGGCATGTTTCAGAAGATAAGCTGAGTAAAAATGGCGTAGGAATTGCCAGCCTTATTTCTCTATAAACCACATGTTGCTTCCCCCTGCCCTCAACCCTTACTCAGCCCACGTAATAGAGTTTTCATCTGGTCATTCTCTTGTTCTTTTTGTCAGTGAACTGTTGGTGTGCCAATGACTGTGGTAAAAAAGGCTTGTTCCTCCAGGCTGTAATTTGCCTTGAAATCTTGTATGAGCCGCGGTGTCTCCAATGAACACTGTCGCCTCTCGTTATGCTCTGGCCCCCGATCCACTGACAGCACTAGTGATGTGTTTAATACGATAAATCATGGCGGCTCTCCCTGCCTGGGCCCCTCTGCCAAGGCCCCTGGAGCCCAAGCCGGGGACGTTCTCCCAGGGAGGGACCTTGTCCCGTCCTCACCAGGTTCCACACTCATGGTCACCTGGATGCCTCACATGTCAGATGAACTGAAGGGTTTTGTAGAACTTGGGGTGATTTTCACTGGACACCGTTGATATGTACTGTAGTTGTTATGGTCATTGGTTATATGATAGGATATGATATAACAAGCTACAACTTCAATGTCAGTTTTTACTGATTTTTTTTTGTTTTTGTAAAGCACATAAAGGTTAAAGAAATGGTCACGCCAAATTAATGTTATGCAATCTGTCTTTGACGGAGTGCGATTTAAATCAAATGTATGTATCATTTTTCTGCCCTTTAATCCAAAATATGAACTGATAGAACTCTATCTTGAAACTTGAGTGCCTGAGTATAGCATACAGTGTTGTTGTGTTGTGTGGCTTTAAGAATTACTATTCATTTATCTTTCATTTTCTCAGCAAAACATCTATAATTTCATCTCAGTGTGCTATTTGGGTAACTGATGACATATTTTCCTAAATAGTACAGAAATTCGATCTCTGTGATCAGCCTTTGTCTTTCAAAGTTTGCTGATGCAGTAGCTCATATACATTTGATGGCATTTGATTACATAAAGTTAAAATGTAAGTGGAGAATTGGTAAACAGAATTTAAATGCACACACTTTAGACAAAAGCAAAAGGAAAATGCTGATTAAAGGAAAGCTCCTTTGAGACGCCAAGGGCATTTGAAATCACAGCAATGGCATCATTCTACGTTTTACGTGGTCAACATAGATAACGTCCTGGTGTGTGATACATCTCTCACATTGATTAAAAAATACAAGCATGAATATGTGTAAATTAAAAGTATGCATAAATATGGTTGTGCCAAATATTCACATGTACATAAATATGTCATGTTTTTAGGAGCTGTCACTTATAATATTTCATATATGATGTACATTACTGTTATAATCAGATGAAAACTATTGCCATACAACCAAGCTTTGCTTGATATTGTTTAATTTACAGGCTCATTAACCCAATTCACTTGAATCTCTCTCATTTGATCTCTCTAGTGCGTGTTGTATGTTCTAGTGTGGTAGAAACCAGAGAGAGAAGCACAAGTGGAGGGGAGTGGAGAAAAGAGCATTTTGGGTGCAGTGCTTGACCAAGCGTAAAGCGTGATTAATTCAGTAGCTACCATACAGGAAGGGGCCAGCAGCTCTTCAGTGGTGGAGGAGCTTGACCCACTTTCTATAACACATGGCACATGAAACACCCCTCCTAACCCTCTATTGCATGAATTATCACCTATACTTTGAAAAAATGTTTTAAAGTACTTTTCTTACTTAAAATGAATCAAATAAAGGAAATTTTTAAAAAAAGTAAAAACAATTTTTTTTTAAGGGGTAGTTGGTAATTTGTTGCCATATGGCAACAATGAGCAATCGTGGAAAATGCTGTCAAATCCAATTTTTCTTTAAAAATGTATTTTTATTTCATTACAAATCTTTTAGAAATTAACTAAATTAAGCTTGCATTAGTTATGCTCTAATACATCTAGTTATAAACCTAACATAATACAAATTCAACTGTATTTTGGGCAATAAAGTGATAATGTCATGGTAATATTGTCATAGTGTAGTCCGCCTTGGAAAATAAATAGCCTTCCTGTAGGGACATAAAGTAATTGTTTTGATCAAAATCAATGTTTATTTTAAATAATATCATTTAGATGACTTTATTTCATTTAGATGACTTTCATTTTCCAAATTCATAGGGTCATATTGCAGTCAGAGGACATATTCAACTGTAGTGAGACCACATAGTCACAGAGCCCTGCCCCTCAGAAAGTGTGCCAATCCATGCCATACACACAGAGAGACATAGGTATCCTTCACATATCCCCCTGACCGTCTTTCCCTACCCTGTAAAGCCATGCCTCATCCATATTTGGGGTCACACACACAAGGGTCAACCTAACATAGGGGTCTCCGGTGTGGGTCATACTACAGGCTCACACTGGGAATGCGTTGGATGGCTCCACAGCAAGCCAGCCCACTTCTTACATCATTTATAGTGAGAGGAGAGAAGGGTCACCCCATTTATAGTGAGAGGCGAGAAGGGTCACCCCATTTGCCCTTGAACTTTGGGCCTCTGGAGTGTTAAAGCTGTAGCTAAAGAGACAGGATGGGTGACTGCAGCCTCTATCTGCTATACATGTTTTTCTCCTCATTGCTGGATTATAGCTAATCCTGACAGTTCTTTGGTGGAAGAGCCAACAATGTGCTTTTATCTTTCCCTCATTCCATAGATAATTTGCAAATTGGTAAACATTTACAATATCCTAAAAGACTCCAAAATGTCTGAAATTACAAATAAAAGTGTAAATAATGTTTTTTTTACTTCAAAATATTGTCAAAAGTTGTATATATTCCTAGAGTATCCTATGGGGTATACTACGATTCTCGATTAGTGGGTTAGCGAGGTATGTTGCGCTCAAAGTCAGGGTATGCTGTGACACGAAATTGGATCTGTTTTAGTGTCACTATATCACCATGGTATCTTATGCTAATCTCAATAATATCTAATGTCAACCAAACCTGAGGGGTATTTCACAAAACCTAGATAAGGGATTAAGCTGGGATTTTTAGGTTATCCTGGATGAATTTAGCCTTGACTTGGTTTCACAAAAGAGATGGCACATAAGTTACCATGGGGATTTATTCTCTGCACCTAGGCTAACAGCCAAGCTAAGTTAATTCTAATGGTAATTAAGTGGTCTTATTGGTTCAGCTAGCTGTCATTCACATCAGACCTCCGTGCTAATTTTAAGGAGCTGTATTCCATTTATAAACTATTTGCTAAATGTATTTGCTCGCAAAACAAAACTGATTGTCTGCCTACTACCATATGGTTATTATTTTAATTGTGATAGCCTTATAATTATTAACATAGGCCTAGGTACTCATTGTTTGCTTATTTTATTGATAGACGTTTGATGAAGGGGCAAGTTTTCGAAGGTATTTTCAACTATAATATTAAGGTATATCATACTATGTGCATCTTTGCAGTGGCAAGCGCTTTCTTAATGATGTTGCGTGCCGAGACAAGGAAGCACTCACACGTGGGTGCATACGTAAATTTGCATTCAGTTGGTCTACCACGCCTACTTCTGCTGTTTTACAGAAATAGCCATGATTCCCCATTCCAAAAAGGATAACTTTACTTCATTGTTAGTCTATATCAAAAGCGGTTGTTCACTTTGTGTGAATGACGCTATTTTCCGCGTCTTTTTTATTCCAACCGTGGGCACTTTGGAGCAGAAACGAGAACGCGCACACATCCTGAATTACTTACACCTGGCTTGACATAGTCGCTCCTACTCATCCTGGATTGGCATGAGTGAAACGAGTTGAGCTAGGATGACCAGACAACGCTATGTCAAACCTCGCTTATCACTTATCTTGAATGTCTTAATTCTGCCTTTGTGAAATACCCCTCTGGTCGGGAGGAGGTTATGTGCTAAATTATAGCTCAAATCGTGTAATCTACCGCATACTGACCAATCAATTGTCTTAAAAACAAAGTTCTCACGTGTAGGATTCTGTCATATGTCTTACAGGTGGAGCTCCGCCTCTAACATTTTGGATCTCGAATGCGCTTTAATAGTGCTGTGCGTGCAAATATCACACTATGGACGTGCATACCATACAACAACTGATGACAATTGATTTATTTGATGTTATAGGTTAGGCTAGACACAAAAAAACACCGCAGTGTAGATTAAGATATCGCTCATGAATGCGGAAGTAATTGTTTTTAAATAGAGGCGGTCTTGTGCGTCTCCACGTTACACGATTGGCCAAAATCATCCCAACACCGAGAACCGAGAACGCGCACAGATCTGAGCTGAAAGCCTAGTTTGACAAATATATCACATAACTGCAATCGTAGTATCACTTAACGTATACCCCTGAGTCAAGGCTTTGTCAAGCCTCGATATGTCTACATAGCCTAGATATGTCTAACGTGCTTCGTAGTATACCCCACCAGTGTCACGGTTGCAAGGGCTTGACCCACACGCAGGTCAAAGTACGGCAAGGCAATCTTAAGAGTTACAAGAATCTTTATTCCCAACTAAACAAACCTTGTGTAACACAATACACATTGACTAATAACCGACTAAGACTCAGGGGAGACAGAGGGTTTAAATACACAGGGGTAACAGGGCACAGGTGGACAATGAACAAGGTAAAACAAGAGACAGGTGGAAACCATAATTAACAGACTAACGCGGATCAGGTGAGGGGCGGAGACACGGGCACAGGGAACAGAAACACATGGCAAAACAAACAAACACATGGAACAGGACACAGGAAGTAAACAAGAGGAGCAGACATGAAGGAAAACACTAAACAGGGAAAACAAAACACGACAGGACCCTTACACCTAGTGCAATGCAATCCTATTGTAATCCTATGATACCATTCATTTGAATGGACACAAAAAGGTCCGTATTTGCATACTGTTGCCATATGGCAACAATTATATTTTGCCAATTTACAAAAAACTCATTATATATAAACTTGTTTTAATGATACATTGTTCATGTTTACATAGTCCAGATAGTGTTTTAATTTTTTTTTTTCAAATAAATTATGCATAAATTCTGAATTTTGACCATCCACAGGTAGCGGACAGGTAGTGGTGGTCACAGAGGTACCTCTCTGTAGAAATAGGAAGTACTAACAATATATCCTCATCATGTGACCTAACAATTATTTTTTTATACCAAAACTAAAATCCCCTTTTACACATATGAATAGTAAAATATAGGTTTTCTGCCAATTAGAAACACTAAGATAAATTAATCGTTGCCATATGGCAACAACATGCAATATGACCAGGAAGATATCATATTTGCATAAAATTCTTTTTTTAGAGAGAGAGAGAGAGAGAGAGAGAGAGCGAGAGAGAGAGAGAACCCCCCTACTCGAGCCCTCCACAAAAAAAAGAGCACACCAATTTACCCTGAGTGTTTATTCATCCTGTGTTCGACCTGAAGCACCCTGCTGCCCAGCTCTCTTCTTTGGTGTTCTCTTTGGTGGTGTGAGTGGGGGGAAAAGGGAAGAGGCTGGTTCAAAGCAAAACATGGCTCTTGAGAGAGAAGAGAGAGAGAGAGAGAGAGAGAGAGTGCGGTAGAGCATTTGTTCAGATGTATTGTATTTGCTCAGATGATTCTGATCATCAGCCTACAGATGGAGTGCTAAGATGTCCACTGCACAATCTCCTTTTCAGTGCCTTTTCTCTCGTGTTCACTCATGTGGAGGTGATTCAGAAAAGCGATAATGCAAAGATATTGCCAGATAACCCTCTTGAAAACTGCCATGTTTGTACTTGAAGTGCACTGCATCACACATCTGTGAAGCATTTACTGTAAAAAAAAGAAATAAAATTGTAAATACAGTTGTATGCTGCAAGAGTCATCCTGCACATGGCTTTCAAACCACTTCCTCATTTTTCAGCCATTTTAGGTTACACGCCAAATTAATCTGATTCGTTTTCACACCAGGTTAGGTTGGAGCTCTTTTGTAGAGGTGTGCATAGGTGTGTATGTGTATGCATGTGTATGTGTGTAGGTACGTGTGTGTGTGTTTTTGTACAGTAGGTGTGTGTGTGTGTGTGCGTGCGTCTGAAAGTGCATTAAGGGAGAATGTGCGATTAGCTGTGCCATTAGAGACTGCATTGGGCTGTCTGGCTGCTGAGAGAGAGAGAGAGAGAGAGAGAGAGTCAGTGAGCAGGATAAACTGGGTTTAATCAGTCCTGCAGCAGGCAGGGAATAACTCATCCCTCCGCACTGACACTGCATTGTATTTCATGTTGCATGAGAGAGAATGCAGAGTGCACAGGAGGGGCAGTCTGAGAGAGCTAGATGGAGGAAAAAATAGAGGGATCTTTTAACCAAGTGACTCAGAGATCAGTGCCTTCCGAATGTAATATGCACGTCGTATTGGTTAAAGTGGGCTACATTTTACCCCCGATTCTACTGACTCAGTGAGCATCTTTTGTGTGTGTGTGTGAGGGAGAGTGAATAGTCTTTTGTAGGCAGCTGAGACAGCATCCTTGAGGTTGTGAGGAAAATGCTGCGGAAAAGCCCCCTTTTGACACAATAATTTGTGAAGTCCGTTTCATGTTTGTGCACTTAGGCGGCATGTAAGATTTCTGCCAGGTCACTGCCTTCTGAAGATGGAAAGGCTCTGTGATCTGATCTGAGGCCTCTGTACGTTTATTTCTGTCCTCCTGCAGTGTGTGTGCTGGTGTGTGTGTTTGTGTAGACGGTCTTAACATGGATTAACAATTTAATGCAATCTGGCCACCACCATAAGAGATTGAGGGGCAGCTGTAGATGTTGTCCACTTTGTGACATTCATACAACCTCTCCACCCCATGGACCATCACAGATATGTAATGCATACTGGTTCCATATAAGCTGGTACATGTCGTATACACACACATGTGGATACAAGCGTGCAAACACACACACACACACAGGGAAGTACATGTGAGTGTATGCGGATGTGCACAAATACAGACACACACACACACACACACACACACACACACACACACGCACACACACAGACAACCATACACAGACAGGCTTATGGACCTTTTTCCAGTCTCGATATCTCGCCTCCCCAGTGCTCGTCTCTCCCCACCCTGTGGTCTGAGATGTGGGGGCCCTAATGTAGGCTTAAGCTGAGTACTCCCATCTCTCCATCTCTGCTCCCCACCACTGTGGCAAGGAGCACACTCACACTGGCCTGATCCCGCACCACAACCAGACACAAAGAAATGGGGTCAGAGAGAGAATGGTCTTACCCTTGATTAACATATAGAATTTTTTTTTTTCCTGGCACACGTTCAATTGTCAAGGTTTCTGTCCTAAACAATCCAGGTTTATTGCTGTGTTGCAGTACATTTGCCATGACAGAATCAGCGGAGGCTCAATCCAATGGGCTGTGAAATATGATTAGTGGAATTTTGTGATGCTGAGCTGATTCATTTGTTGTAGTTCTAGATCATTTGTTTATACACTGAGTCTTATTTTTTCTCCTCTCTCGAAGAGGGATTGTCACATTTTATGATGTTGATGGTTATGCGTGGTATGTGTACACATTATTAGAGGAAAATGCAGTGCAATCTGCAGTTCATCACTTAAACTGAATAATTAAAACGTGGAGATTGATGTTCATATTCCTGCAGGTTCATTTCAGCAAGCTTTTTGAAGATTGTGGGAAGTCTTCCCCCTAGTGTTCAACTCTGTGCAACATTAAAAAAAAAACTCCATGTCATATCCCCATGTTAAAACCTCTGCAGTTATCATGCCTTACCTCAGCAAAGCTCAACAGTGTGCATGGTTCTCTCCTGTCTCTCCTATGCAGGTTGGCTGCCATACCATCACTCTCTTCCTTTTCCCGGGGACTTCCTGTCACGTGACCACACTCCTGCCTCGCCTCCACTCCCCAGCATGGAACCCAACAAAGTTCAGTCCGAGGGAGGCCTGAATGTGACCCTGACCATCCGCCTCCTCATGCACGGCAAGGTAACCAACCAACCGACACCCGACCAACCAACCAACCACAGAGCACAGGTGGAGCAGGGCAGTGGAGAGCCAGCGCCAAAAAAAGATTGAAAGAAAAAACGAGAGAGAAAAGAGAGAGAGAGAGGGAGAGAATGAACAGGGCTTATTGTGAGTCATTCTCCCCAGACGTGACGTGATGGCTAGAGAGTCTGTGACTCATCAAGATGAGGGAGTATGCCATCTCCTATTGCTAATCAAACGTGGACATGCTACGCTGTCATCGGTAGCAGATATACTGTCTGTCAGAGACCTCAGTACCTCCTGAACAACTAGATTTTTTGGCCATGATTTATGTCTTGGGTTTGCAAACATATCTGATTCAGTGATGAGCCGTGACAGGAATTGAATAAGCGTAAAATGTGGTTCAATGCCTCTACCTCCCTCTCTAACTCAATCTTACTCTCTTTTTCTTTGTCTCTCACACTCCTTCTCTCTCTCTCTCTTTTAGGAGGTTGGAAGCATCATAGGGAAGGTATGTGGATTTACTGTGTATAACACCTCACTTATTTACACATCCACCATTATTTGCTGAAAGTATGTTATTTACTGTATTTTTAACACTCGACTTCATCTGGTACTTTTAACAGAAAGGGGAAACGGTAAAGAAAATGCGTGAAGAGGTGTGTGTGTCGTGCGTCTCCACCACCCGCTCGTCAAAGAGAACCCAGTCTTGTTGTTGTTGTTGTTGTTGTAAAAGTGAAATGCAATCATATCCAAACTCATCCTGTTTTCTCTTTCTCCGGCAGAGTGGAGCTCGCATCAACATCTCGGAGGGAAACTGCCCCGAAAGAATCGTCACCATCACAGGCCCCACAGACGCCATCTTCAAGGCCTTTGCAATGATTGCCTACAAGTTTGAAGAGGTATGTTCAGTCGGGGCCTGGAATAAGGCTATCTGAAATGAAGATCGTTTTTTTCTGAGAGAGGGGGTCTTTTCTGTTGTCTGTTTTCTTGTTCTTTTCTCTCTCTCTCTCCCTCTCTCTCTTTTTTCCCTCTTTTTTATATATAAAATCCCTCGCCAGCTCTTGACAGCCAGTATATAACACTAATCCCCATGTCTGTCTCTGGCAGTCGGGGTGGCATTACGCTCTGAGCTTGGGGTAGTGTTTGAGTAATTCCCCAGTAGAAGCTACTGTAGCAATATATCTGCATGCAATGGTGAAAATAATACTTGTAGCAGCTGCTTTTGAGATGTGCAGAACCAATTCTGGACATAAAACAAAATGCCTGACACTTAATAACACACTGTTGTAGGGAGCATTGTTAAACTGAAAAATGATTGTAACAAAAACAGCCTTTGTCCAGCTTTTCTGTCTATGCCTATAATCAAGGTAATGTCAGGTGTTTTTCCAGGACATCGTCAATGCCATGAGCAACAGCCCAGCCACCAGCAAGCCCCCAGTCACTCTGCGGCTGGTGGTGCCAGCCAGCCAGTGTGGCTCCCTCATCGGGAAAGGAGGATCAAAGATCAAAGAGATGAGAGAAGTACGCCAGCCCTGCATGCAAAGCTGCCAACACACTATCTACCAGTGCAGCGTGTGCACTGAATATTTAGAGCATCCCTTTCCTCTGTGTACGGGAGGGAAGTGGATACGTCTCTGACACTAAGCAGCACTACTACAGCCAAATGTTAAATTGTCAGAGATTCAATATTATACAGCATGTACAGCTTCTTAGGGATCCAACTTAAATAAAAAACAGCTTGCAAGACTATGGTTAAAATAATTATGCAAAATACTTTCCAAAAGCTAAAATCAAAATAAAGGTTGAAAACAAATTAATTAAAGGTTTAAGCAAGAAGTAAGTACCACTGTACTTTTATCAGATTGTGCTGACAAAACAATTACTTTTAAATTCAACAACAAGATGGCCAAAGTCTGTAACCTTAAATGGTTCATTATTTTGTCGGATAGAACATCCTGTAGGCTGTCAATGGCCTTGGCAACGTTTTGGCTCACACTAGTGAGCAGAAGCTCAGAAAAGGTCTGAGCAAGCCTGGTACAATGATACTTACTTTTCTGTGTGCTACATCTGCGTTGCCACTCAATTTCGAACGTTATAGAGAACTTGGAGAACTAAGAGCATGTTGTTCCTCTGCAGTCCACAGGGGCGCAGGTGCAGGTGGCGGGGGACATGCTGCCCAACTCCACAGAGCGTGCAGTGACAATCTCCGGGACTCCCGAAGCCATCATCCAGTGTGTCAAGCAGATATGTGTCGTCATGCTGGAGGTAGAGTATATGGCGCGGGGGGTGCAGTCATGTCTCTCCCCTGCACCCATAGTATTGCTGGAAGTCTGGTCTGTGTAGTCAATTAAATTTGGCTCGCTGGGCAACTTCCGTCGCACAAAGCACTTCGCCACAGTTAACACCCTCACTGCCCCCTCCCTTGTCCACTCTCCATGCCTGCTTTATAACATGATGACATTGAAGACATTTTGTGCTATAAGTATACTCCAGGAGCACTGGCTCCCTCTTGAGAGCTGACGTAACATGCTGTAGGCTACTCCACACCCAACCCCTCTTTGAGTGATGTGTTGGGTTAGAATTCTTTTTTTTTCTTATTCTTTTCATGCTTTCAGTCGATGTCCATGTCGATGCTTATTGATTGATGCAGCTGTTATTTCCCTGGCAGTCCTGTAGACTTGCTGACATGCAGACACTTTTGTCCCACGTAAGTGAAGAAATAGGAAGGGAGGAACAGAAACAAATTGAATATTCTTCCGTGGAGTCAAATGTACAATCGGCCATGGTGATGGAGCATGCATCAATGTGCCATGCCATTTAAGGATATTCACGGGAAAAAGCACCATATGCTCTCAGCGTAACCCGCAGGCCTCGAGTGCTTTTCACAACGGGCTGCCACTTTGCTCTTTTATTTATTTTTTTCATGGTCTATTTTTTGGTGAGAAGAGTGGAAGCGCGTCCTACATTGTGTTGTTGGTAAAGCAGTGCCCGAGGAATCTCAGCACAGGGTTGGCCATGAGCATGCCCTGCCTGCCTTTCTTCTCTCTCTCTCTCTCTCTCTCTCTCTCTATTTCCAC
This sequence comes from Alosa alosa, assembly GCF_017589495.1. NCBI lineage: Eukaryota > Metazoa > Chordata > Actinopteri > Clupeiformes > Clupeidae > Alosa > Alosa alosa. The sequence goes on along the minus strand of NC_063191.1, from coordinate 34,161,172 downwards.
ACGTTCCCATGTACCCATGAGATATTCTCTCTCACCCTTTCCCTCTCTTTGTCTCTCTCTCTCTGTCATCTCTTTTCCCTAACTTTAGTTTTTCTTTTGAGCCTACTTGTACAAAATGAACACACACACACACACACACACACAAACACACCCACACACAGATAAACAATTGAAGGACTGCATTTACACTAGTTTTGACAAATGTTGTGTTCCTGCTATTGATCTGGATGGCCCATTTGGCTAGACAATCTTGTGGATTTCTGTCAGTCTACACACACACACACACACACACACACAGAGCCACTCTTACCTGTTTGCCGTCTCCTGGTCTAACACCTGGTCTCTGCCTCTTCCCTCTTCCCCGTCTCCTAGTCCCCACCGAAAGGTGCCACCATCCCCTACCGCCCAAAGCCCGCCTCCACCCCCGTCATTTTTTCAGGTGGCCAGGTAAGAGCCGACCCGCTGGCGGCGTCCGCAGCCAACCTCAGCCTTTTACTGCAGCACCAGCCACTGCCTGTTAGTGCACTCAGGTTTTCTCACCTTTTCACTTGCATGCCCACTCCACCACCACTACCCCCACACACACACAAAGTGGAGGGTTAACACGCTCGGGACAAGGGGAGGAGGAAGATGGGGATGGGGGTAGAGCTTCATGGCAGAGCATCACGTTGGAGGGGGTTAAAGGGTTTCATTTATTTTTGTAGGAAGGGAGGGGGGTTGTGGAGATGAAACAGTTGTTTTGAATTTTTCATTCCGTTTTTAGAAACAAAAAGAAATTCTCCTCAAATCACATCAAGGGCCATTGCCATCTTAACAGAGTTTGGGAGGATGATCATTAAATTAGAAATGAGTTTGCTTTTACTGGTATGCTGCAAACAGTGTGCAACACCACCTCTCTTGAGCTGGCTGCATTTAAATATCTAATTACTCCTAACTGAGTAATATAAATAAAAATAAATAATAATAAATATAAATAAAAATATAAATATATAAATAAAAATGACTTGACTTGACTTGATGTCTGCCATGAGAGTCTCTTTTCAAAACCTCCTCCCCTTTCAAAACAGATATCATATCCTTTTACTGTAACATTCCTACAGTCTCCAGTAATATCAGTTGAATAGAACAATGGTATGTTTCCTTTGCAGTGTCTTTGATTCTGTATGTGGAACAACTATAGCAGCATAGCAGAAATGTTAAAAGGATATTGTTATCAGTCAATTAATCAGTCATTCCAGCTCATTTTTGCCAACCGTAGAAGTGTGGTTGAAGCGTGAATGATGTGTGATTGAAAGCTGAATTATATCTAACAGAAATGTTCAGACTGCTTGATTCATTCCATCTGTCCAGCTCCGTTAGATATCCATGGCAGCTCTTGTGATAGACATTGATAGTGTCTATCTCAATATGACTTCATTAGAAAAGGCTCACAAAAGAGATGCTTGTTAAACTAAGACCTTTCTCTCAGCCAATATAAGAACATACAGTATATGTATATAGTATATAGTAATTGTCATATTTATATCAAAATGCTAACACAGGATGTCATTGAGAAGGTTAAGAACTTCAGTCTGAGAAAAGTTTATTTTAAGTCATATTCAAGTCATGTTTAGTTTTCTTACCCATTAAATATAACCATTGTAAAGCAATTTGTCGATAATTTAGTTATTTTGTCTAAATGCAGAGGCAGCATTCTTGATTTGGTTTGACCTGTTTGTTGTCTTTATGGTTCTGACTGTGTCCTCTCTACCTTTTTTCTTTCTCTCCGTCCCCACCGAAGGTGCCACCATCCCCACCGCCCCAAAGCCCGCCTCCACCCCGTCATTTTTCAGGTGGCCAGGTAAGAGCCGACCAGCTGGCGGCGTCCGCAGCCAACCTCAGCCTTTTACTGCAGCACCAGCCACTGCCTGTTTGCACTCAGGTTTTCTCACCTTTTTCACTTGCATGCCCTCCACCACCACTACACCCCACACACACACAAAGTGGAGGGTTATGCCCTTTCGGGACAAGGGGAGGAGGAAGATGGGGATGGGGGTAGAGCTTCATGGCAGAGCATCGCGTTGGAGGGGGTTAAAGGGTTTCATTTATTTTGTAGGAAGGGGGGTTGTGGAGATGAAACAGTTGTTTTGAATTTTTCATTCCGTTTTTTAGAAACAAAAGAAATTCTCCTCAAAATCACATCAAGGGCCATTGCCATCTTAACAGAGTTTGGGAGGATGATCATTAAATTAGAAATGAGTTTGCTTTTACTGGTATGCTGCAAACAGTGTGCAAACACCACCTCTCTTAGCTGGCTGCATTTAAATATCTAATTACTCCTAACTGAGTAATATAAATAAAATAAATAATAATAAATATAAATAAAAAATATAAATATATAAATAAAATGACTTGACTTGACTTGATGTCTGCCATGAGAGTCTCTTTTCAAAACCTCCTCCCCTTTCAAAACAGATATCATATCCTTTTTACTGTAACATTCCTACAGTCTCAGTAATATCAGTTGAATAGAACAATGGTATGTTTTCCTTTGCAGTGTCTTTGATTCTGTATATTGGAACAACTATAGCAGCATAGCAGAAATGTTAAAAGGATATTGTTATCAGTCAATTAATCAGTCATTCCAGCTCATTTTTGCCAACCGTAGAAGTGTGGTTGAAGCGTGAATGATGTGTGATTGAAAGCTGAATTATATCTAACAGAAATGTTCAGACTGCTTGATTCATTCCATCTGTCCAGCTCCGTTAGATATCCATGGCAGCTCTTGTGATAGACATTGATAGTGTCTATCTCAATATGACTTCATTAGAAAAGGCTCACAAAAGAGATGCTTGTTAAACTAAGACCTTTCTCTCAGCCAATATAAGAACATACAGTATATGTATATAGTATATAGTAATTGTCATATTTATATCAAAATGCTAACACAGGATGTCATTGAGAAGGTTAAGAACTTCAGTCTGAGAAAAGTTTATTTTAAGTCATATTCAAGTCATGTTTAGTTTTCTTACCCATTAAATATAACCATTGTAAAGCAATTTGTCGATAATTTAGTTATTTTGTCTAAATGCAGAGGCAGCATTCTTGATTTGGTTTGACCTGTTTGTTGTCTTTATGGTTCTGACTGTGTCCTCTCTACCTTTTTCTTTCTCTCCACAGGCCTACACAATTCAGGGACAATATGCCATTCCTCACCCGGATGTGAGTTCCCAGTCTCCTTTTCCAGTCCACACAAACACCAACACATGACATGATTCTGTTTTGCGTTTCTTTTTTCCCCTCTTCTTTTTGTTCTTATCCGACTTGAAGTCATATTAATATTACCCAATAATATTAATACATAATTTTTCATGTCTAATTGGCATCACATTACAATCTGGAATCCTAATGATCCTCTCTCAGTGTAGCAAAATTGTGGACAAGATCTCTCAGGACTTGGCCTGCCGCAGTCAATGAAAATATGACAGAGGACAGGTGCATTACCAGAAAGTGTGCACCCCCTGAAACCTGTCAACGTCTCATCACAAAAATGTACACTGCTTGCGATGTTCCAGGATCCCCTTCCCAGTAGAATGATCACTGATGGTGAATTTCGTCTATGGGGTAAGACCCTGGTGTCTGAGGAAAAAGCATCAGACTTGAGGCTTTGCCAGGGCTTTGAGCCAAACAGCCTCAATTTGGTTTTTTTGATACTGAGTTGAGTTTTTTGACCACCTCTCTGCCCTGACCCGTGAGCGAGGTTCCATTAGCTTCCTGGGAGAACAGCTCACTACGTCTTTTCATGTCCTTATATGGGCTCTGAGGAGGAGCTTTCATGTCCTTATATGGGCTCTGTGTCTATCTGGCTCCGTTAGTAAACTGAGACCAAGCCGAGAGAGCTGAGTGTGCATCAAGGTACCGGGCGTCCAAATCCCACAAGTCTGCACAGCCTCTGTCTGTAATTCCACTTAATCAGTCTTCATCGCCAGAGCATCCATAGAGATACTCTCTGTCAGTTCCTTTAATTCGGCTGAGGCAGTGATTGATGCCAAGAGAGGCATAGGTTGACATCACCATCACTCAACTTGACGCCGGATGTCCGTTTCACCCTCATTAAAGACTTAGGTGAGCGCTCCAGCCAGGAGCTTTCTCCTGCTCTCCTTATCCCTATTGGAGACACAAGGAGAAAACAGGAACGAGCAGGGCCGTTTTAAATAGACAGGGCGTTCATTTGAAGGCTGTTTGTTTTGTTTGTTGTGCAGTGTTGTACACCATTAAATATTAAATCGCATTAGACTTGACAGACCATAATAGGCTTAGGCGTTTGTGTCTTCCCTGCGGACTGTGCGTTTGCATGAAACAAATAAAACAAAAAAGGTTGTGAGGGAAAAAATAATTCATATACCATACTTCAGCATGTCAAAATCTCTTATGATAAAAGATTTCATTGCTTAATCCTGCGAGATCCAAAACTAAGACGTAAACCCAGTCAGAGTGACGCACTCCACCAATTTCACATACCAGAAGTCAGGCCAAGTCCTGCTCAAGAGTCTCGCACTTTCCTTCTCTCTCTCTTTCTTCTCTCTCTCTTTCTTCACTCTCTCTTTCTTCTCTCTCTCTTTCTTCTTCCACCACAGTTTGTCCTGGCTTCTGCTCCTCGTTGTTTCTTCCTTTCTTTCTTTCTTTCTTTCTTTCTTCCTTCCTTTCTTTCCTTTCTTTCTGTCTCTCTTCTAGTTTTGCATCTTGATTTCTCGGTGTTCACCTCTGTTTCAACAATAACCTCTTAGTTCTACTGTCCCTCCCCCACCTCAGCAGCTGACCAAGCTTCACCAGTTGGCTATGCAGCAAACCCCCTTTACCCCCCTTGGACAGACCACCCCTGCTTTCCCTGGTACGTACCCATCCACCCTTTGGACTATTTCCTTCTCTTTGTACCTGTAGAAACACACTCTCTGTGTCTCTCTTTCTCTTCCTCTCTCTCTCTCTCTCTCTCTCTCTCTCCTCCTCTTATTTTCCTGTTTTGTTTCTCCATGACGCACTTCATGACATACCCCCCTGGTGGATGCTCTCCATGACTGTAGCACCTTTGGTTTGATATGATCTTTTTTCCTCGTTTTTTTGACCACATTTTGCTTTAGTTATAAACAAAAACGAGCGCGTGGCAACTCAAAAACAAACCTCAAAATTCGAAAATATATCTGTTAATAACATGTTTTTTTATGTAACCCTTGAATTCACTATGCACATGTAGAATTTATTTCAGCAATATATGTAGGTATTTTTTATAACCAAAGTCTCATGAATAAATATAGCTAAGCCTGAATCCATTTTACCCTAGTGTCCTCCACAGGCCATTTGTGTCAGAATTAATTGAACAAAACAGGAACCCGCTCATGAAGTTTCCTCGTAGAAGAACGTCCTAGTGGGTTATTTTTCAGCGCCCTTCAAACAGTTCATATGAGGACATGCAAATTTGCCCATCAACAGTCATTTCTCTGTTTTAAAGTGTCATGAGTGTTTAATGACAGCGGTGGGTTTGGGCTTGCGGGTAAAGTTGCGTCATGCTCCAGTATCTTGATCTTAATGAAGGCTGCTATTTCACTTTTATCATTTAAATTGCCCCAGCAGTGTCCAATATATGAATGTACACAGGTTTTCTTATTAGGTTAAAAAAATAAATGCATCTCAGCTGTAAACCTTCTCTCTCTCCGCATTATCTCGGCTCCTGGAGGAAGGCCGGAGGCCATTGTTGCCTGATCATGAGCACTTGGCTGCAGCCTCACGGCTCTCCTCCACAGTGTGCTTAAAATGCTGTTTATGCTGCTCTCTCTTCCTCTCCATTCTCCACCTTTTTATGCCTCTCCCCTCACTCTCTCTCTTTCTCCACCCATCCCTCCTTCACCCCTCCCGCCCTCTCCCCTCACTCTCTCCACCCATTCCTCCTTCACCCCCCCTCTCTGTCACTCTCTCTCTCCACCTATCCCTCCTTCACTTTCTCTCCCCTCTCTGTCTCTCTTCCCCTTCGTCCCCTTCTCTCTCTCCCTCCTTCTCTGCGCTGCTCAATGCTGTAGGTCTGGATGCCAGTCCCCCGGCCAGTACTCATGAACTCTCCATTCCCAATGATGTGAGTAGGAGGCCCTTTTAACAGTGTTAATAGGGATACCTTAGGACACATTCCCTGAACGTATTTGATGTTTGCAAGGGTTTATGACATATGCTGCTTTGTAATGCTTATGGGCGATGGTGCTGTTGTTACAGTGTTATGATAGATGCCGTTTTAGAAGACATTTAGCCTTCATTACAACATTTGTGGGAAGCTACATTCTCAGAGGACTATGTGAAGTGTATGAAACCAAAGATTTTTTTAGTTTTAATTTTTACACAGCAGGTTGGCACGTTCTCTTTTCTCCTTTGTAAGAAATTCTGTAATGTCTTCCCAGCTAATAGGCTGCATAATCGGGCGCCAGGGAACCAAAATCAACGAGATCCGTCAGATGTCTGGAGCGCAGATCAAAATCGCTAATGCTATGGAAGGGTCATCCGAGCGCCAGATAACCATCACTGGAACCCCCGCCAACATCAGCCTTGCTCAGTACCTCATTAATGCAAGGTAACCCCACACTGCGCCCTGAAATAAGTGATAGCCTAGCGGTGGCCCAACCATTCATGCTGTGATGTATGGCTTTGTGTCTACTTCTCCTCTCAATGGAAACCTAGCTTCTTTTTTTCTCAAAGAAATGCCTTGAAGTCGCACAAGGACACAGGAGTTTGTCTCTTTAGTAGTTTTTTTCTTCTCCCTCCACGTTGAAATACAAGACTGAGTTTTGAATTAATGTACTCTGTACGTCTTATACTGATGATATCATCTTCTGTTCATTCATAGTGATTTTTCTTTCTAATACAGTCTTCCCGTTTGCAGCCTTAGGCAATCAGCCTCAGTGCTGAAGGTCACACAAGTGCTCTCAGTCCACCACCTTGTTATTTCTTTTGTGTTAAACCATCTCTTTTCTCGTCAGTTAGAGACAGGAAACATTTGTAGTCTGTAGCTGAAAAATAGAGCACACGTGCACATTATGTATCTAAAAAGCTATACATCCCGCAACGTGGCTTCACAGAAAAGGCTACCATGGCAGCAAAAGAGTGAGCTCTATCACTTTGTTAAACGCTGCCGTGTCATGGCGGCACAGATGAATGGAGGGAGCAGTCGCATGTGGTGGTCTCGCTGCTGCGGGCTGCTCAGAGAGAGACTGGCGACTCCGGGGGTGGGACACTAACGCCTTGTTGCTCTCCCACCGTTCCCCACTGGCAGGTTCAGAGACGTGGCGGCCATGTGGAATGACCCATCCTCCATGACTACATCCTGAAGCCCCAAACTGGTGTCATTGTCAGAAGCAAACTGCAGCTTCCCCCCTCTCCTCCTATTCCAAAACACCCTGCCCAGTTACCTATTGTGCATCCCACCCCTTTAGAGTTCATTAGATCCCCCCTCACTTTACAATATACCTTCAGCAGTAGCGTTGCTTGTATGGGTAGGCTATTGCTAAAGATAAAGACAAATAATTGTGGTTTGATTTTGTTCATGTTAAAATGTAGTGAGTAAGTATAGTGTTTCAGCATGTTGAATGCTTAGAATCAATCAAGCTGTGTTATTTTATTTTTGTCCTTTTCTTTGTTTTCTTTTTACTGCTAGCTTAGTTAAACATGGTTGCTGAATAAGTCTTGTAGTTTCTTGTCAGGAAAGCTTTAAAAATGTACAAAAAATGTAAAACGTTTAAAAAAAACACAAAAACTGTAATTGCTTTTTGACTGCTAATAAGCAATGCTGTGGGTAGGGCAACTAGAGTGATGTGATGCACCCATGTAAGGAGAATGCTGTGATTGCAGACATGGGTTTCAGAGAACCAAAATGGGTTGGAAATTGTTACAGTTCCAATCAGAGCCTAGGAATTAGCCATTAACACCATTCATTTTTTATGGATGATAAATATGTTTTTTTTCTTGAGTTTAAAAAAGGAAGTAAAATAAAAACATTTTTTTAAAGACATTTTAGCTGGCAAGGGAGTCGATTGTTTTATGCCTGAATGCATCTGATAATCCAAATGCATGACCGATTTACAGACACGCTAAACACATAGAGCCATTAAAAGGTGGACGGCGAAACGTGTCAAGTGCTTTCAGAATTGTTTTATTTTTCTCTATTTTTCTATCTCTTTCCCCCCCTCTCCCCCTGCCTCCCCCTCCCCCCTGACTGTTCTAGGCTGACGTCTGAGGTCACTGGAATGGGCACACTCTAATTTCTACCCTTCATCCTTCACTGCATCACATGACCCTTGAGCCAATGGCATTGCACCTAGTTTGTTTATCTCTCTCTCTCTCTCTCTCTGTACTCAGCTATCCTGCATTTTAAGTAACTAAGCTAATTTTAATTCTACAATGTGCACATATTTATAAGTCCCAGTTTAATGTTGTTCCTCCCACACCCGTTATCTTGATGCTCCGTATTAGCCCTCAACCTCTTTTTATTTCAAAGGACACTTAACTTTTTTGTCACTCTAGTACCTGACATGCCACTCCATTTATCTGTAAATTCATTCATTTCATATTCTTGTGAAACACTTTACTCTATGATTGTCACTAAATGTATCTCATTTGACATACTGTACAATATTCACAACAGCATAAAGAATAAAAAAAACACAAATGCACACAAAGGACTAAACCAAATTATAATTTCAAGGAGAAAAGCCAATCTATGTGGGCTTCATAGTAAACCACAGTCAAACAACTTTACTCACCATGATAACGTTATGAGAGTCCATATTAAAGACAGGAAATGGATGGAATGCTTGCATCTCCTGCCACTGTGCATTTGTGTGTGTTTGTTCGTGTGGCACTTGGGAACAATACTCTAGATGCATTATCACTCTCTCTTGTATTCGTTTGATAATCTGGTCACAGAACTGATAATGTACAAGCAGCCCAATGAATAAACATCAAGTAGACTGGGCTGTGGTGACTCAGGCTCACCGTCAGGTCTATTCAGAGATCTTTTCTTAAGTAGAATCCTAAGCTGAGTGTTGTGCTTGGCTTCAGAGATAAATATCTCTATGAGTGATTGAGATGACCAGCTGTCGTTGAAAGTGAATACAGAGCACTGTGACGATAATGGAATCTTCCTATTCCATCCCACCCTCCTGATCCCATTCACTCTCATCCTTGGTCTGTTTGTCTGTCCACACATACAGTACGCCGACGTCATGCATTTAGTTGCATGTCTCTTCTGTCGATGATCTTCAAACTCTTCTCTCTCTCTCTCTCTCTCTCTTGCTCTCTCTCTCTCTCTTCAAACCTCCACTTCTTATCACTAATGCTTTGACAGAAGCTATATAGCAAAAGCCTGCATGCATCTGGTGCCATAAAGGACTGGTCTCCACTGACAGCTTATTGAACATGCACGTTCAGCACAGCCTAGTCATCTGCCAGACAGCATGTCCCTTATACAAAAATGGCAATATAACGATGTTCTTTCGCTTGAGGACCAAATCATCAACTACCCACTTAGCGTGGAAGATGTCAGACATATTAATGAACATTTGTATCTTTTTTTTGGTTTTGTTTGGATTGAACCAAGTGGTTTAGGCCATGGAATGTTCATGGGTTCGGGCTGGAATCCGAGTGGCTCTGGTGGAAGGGAGGCCTGCCACCCTAGCCTGCTCACCCCTGTAAACGTTGATTGTTTATTTTCCATTTGCATCCAATCTAGCAACAGACCAGTGTGTCTTTGTTCCTGATAAAGATCACAAGCCCATTGTGTCGCCTCAAACACCTGGTTGATATGCGATTATTTTGAACTCTGACCATGGTATGATTATGATCACAACATCTCCAGATGCATTTGACGAAAAACTGTACCGGTTTAAGATATAAGCTATGCACACACCATCACAACGAAAAACCAAGCACATGCACATGTTTTTAGTCAAATCAGAAGAAAATTGGCTCTAATGTGTTCGTGAAATTTGTTTAAGTCATTTACTTCAGTCTTTCATTTCTCACTGTACCTGCCAGTCCCAACGCATCTAGGCTTATTTGTGACTTCATGATGTTATTCTATTTTATTGTTTTCATTTTCCAACAATATGATCTATGAGATCACTTTTATGAAGTCTGACAATCTAACTCCAACACGGTTTTTAAGGATGTTGTGTTTCCTAATCCTACTTGTAAGAGAGTGTTTTTAGATGTTCCTCTGCGTTATTTCTGATAAGGTGTAAGGTCTTGGTTTTGGTAAGGAAAATGAAAGTTGAATGTAACTCTTTCAACACGTTCTGACTTTCTTCCACTGGGTTTACTCTTCTACTCTTTTTATGGAATAATCTCTATTTGCAGTCAGTGTCTTTGGTCATTAGGTATTCCAGATACTCTTGTAGGGATGTTGTAAGAAACACAGTGTTTGCACACTAAGACATAGAGTAACGTTGTACGTTATATTCCAGCAGCTGCTTCAAGCATTGAAACTGCAGCTGTTCTATAACTACACACTATTTGTTTTTTTTTCCTTGGAAGAATATCTGAGGCATTCTGTCTAACATCCCTGTGCTGAGTTACATAACTAAATGCAGTGAGATTTAGCTCATAGCATATGGAAATCTCCGCACAACATTTATAGCTGAATATGGTCCTACTGACTTGACATGAAAACAAAAAATGTTGTCATGAAAATCAACAAGTTTTTGCAATGTTTTTTTGCACTGATTTGAAGTCTAATTGTTTTGTCAGTGTCTTAGAATTTTTCACTATTGAGTTAGATTGTATGTTTATACAGGACATTGTCTTGTAGTTCTTTTGTGGAATGTTCTATTTGTTGTAATACTAGGTCTGACATACAGAATTGTAGTTCTCTGTGGCCTATTTTTACAGGCATGCTTTGTAGCCCTGTCATCTGACTCACAGGAGTAACAATGGAGGCAGTTGATCATATAAAATTGTTGTTATTATTATTATTATGTTTATTATTATTATTATTATTATTATTGTTGTTGTTGTGTATTGCCTCTTTTGTTAGGGTGAGTGATGCATCTGGATTAAACAGTGTATTGCCATTCATTGTATTGCTTTTTATGACTGCAATAAGATTTATCATCATTTTCAAATTCACTTGCCATTAAATGTCAGAGGACGTGGTATAGCGACATAGTTCAGACATCTTTATCATTTTTGTTTTCATTCATCATCCATACAAACCAAGCTCATGGCATTACAATAACAATGACCACCAAGGTCATTTTCTGCATGCTCATTGCAGAAAAACAAACAAACAAAAACAATCAAATAATCTCAACTAAGGTCTTAATTTTAAGTCTGCTTCATTGAATTCATTGTCATTTTTTTGTACTTGCACATTTTATTACTTGTACTAGAGCAGCAAAAAACAAAGGGCCCTTTCCCTCTCTCTGTGCTTCTGTACATTCTGCTGTTTGAACATGTAATAAAGAGTTATTATTTTATGTTGGATATCTCGCTGCTTGCAGGTCTATATTAGATTTAAATTACTGAGATTAGATTAACTTTCAAATGTTTTGTAAAAAAAAAGGAAATAATAAACTTGTTTTTTCTTTTCTCCCTTGATGTCATTCTGATTGATTGTGCACTGACTGATTGAACAGACTATTTTGTTTTATGATGCGCTTTAATAAATCTGACCTGTGTAAATAAAGGCTGTGATTTTTTTTTTCTTTTTTTCAAACGTTCCTTTGAGGGCAACACTCACTGACTGCCAAGCTAAGCCTTGATCTACCACTAGAGGGCTAACAGATATGGAGCACACACATTTCTTTTTACATTGCTCCAGCGTGGCCAAACAGGCAAATGTTCAGTGCTCTGCACATTACTGTAAGCACATGTGTACTCCCCCATCCCTCATCAAAAGCATTGCCATGGTTACAGAAAAAAGGGCCCTGCCACCAAGATAACAGGGAGGTAATTGAATAGTATCACTAAAGGTGTTTAGCCTGATGGCCTACATCTGAACATAATATAACAATCATTTGTTCAAATGTTCTGGGGTTCCATGGAACCTGTGGGTCGTCAAGTGAGGTGTACTTCAGTGCCCAAGTAAATGAACTCAAGCCCAAGCACACGCAGGTATGGAGGGGGAGAGACAGAGTATGATTAATCTGGATGGTCTGGCAGCAACCTGCTCATGTATGCCTGGGTCCTGCAGTGCCAGCAAACAAGTCAGGGGAGAGACACTCAAGTCTGTAGGCGTGTTTCCAAATTAGCCCCATGCCTCCTGGGGTGTGTGTGTGTGGATTGGAGAGGGTCACCTTAGCTCAGCACTGTGCTCTGCCCCTGAACAGTTTATTCATGGTTGGAAATAAGCCCAAATTAAAGCAGTTCCTGATTGCTATCCCCAAGCCCTAAACTACATTTCGCTGTGCATCCCTGCTAAATGAGGCACCCACGATAAGCAATCTCTTGCACTTACTGTAAGCAAAAAGGCGCATCATCGACTGCACTGCTGTGGGTATTAATCGGACACAGGATATGCCTTTTTGGTGCGGCATATCAGGTTACCGTCAAGGGCATCTTTCAGCACCAGCGCTGAGTTGGTGAATCTGTGTGGGTGAGAACAGGAGAGAGGGGAAAGGGAAAGGGAGAGGCCGGCATCTAGATGAGTTCATGGCTAGTGCATTACTGTAAAGGTGGTTGGGGTATAGGGAGGAATTTGGTTAAATCATTTAATGCACTCCGTATAACAGTCAAAAGCTGTTTCTGAGACTTGTCTCTTCCACTTCTTTTCAGTGCGCTGTGCTGTGCTACCTTGTGTCCTTGCCCTTCACTGTGCAAAGTTGTTCATTTGTATTCAGCGGGATATTTACCTCTGAAAAGGGAAAAACAAAATTGTTCCATCAGCCAGGTGCCACTTGAGTCAGAGGGAGCCTTTGGGGCATGGGTGGGCTGTCGGAGAGAGAGTGGTATGGGGAGGTGGCTGTGGATAACCGTGCAAAGGATTTGCTTTTTGGAACCACATGCAAATCAGGTGTGGAAATTGTGAGACACGCTTCCGTAATTCAAAAGGACAATGCTAAAGATCGCCCTAAAGGCTCTTGCCAGCCTCTTTGCATAGTTATGTGATTTTTTTGTTGTCCCCACAACAACCTGTACGGACAGCAAACAAATAAAGACAGAGACGACATAATGAGTTCAGGTGAGAAGCCTAGGAGGAAATCCTGCAGAACAAAGATACTCATTTCCAACCAGTGGAGGGGATTTGAATGAACATTTACAGTGTAATTTTCTCCAACGTGTGTGTGTGTGTGTGTGTGTGTGTGTGTGTGTGTGTGTGTGTGTGTGTGTGTGAGAGAGAGAGAGAGAGAGAGAGTGTGTATGTGTCTGTGTGTGTGTGTGTGTGTGTGTGTGAGAGAGGGTTTGTCTGTGTGTGTGTGTGTGTGTGTATGGGTGAGAGAGTTTGTCTGTGTGTGTGTGTGTGTGTGTGTGTGTATGGGTGAGAGAGTTTGTGTGTGTGTGTGTGTATGGGTGAGAGAGTTTGTCTGTGTGTGTGTGCGTGCTTGTGGAAGGGGGTACGCAACCTTGTCACAGTGACATTTTGAAAAGCGTTTCGATTACAGCTGCCTGACACTACATATGGCTCATTCCCTCCCACCCAATTTAATTTGTCAAGTGTAGTATAATTACCTCAGTCTCAAAGCAGAGATCTCAGCACCTTTTATGTCTTGCAGGCACCGAGGCCTGACACCTCACCCTGGTACACCTTCCTCAGCAGGGAGTCGAGACAGGTGCCTACGCACAGGTGACAATTCACAGCAATGGATTAATTTAGAGCAGCAACAATCATTACCTTTACATTTTTAATGTTCCGTTTTGGGAGGCAATTACAGAATTCAACAATGTTTTCTATATTCATTAAGATGAAATAAGCATTAGTTTAGAACTTATACTGTTCATTAACTTTGCACATTATGTTAATGCAACTGAAAATAGACTACAATAAATAAACAATAAATGCAGAAAATAATTGCATTATATTAAAAAATAATGAAGGGGATAATCAGTTATAATGACAGTAAAAAAATAGATCCAAATCTTACCTACACTTCAAATCATTCTAATCAACTGAACAAAAAATTCAAAGGTCACTTCAATATTTTTACCATGATACTAGATTAGAAAATACCACTGACTGGTGTAACACTCTGACCTTGGCCAGTTGTCTGGACTTGACAAACCTGTGACCTAATTGTGATAAATCTGTGAGGAGCAAGGAGCCCTCTAATAAGGACCCTGCCCATCAAAAAAGATAGATTTGCTTTGTCAATGGACTGCCACGCTTGAATAAGCAAGTTGGATGCAGGAACAAAAATCACCCTCTAACAGTTGACACATGTAATTTGTCTATTAGGCACTCCTAAGCATGGAGAATTCATTACGTTACAGGTGTGTTGAGAGAAAATGAACCGCCTTGATAAACAATTAGGCACAGTTTGTACATCGCTAATGGCAGCTGCACGGCTGACCTATCCCCTGCCCTGAATCATTCTGAACACTCATTTGCCAAGTTTTTCCAACATTGGCAACCTGGAGGGATGGGTTGTTTTTAGTATTCATTGGCTGAGTCGAGTGGATCTGAAGTAATTATTGACGGCGAGGCTGCAGAAAAGTGCTTAAGTGTGTGTAATATTACATTACATTACATTACATTACATTTGGCTGACGCTTTTTAACCAAAGCGACTAACAACATGGTAAACAGTAAGTTTTAGAACAATTCTCACAATTTTAGGACAGTTTAAAAGAACTTTAGAGTACAGTAAGAATAAGTGCGTCGGTGAGTGCTGTTTTTAACAGTTACTTGTCAGTTTAAAACGGCTGGTGAGTGCTAGGATCAGTAAGACTTGTTGTAAGTGTTGCTATGAGAGTAGATGTTCTCTAAAGAGCTGGGTCTTCAGGAGTTTTTTGAAAGTGGAAAAGGATGTCCCTGCCCTTGTAGGAACTGGAAGTGTGTTCCACCAACGAGGAACAACAGATGAGAAAAGTTTGGATTGGCTTGAGCGCACGGGTGGTAGAGCTAGACGTCGCTCGTCAGAGGAGCGCAGCGGTCTGGAGGTAGTGTAAGTCTGTAAGAGGGCATTCAAGTAGGTGGGAGCAGAACCGGAGACTACTTTGTAGGCAAGCGTTAGAGACTTGAATTTGATGCGGGCCGCCATAGGTAGCCAGTGTAGCTGGATGAGCAGCGGGTAACATGTGCCCTTTTGGGTTGGTTGTAGACCAGGCGCCGCCGCGTTCTGGATCATCTGAAGTGGTTTCACTGCGCAGGCTGGGAGACCTGTCAGGAGGGCATTGCAGTAGTCAAGTCGTGAGATGACTATTGCCTGAACCAGAAGTTGGGTAGCATCTTGAGTCAAGTAAGTCCTGATTTTCCGTATGTTGTAGAGTGCTAAACGGCATGACCGCTTAACTGAGGCAACATGATCTGAGAAGTTTAGTTGGTTGTCTTGCAGTCCTGGTCGGTAAAACAGACAGGGAGTCAAATTTGATGTTGATGTCGTGGTGATCCAATGCCTTTGGATAGGAAAGGCAGTAGTGAGACAGGTTTAGCTGGGATGACCAGCAGTTCAGTCTTTGAGAGGTTCAGCTGGAGGTGGTGTGCCTTCATCCATGTAGCTATGTCTGAAAGGCAATCCGAGATCCGTGCTGAAACCAGGGGGTCGCCAGGTGGAAAGGACAGATAGAGCTGTGTGTCGTCTGCATAGCAGTGGTATGAGAAGCCGCGGCGAACGGATAATCTGTCCCAAGGAGGTGGTGTAGATAGCAAAGAGGAGGGGGCCCAGCACTGAGCCCTGGGGACCCCTGTGGTGAGATGGTGAGGTGCGGATAGCTGACCAAGCCATGATAATGCTAAACGAAAGGCCCTGTGAGGTAGGATTCAAACCAGGAGAGAGCAGAACCGAGATTCCCATGTCAGCCAGTATAGAGAGAAGGATATGGTGATTAACCGTGTCAAAGGCAGCCGATAAGTCAAGCAGAATGAGTACTGATGACCGAGCGGTCGCCCTGGCTTCTTTTAAGGCTTCTGTTACAGACAGCAGAGCCGTTTCGGTAGAGTGGCCGCTTTTGAACCCAGACTGATTTGGATCCAGAAGGTTGTTCTGTGAAAGGAAGTCAGAGACCTGTTTGGAGACTGCTCGTTCAATGCCTTTGGATAGGAAAGGCAGTAGTGAGACAGGGCGGTAGTTCTCGAATTTGAGCAGGGTTGAGAGAAGCTTTCTTAAGTAACGGTGTTACCGGGCCATTTTGAACGCTGTTGGAAATGTGCCAGAGGTTAGCGAGGCATTGATCACATGTGTGATAGCTGGAGCGATGGTCGGGCTGATGGACTGAAGTAGGCTCGTAGGTATAGGGTCCAGCGAGCATGTGGTAGGACGGCTGCATGTCAGGAGTCTGGACACTTCACTCTCGGAGAGAGGCGTGAATGCTGAAAAAGATGTTCCAGCAGTCCCGTAGTATAGACAGTCCCGTAATATAGACAAATAGCGACCATTACTGACAGTAATGCTGAGACCTTACCTTTAAAATTCCGTTGGACAACAGAAGCGGGATGACTTGGGCTTTTCTGGAGGTTTTATCTTGCTTATTACATCATTTACATACTTTCAAGGTATAACATACTGTAATATTAAACTACTAAAAGTAGACGAACTGTCCTGGGAAATAAATATGCTTTGCCTTATTTAGTTTTCATTACTTTTGACCTGGTACTTCTTGTGACCTGCATTCATCAAACGTGTCTAAAATTAGTTGTGTACACTCTGTTCCTTGCCGCCTTTTGACTGTAATGGACTCCAAATCTAATGTTGTCAAAGTGGTACTTCCCTTGAAGGTGCCAACTCCAAAATCAATCAACACTAATGCGAAAAAATCAGTATGGAAAGTTAAGGAAACTCATGCTGTATGCTGTTGTAAAAGCTCCTCTGTGGAAAGAGGTTGCAACAATTACGAAAATATGAAGCGTTTATATTCTCATAACATAGTTGTTAAAATGGATGCTTTTAAATCTGTGCCTGTCAAATGACATCACATGTTCTGTTTTTTTTTTTTTTCAAATTACATGACCATAAAGGACACAGTGGAAGAGGAAAAATTCTGGTGTTCTGCTTTTGAGCTTAAAGGAGAATTCCGGTGTGATATTGACCTAAAGTGTATTGAAACATGATACCGAGTGTGAACGTATGTCTCATAGCCCATCTCGCTTGTCCCCTGCACTCCAAAATCTGGCGCTTAGTTAGCCGATGCTACCAACATCTTTTTCAATAGTGGTGCTTCGGCATCGGGCTAGCCATGCAAATAAATCACTGTTTTACACCCATTTACGAGGCTCAATGTATCTCCACACTTCATTGGTAGACTTCCGAGGGCCCTGACGTTTAAAACGAGACATTGAGAACTTTGAAAAAGCACTGGTAGTTTACTTACAAGACGATTTATACAGACAGTATTTTCACAAAGTTTAGCGTTTGCAGCCATCTTGAATTTAGTCCGCGATAAGGTTTAGTCAGATTTTTTTTTTTTTTTTTTTTTTTTTTTTTTTTTTTTTTTTTCTTTTTTGTTTTTTTTTTTTTCGGATGCCCAAATTTCCGTCAATGATTCCCGGGACACTGAAAGACCGGGGTACACGAAACTTGGTGGGCATGGAACCCCATATGGATAGCATGGAACCATCGTTTTTTGTTTTGATCTGTAGCCCCCCCGCTGGACTGGACCCCCCGAAAGGAGGGTAGGGCAGACACAGTTTTCTGTGAATATCTCGAGAACCGTAGGGTTTAGGAGGACCATTTCTTTTTGTATGTTGCTCTCAAAGGGCCATGTCAACCCATTCCATAACCACTCATTTCATGTATAGCGCCACCTAGTTAAACACAGAAAAGTAAAAATGAGGTGTTGTAATCGCAGGTATCTGTGACCTAACATAGTCAAAACTGCACGAAATTGGAAGTGTAGGATCATTATGACACCCTCTGTATGCACGCCAAGTTTCGTGGAATTAATTTATGTTACTATACACCAACTGGCCTGTAGGTGGCCGGAGACAGTTTTCTGTGAATATCTCGAGAACCGTAGGGCCTAGGAGGTCCACCTTTTTTATGTATGTTGGTCTTAAGGGGGCATGTCAACCCATCCCATTACCACTTATTTCATGTATTTTGATCTGTTGCCCCCACGCTGAACTGGACCCCCGAAAGGAGGGTAGGGCAGACACAGTTCTCTGTGAATATCTTGAGAACTGTAGGGACTAGGATGACCATTTTTTCCGTATGTTTGCCTCCAGGGGTCATGTTAACCCATTTCATGTGCACACATGTGCACAAACAGATACACACACACACACACACACACACACATACATTCACAGTAATCATACGTATGACACTTACTCACACAGTAGACATATGTACGCTTGCATGCACAGGCACATACGCAGGCACACACACAAGCACGCACACACACACACACACACACACACACACACACACACACATAACATAAACATGTACATGCACACATGCACATAATTCAAGAATTTCTCAGAATTATGAACAGGCAAGATGGAGGTGGGGTTGTATAAAATGAATTTTACATGTGAAATCTATGAACTAATCATGTTTTGGTACTTGTTGTCTAGCAGATATCAGTGAGAATTGAGTGTCTATCATGCAATTTAGTGAGACAGTTAGAATCATATAGTCCTTTCAGCGTGATTTATTTTTGTGGAAAAAATGTGCTGGACTGGGCAGCGGTCATATTTTGTACCGCTCTGCGGTACATCTAGTTCTTAGTCCTTTTTTCTGTTTAACAAACTCGGCTGACACCATCAACGTCAAGTTAACGTTAACCTGCTTCCATTGGGCTGATGAGCGCCTTGGCTAGCCTGCCTTATGTCTCTGTCCTCATCCATCCGTGACGCTGCACATCCAATGTCTGGACGGAGGGATTGCTTCGCAAGGGTGCCTAACGTCAATCTGCAAGAGATCTGCAGCTGCCACGACCACCGAGCTGCGGCTGACGTGCGAGCTGCCATGCTAGCATCTACCGGTGCCTGGAGTCTGGATTGAGTGCTAAGAAACTCTGAGGACAGCGTCAACCATGAAACAACAAACAGTCACTGTCTAGGACCACCGAGCTGATAATCAGCAGGGTCGCCCATCACAAATTCGGACTGGCTTGTCCTTCCAGTGCAAAATATTTATTCACTATCAAGAGGCTCCATGACTTTGTTAACACAGGGCATCTGAACACACAAAACAAATGGTTTCATCGTGTTTTATTTAAAGGATAATTCCGGTATTTAGCATTTTGAGTCCCTTTTCTGGTTTGTTTTGGATGAACTAGAGTGGTGGACACGAAATTTTGATGATGGGTCCTGTCTCGAAATGGGGGCTGTTTACATTTGGTTGAAGTCTTTCTGCGAGACCTTCTTTTACTGTCTATGCTTCAGGCTCAAATATTTAGCAGAAGTTTATACACGGTTGTGAGGTATCTGAAAAAATAGTTCCACAATAGCAAATAACACGGCTGGAAATCATACATTGCACCGATATATTTGTTTTTAATCGTTGTTTTCAATGAACACAAATGTTAAGGATTGTTTTAAGAACATGTTTGTGCATGCCCATAGGCAGCCACTCTGAAGCAGTAAAGGCGATTCAAAACTAGTCAGAAAAGTCGAGACAGGACCAATCGTCAAAATTTCGGTGTCCACCACTCTAGTTCATCCAAAACAAACCAGAAAAGGGACTCAAGTGCTAAATACCAGAATTATCCTTTAACTTTAGAACACCCATGTGCATTCCTGGTCATCCATCAGAAATGAATGGGTGAGAAAATGGTCAGTGTATAAAATTGAGTCCAGGCACATACCTATTGATCAGATGGACTGTATTCTGTTATAATGCAGTAGGAATTTTTGACCGGGAATACAAGTAAACATGAAACGAACACAACAAGAGGGTTAAAGATTGTCTGTAACGTTACAGATTAAGATTTCCTAACGACCATCAGCTGAAGCTGACGTTCATCTGTGAAGGTTGAGGGTAACAAACTGGTTACAGCTCTGAGAGTGCTGGAAGATCATAGCAGGCTGGGGCATGGTGGAACAGCAAAAATGTCTGACAATGCCTGACAATCTGTTGGCCCAGGTTCAATACCTGAACCCGCAGTTTCGAGTCTGTGTTTCTTTAGGAAAAAGCATCTGCTAAGTACCAGTCAATTTGGACTTTCTCTTGGGTCCTTCTTATGAAACTGCAAAAACAGACCAAATGAACCAAATGGGCATGCAAAAGAAGAAGTATGTACTAGATCACCTTCATAATGGATTTATTATTATTATTATTATTATTATTATTATTGTTGTTGTTGTTGTTAATCATAATAATAATAATAATAATAATAATAATAATAATAACAACAACAACAATAATACATTTTATTTATAAGCGCCTTTCAAGTCACCCAAGGACACTGTATAATTAAAAGGTTCATGATGTTAAATACAGATAGACATTACAAACACAGAGGATATTGTACAAATATAAGTTGAAAACGCTTCACACTACATATACAAATAGAGGCACAGATGACACTGCACAACATTGTATTTGAAACTCTTTCAAAGCACTGAAATCGCCTTCCTGTCAAATGAATCTATAAGATGATCAGAGTGTGTTTGATACTTAAAAAGGAGTCCGCACACTTCTTGATTTTTTCCTATCTTGTGTTTAATTTTGTCATAATCAATCTTATTCTTAGGTATTTGTTGTTTGGACTTTTCTTTACGGCACAGGATTGCTTGCAGACATGTTTACCTGCAAGATAAAAATGATGAGGTAATGAGCTGGCTCCACCCCTGTAGGACAGGTGTGATATATCATGAAAGCTACCTGAGTTTATTAGTGAATGATGAAGACCGGAGGGTCGAAACGTTATACTGAGCCAAGCATGACAAAATAAAACAGAAGTCTGCAGAATCCTTTTTTTAAGTATTTCTTGACAAATTTTTCTCCTGCACACTATAAGCATTGAGGACCCCCATCTCCAGAGCTCAGTGAGGACTGAGGAGTGGGCCGCATATCAACACATTGTCAGAAATGAAAGTCTGTCGGCTTCCCTGGACCTTATGGACTACCGGAAAAGTACAAGCCCAAGATTTCCATGCATTGCAAATATTGTCCTGTCCTTTTCCCAGTCAGTTATGCTGTTTCAGCAAATACAATAAACTTCTCAATGACAAGAAGGAGTCTCTTACTGATATAAAGAAAAATACTACTGTCTGTCAGAAACAGTTAAAAAAAACAGAGAAAAAGAACCCTGGTAATCTGAAACACTGCTGTCCAGAGAAGTTCAAAAACAGTTATGTTGTTTGTATTTTAAAGGTAGAATTAGTCTACTGTTTGGTTACTATATCAGTACATTTGCAATCAGCAGTTTGTCATTTTTAGTTGTTGTACTAGCGGCTAGAGCTCTTCTTTACTGAAAATACTTTCAGAAAGGGCCTCTAAGACATCAACAAAACTAATGCAACTGCATTTCTCTACATGCTGCTGTTGTGGCCTTGAATCTCAGCTGAATTATCATTCTGTTTGCACCCACCACCCCCTCATAACTTTCATCAAATAGGCCTAGTGTCTTGAAAACTTAAAAAAGCTCTGGCATACTGCATTCCCAGACCTGAAATACCAAATACCAAAATACCGGAATAGCCATAGACAACAAGACTGAATGCACCACCATAGAATACACTGACTGCCTTCCCGTTAGACTACAAAACTTTCACATCACTTCCTCTCAGCTACAAGGCTTCTGAGTGACATGATAACAACCACTCTCTCCTTGGACTTTACTTTTCTTGCAGAGAACTTAACATTGCTGTACTCTAAACAGCTGCCTGAAATGAATTCAACATGTACGACACTCAAAACACATAGGTCTTATTTGTATGTTAACTGCTTTTGCTTCTTGCAATGGTTCCAAGAACAATATCTTTAGATGCACAGGATGGATAGCCTGAACATCTTAAAAACCAAGGAAATCATCCTGGACTTCAGGAAGCACAAGACAGATCCCCCTCCCCAGATCCCCCATCATCAATGGAGACTGTGTAGAGATAGTCAAAACATTCATATCCATCATCTCTGCTGACCTCACCTGGTCTGCAAACACCACAACCATCATCAAAAAAGCTCAGCAGCATCTCCACTTCCTAAGGGTGCTGAGGAGGAACAATCTCAGTGGGAAGCTGCTGACAATCTTTTACCATTCCACTGTGGAAAGTCTGCTCACCTACATCACAGTGTGGTATTCCAGCTTCACCAATGCAGAAAAGAAGTTCCCAAGGATAATCAACTCCACACAAAGGATCGTTGGCTGCCCCCTCCCCTCCCTGCAGGGCCTCTGCAGCTCTCGCTGCCTTAGCAGAGCTAAAACATATTATAAAGGACCATTCTCACACTGTTTCCACCTGTTTGACCTCTTGCCCTCTGGAAGGTGCTTCTGATGCATCACAGCCCGGACAGACAGACTCAGGGCAGGGACAGCTTCTTTCCCAGAGCCATATCCACCCTGAACGTGCACATGAACCCCCCCTTCTCCCTGGCCTGCCCTATTATTTTACTACAGCTATTTTTTTACACTTATTTATTATAAGGGCAATTTCCTTCCTTTCCTTCCTAGTTTCCTTCTTTTTTTATTGAAATTACATCATTGAATGTGGTGCACCTTAAGGGAAAGCTCTTCGAATTTCGTTGTATCATGTGTACAATTACAATAAAGGTAAACTGAACTGAACTGATTTTGGATTAAGATAATATCGACTAGCCTGTCAAAATCTGATGAGTGTCATTGGTTCTTGTGATATGTAGCCTATCCCCTTCATGTTCAATAGATGTTGTAAAGACATCCTCCATGACTGCCTTGCGTTTAGCTGTTTAAACCACCACACTGATGCCATTGTTTCATTTGTACAATCAACAAGCTATAATGTTCTAGTCTTTAAATAACATCCGGATTTTCTCAGCTGCCCACACTATGAAGCTAAGGATTTAAAAATAAACAATACGTTCCTTTCTTCACTCCTGAATCTTATAGTAAACATCTAAAAACAGGAACATCTGTTCTTACCTGTTCTAATTCACATGGACAATTTCGGAGCTCCGTGATATCCACCTACAGGAAGTAGGCTACACGCAGAAGAGCGCGCAGAGGTATGCGCTGCAGGTGCAGAACACGCGCTTGATGACCCTAGCTAATGATTTCGTTTTGCGAATAGCGATGTGCAGTTTATAATCAATCTATCAAGGGTTTATAAAAACAATCCTACAAGTGTAAAACGTAAATGTGCACATAACCATTAATTATGTCAGTTCATAGCATGTTGTGTAGCCCAATTTTAGTAATAAAACATTAAACCTTGGGATGTTTTTTTTTTTTTTAAATGTTTTTTTTAAGTAAACTGATCTGCATACAGGGACCATCCTTTCGCAGGACGGAGAAGGGGGAGTTGCCCAATGCACTACCTTCTGCTCCCTGTCCGACAGTACGCCCAATCACCACACACAGTCAATATCTTAACACCAGCGCTGTTTCATTCAGTTGAGTCGAGTAGGTTACACGAGAATGATACTGGACGGAACGGTTGGAGTGGCAACAAGTGCCGATTTCCGTAAATAACGTTCCCATACTGACGAGAGGATTTCCAGGTATTTAAATTAGGCTGATGTATAATATTGGGATTCATAGAACTAACTTACAAATTAGCCTACACCAGCATTTTTGTGCTGAGGGGTGACACTCACAGGAACTGCATTTTGTGTTTAAATATTAGGCTATGGATTATTCTTATTATCTGGGAAAACCACAATGGAGAAGTTGTAAAACTATTACAGCTGTGCTTTTGTATCACTTAGGCAAACTTAATTGTGTGTGCGGTTAATTTCATAATTGGTTTTCAGTCAGTTGAGCCAAAGGCTATAGCTCGTCTAGAGGTACTGTGTATGCCAGGAGAAAACTGCTTGCTAAAAGGCAGGGATTTTCTTTTTGTTTGTAATGTTATGTTCAATTGAACTGCGGATTTGTAATGATTTGTCAGGGGTTATTTTCTCGTTTAGGATATATGCATGTTCTTCCAGCTGTGTAATGTTTGTAAGTTTTCCCTAATAGCATACCTTATTGTCTACCAGGCACTGTGCTCTGATAATATTATATATAATAGATGTATAATTTAAATGAAGGATTTCTGCATGTTTTCAGATCATGATTGCAGATACTGACAGACATGTCACGTAGATCTTTGTGAATAAGCCTGGTAATAAAATATAATGACAGTAGCCTATATGTTTGTTGATTTAAAGAAGAAAACAGAGGTTGTATTCAGTTTATATAATTGATGACACTAGATGACACATCTATCTTTCTCCAGTTCGATGATAGATTAATGGAATGCATATGTGACCTGGTTTGGTTGCATTTAAGGTTAGTCTACTCAGGTTTTATATTTTTGGTGTTTAAAGATATGGCTTTTCCATTTCAGTGTTTCTTTTTTTCTGTACCATATAGAGTCAAACGTTTTCATCACCTTAGTGTCAACATGACATGAGTTAAAGCTGATGAAGTATAGAAATTATGCAGCCTGTAAAAAGAACCAACCACAAGGGGGCATAACAGTTCCAACTGGAGATCTAGATTATGGTTTTACCTTTCTGCCATTCAATCTAGTTATGCCAAAAAATTGTTTGTTGTCACCGGTGTTATATCAGAGAAATTGACGTTCAGCTTCATTCTGTTGAATGTGATGTGACAAATTAGTTAAATTCCATTTGCCTTTGCCAGTTTCCTGTTAAATGTGCATAATTAGGTTTTGGATTGCACAGCCTCATAGGATTGAATTTCATTTTAAGCTGGGCCACCTCTTGGAAATGCATTGT
The DNA here is from genome assembly GCF_017589495.1 of Alosa alosa. NCBI lineage: Eukaryota > Metazoa > Chordata > Actinopteri > Clupeiformes > Clupeidae > Alosa > Alosa alosa. The sequence goes on along the minus strand of NC_063191.1, from coordinate 34,136,202 downwards.
GCTGTTACCACACAATCTTGTTATGGGTTGACTTTCATTATCAGAACAAAAGATTGTCATCATATCTTTTGAAAGAGGACAGCAGATATTCTTGTTGCTATGAATCACAGGCGAAGGATAATAATTTCAGCATCTAAAGTGATATTGCTTGGAGAGGATAAACAAATTAATATTTGGGGGATTTCGGATGTAAAATCTTTGTGAGGGAGTAGCGAGAACTATGACAACGTGCAAACAGCTAAATTGAGCAATTTCTCATTCTGTTCTCTCTCTGATTTGTAACTTCTCATGGCAGGAGGATGCAAGCTCTGATCAGCGCCTCTCCATCTTATCCCTGCTGCAGGACTCTTCAGACACTGATCTCACAATTAATATGTCTCTCCTGTCAACTTATAATACAGTCTTTTGGAATGTGATTTATCCAGTGGATAGCTGCTCTGTCAAATCACTCTCATGAATAAGACTCTGCCATTTCGAATCAGGTGTAACTAATGGAATGGAAAGCACAAACCAATCCCACAGAAGGTGAAGCTGATTTTACAAATGAATTGCCAGTGATTCCATCAATTGTGTTTTTTGTGATGGCTTCTTAATAAGGCAGAAAAAATAAGCCACATTTTGTTGGATATGCATTTCCTTATGGGGACTCCTTTGCCAAGGAATTTGCTTGTCTTAGCATTCTACACCCTCACCCAAGGCTTGCTTTTTACAATGCTCTTCACAAGCTCGTTCGCTTCCACCTGCCCAAAAGGCTGCCACTGTTTGGAGCGCGGTGGACTGACAGTGGTGCAGTGCGCCTCGCGGAATTTGGAGAGCATCCCCCAGGATCTCCCCCACGACACCGTCGCCCTCTTGCTCTCCTCCAACCACATCCGCAAGATCCCCAACCAAGCCTTCAAGGACCTGCCGCGTCTCCAGGAGCTGGACCTGTCGCGGAACCGCATCGAGACGGTGGACGCCGACGCATTCCAGGGCGTGGCGGACAGCCTGCGCATGCTGGACCTCTCCAACAACCTCATCCAGAGCGTGCCCAAGGAGGCCTTCGCCCGGCTACACGCTCGCATCCGGCTGTCCAACAACCCGTGGCACTGCGAGTGCACACTGCAGGAGGTGCTACGCGAGCTCCAGCTGGACCCTGAGACGGTCAACGAGGTCAGCTGCCACACCTCCGTGTTGGAGGAGCACGCTGGCAAGCCGGTCATCCAGGTGCTCGACTCTGGCATCAACTTCTGCAACTTTCACCACAAGACCACAGATGTGGCCATGTTCGTCACCATGTTCGGATGGTTCACCATGGTCATCGCCTACGTCATCTACTACGTCCGGCACAACCAGGAGGATGCTCGGAGACACCTCGAGTACCTGAAATCTCTGCCCAGTAGCTCACAGATAAGCAAAGATTTTGACACAATCAGCACAGTGTTATAGCACCTGTGTTTTCTGCTCTTCTTCCTCTGGACTTAATATATTTGGATTGTTGACTTTTCTAACATAATTTCTGGCACAGTTTATCACACAACTGCAAGCCTTAAAATCAGTAAGGGAAATTAACATTTTCTTTGACTACACCTTCAGTAAACACACACATTCTCTCGTCTTTGTCCCTGCAAATTATATTCGTCACACACTAGGACTGCCCTTTGTGTGAAATATTAAATTATGTAGGCCTGAACAGACTCAATGCAGCATTTATGGAATTTAAAATGAAAGTCCAAGAGAGGGATTATCGATGCTTTCATACGGAGCCCCGGATATGTCATGGGGAAAAAAAAAAATAAGTTGTGGCCACAAAATAGCAAATCGTTCCCACAAAGTACTAATTTGTGGCCACGAAATATTAATTAGTTCCCACGAAATAGTAATTCGTTCCCACGAAATAGGTAATTTGTGGCCACGAAATTATTAGCTGCAGCCCTGCACAGACATCAGGAGGACACTTTTCAAGTAGAGCTCAGTAGCCTACTGAGCATAAAGCCTGTGTGGCACGAAGGTGTCTCGTTTAACCTGGCTAGATCCTCTCGCTAACTTATTACTGCAGACCTGATCCGGGCCCAGTTCTGTTCAGATGTTCACCTTAAAACCGACTAAAAAAGTGTCTTTCATTGCCGCTGATCATCTTATTTGAAACTAGCATCATGTGTCAGAAGCTCAGCTGAGGGAATACATAAGCTGCAATAGCCTAATATTTAATGATGCTACCTACCGACGCCGTTTTTTGCAGTCTAGATTCTATTAACAGTAGCCCACTGTATCACGTTGCCAAGGGAACCTTTAGCCTTGATCAAAACCGTTTTAACTAAATCTGATGTTTGTTAAGTCTATAAAACTAATTATTAACCGTGATCCTTTCCAGAGCCTTGCAGTTGGTCAACAATGAAATCTATCCCGGCGTCCAAGTCGTACCTACGCCGGTGCAGCGACCTGGCTCTTAATAGTCTGTGGAGATGCCTCTCGCTAATAATGAATCCCTCCAATGCCAGGCTTTTCAAAATGTCTTTGTATTTCATTCCCAGCCTAAAATAACACTCTACCATTCTATCCCTGTCCATTGTGTGACAGCGACTGTTCCTGTTTGAGGAGTTGCGCTTGATTTGCTCATCCAGCTGTCCAGTGCACAGCCTATAGGCCTACCTATTTCGTGGCCACAAATTACTATTTCGTGGGAACGAATTAATATTTCGTGGCCACAAATTACCTATTTCGTGGGAACTAATTAATATTTTGTGGCCACAAATTAGTACTTTGTGGGAACAAATTGCTATTTCGTGGCCACAACTTATTATTTTGTGGGAACGAATTGCTATTTCGTGGCCACAACTTATTATTATTATTATTTTTTCCCCATGAGAAATCTGGGGCTCCGTACTTTCAGGTTTTACCACCATTCATATTTTTATCGTTGAGATTTTATTCTCCTTAGCAGGTGTTAAATCCTTATCAGTTGCCATTTGTTAGATACCTAACATATGAATCAGATGAATTATTTGGGGGGAAAGGGAATCTTGATGCTGTTGCCTGATTAAGTTGCTGTTAATTCAGTCATCCATAAATAATATGAATTATATTATATGAATTATATGAAATCCTCACCGTGTCTTTGATAAGCATACTGCCACTGCCAAATCCTTTGTCATCAAAATTCAGCACAATTTCTTGCCTCGTTAAGGCGATAACAACATAAAATCTCAAGTCAATTTTTGTGTGCCCAAGTGCCTACATACTGCTACCTTTACACCTCAACACTGTGTATCAGCCTTTACAGCTGTTAAAGCAACCTCGCTCCCATTTGTCCCTGTTAGATTCCATCACAACCAACACTGTAACTGTGGCTTGAACTACATGCTCGTGTTTCTCTTCCTCTTGTGCTTGAATGTGAGATAGATTTTATTTCACAGATCCTCTTCATGAATGTTTTATATTGAACTCACCCCTCTTCCGAGTTGTTATTTCATGTCTATTATGTTATGTTATCGTCTGTATCTAGAGATTTGTGCCACACAGGCACTCGACAGGTTTTGATTGTAGGAAGAGGGGCTCTTTGAATGTGTTGTTGGCAAAAAAATTGAAGGGGACCTTGTGGGATTAAGTGTTAACTTTTAGAATGTATTGTAAGCAGAAACTGTGGGAGCTGCAGAGTTTTTTGACTGCAACTGTCATTCTTCTTTCCCTCAGCTTTGCAGAGTAGCTTTACTTCCTATTGTTTTCTTGTGTGAACAGCACATTTCCATGCTTGCGGTTTTCTGTGGCAGTAGCTGTCTTCTCATGCTTTTTTGCGTGTATGTAACCATTACTAAATAAATGCTCCAAATTAAGTGTGGAAGCAGAAATGATGTATTCCACTGAAGTTTGCAACGTTCTGTCATTATTCTCTTTTTGCCACGTCGTACATGCACGCAGGGGATGTGGCACAAATGCAATTACCTGGAACCAAATATAGGGCTAAATTATTGGATCAAATGTTATGTGACCAACTTTGTCTTCTTTCATGTATATTCTGATGAATTTCAGTTGATGAATATGTATGTGTGTGTGTGTGTGTGTTTGTGTGTGTGTGAATTTCTTGGTAAGATTTATTTGTACTGATAGGAGTCTCTTCAAGAGTCAGCGCGGGTGAGCCAAACAAAATCTTATTTTCTCTCTACCATATCTGGACTCAGTGGTCTTCAGTCAGTCTGAAGTGGGAGTACTGAGCTTTTTTGCCTTCCAGTTTATGAGCTTCGGTAATAGCAGTAGAAAAGTTGGAGCCGTAATAAATAATAGATTTCTGTCCAGGGAGAGTTTTCGTGTTCCTTGCAGCTCTGTTTTCTCTCCTCTGCCTTTTGTTTCCACAGACACAGACACCCTGTCCTCGGAGAATAGGTGTTTGGATTGCCTTCTTGCCCCATTGCCTTGCAGGCTGGCAATGGGGGAATGGCTCTCTGAGATCGATAGCAGATTCATTACTGTGATGGGGCTTTGGACCGCTGTTCCAAACTTCTTAAGTGCTGTTGTCTCTGGAGCTGCTGTCTCTTTTAATACGGTCAAGGTCCGATTTAACTCCCACAGCCAAACTTGCTTATTCCAGCTTCAGGTTTGATAATCAAAGTAGAAAAGAGCAAATGTTGAACGTTTTCAATGGTTCTGACATTGTGTGGTTGTCACTATATACTATACCAATAACCTATGTACAATTGTTTAGTTATGTTTTACAATTGTTTTTTAATTGAATGGAGAAACTTGGGTCACTTTGGGCCAATGATGTGTGTATGGGAGTGTGTGTTCCTGTGTGTACCTGGGAGTGTGTGTGTGTGTGTGTGTCACCGTTTGTGGATGTGATAGGCTGTCTAATTGTAGTTATTCCACTGGGCCTTAATAGTGTGAAATGGATGAAGGGCAACCACAGAGGATTTATGCCCTCTATTAATAGCGGCAGGATTAATGATGGGTTATGTCAGGATAATTATGGAGATATTGCACCCAGGGACAGGTATGGCTGCATCAGCCACATGTGTGTTCCAGATCAGAGCACTTGAGGAAGTACATTGTTATGGTCGTGTCCTTTCTGTGCCAGACTGAATAAAACTGGCCCTGATAGAAATTACTGCTTTTATTCATGTCAGAAAATTACTGTTGTGTGCTATGGCACAGCAGCCATCCATCCACATACATTCTGTGCATTGCCGGAAGATTTCGGAAGGTCGGTGTTAAAGTCACATGTGGTGATGCACCAGGCGGGAAACGCCAAAGAAATAATTCCACCCCTGCTGCTGCCGCTGCTCAAAGATGTGTGCCCTTGTCTTGGCCTCTAATTACCAACCAATCAGCACTGGGCATGTGATCCCAGTGCGAGAAACACTCGAGTTCTCTCTCTCACACACACACACTGGGTGCATGTGTGTGTGCACTGTGTGCATGTGTGTGCACTAGGTGCATGTGTGTGTGTGTGTGTGCATGTGTGTAAACGGAAACCAATTTCATCTTCATGATACACTTTCACAGAAACGTCTTCTTGTGTCCGATCCAGTGCAGCCCAGTTGGTAGTTCCGCGGTTGGCCGTGAAGAATATCCACTTGTCTCAGATCCTGCTGTGTCGCTGCCCAGATTTTTGTTGCAAGTGCAGCTGGCACTGGACAAAGTTTGACACCAACTTGTGCCCATCTCCACCAGAGCCTGCAGTCGAGACAACTGTTATGTTTTCGGCCTGTGAGGGAGCATTGGCCAGGTCTCTGTCAGCATTTATAGAGGAGAGACAAACAGGCAGCGCCCAGCAAAGCACCCAAATAGCCCTTAAGCCCTGAAGCTCCAGTGTTACCTTGCAAAGAGTTTACCCGCCCCCCTCACCATCTCCTCAACATCAGCATCCTTCCTAATCATCACCTCTCCTGACCTGCTCATTGCACAGCATTATACATTGCTCTCATTTGCTGCATCAGGACAATCGTTGGCTGCGCTGCAAGTTAATTTCAATTTAACTTCTATAATTGTTCCTATATCCAGCATATTGGCTTTTATGTCAGCATATTGCCATGCCTCCTTGCCTGGATAAATTACTTTAATCAGGGAGTCCTTCTTCCCTGGCCTTTAGTGGTGTTGTGCCTGTCCTATTGACCAGGCGCATTTGGCAACATCGGTTAATTAGTCTGAAGGGGTGCACGTCAGGGAGTATGACCCCGCTCACTCGTCCCTTAATGATTGTTCTTCCTGGCTGTGGGTCCCTTTGTGCCATCTGTTCATTACGTTATCAGGACTCTTGAAATGAAAGGCCCCTGCCCCTTCGTACCGAGAACACTCACTGGGAGAGAGAGAGATGTGGGAGAGGTGTTTCTCTTTGTTTCCAAGGTTGTGGCAATGCTGACTCCAGGGCTTGTGATGTCACTGCTATTATCAATGGAGGTCGCAGTGCTGAAAGTCATTAGAATCTCGTCATGAAGCTTTTCAGGCTGTCATCTTAACAGAGAGACATACAAAAGAGCTCTACACTATTCCATTAGGCCAATTTGGAGTCATAGGGTTAGTTATTTAAATAGTGTTCATTCCTTCCAACTAAACACACTGGTAAACTTGAAACAGTATAAACCACAGCATAAAGAGTGAAATGAATATTCATCATTTAGCCTACTTCACTGTGGTCTGTTGTATGGACAGGGTTATCATGCATTACTGCTGTTGGGGACTGAAACAACCTGAAAAAAGGTTGATAAATCAGCACCAACATTCTCCAGCACTTACTTCTCCCTGCAGAAAAAAAAACACAATTCTCTGCAATCCTCACTTTTCAAGCATAACCTTAGATCTGTTTGTTTTCTTTCCTCCATCCGTCTTGTGTTTCTTGTGCTGTGTCAGGCAAGCAGAGGAGTGATGGTGGAGGGGCTGCAGTCCTGACACACTTTTGTTTTTGTGAGCTCCATTTCATTTTTCTTTACACTCTTTTTATATGCCCCCAGTAAGTTAGCGCTGTATTGCAGCTATACTGACAGTTAAGATTTCTTTCACAACTCCATCCAAGCACCTGGGCTGTCATCAGAGAAAAAACACTCTAACAATGCAAGTCAATGCCAATATTCATCTCTGAAAGTAGAGCAAAACTTGCACATATGCTGGTTGCGTTGGGTTGGCTATTTAGTATATTTACACACTGCAAAATGATGCTCCATGAGCAGTACTTCGCTGCAATCATCGCTTAATTCCCTAATTCCTTTCATTTGTCCTGCCTTGGCGATGTGTTTGTGTCCACGGCATCAACACTCTGACCATCAGCTCAAATCCACTCATGTGGCGAGAGCTTAGCTCTGATTGGTGGTCAGCTGCGGACGTTGGTCAGGAGGACATTAATCATATTAAGATGAGGAAGCGCATCCGTCCGCTGACTGACGGGAGGTCAGAGCCAGCGACGGCATCAGTAAATTTAGACTGCATTAATCAAGTGCCATGGCAGTCATGTGCGATGCAGCGCTTCATTAGAAATCTCCTCCCCTCATTTGTTTCTCCCTTCCTTCATGGATCTCCACACTTCCAGGGGCCACCATCGTATTACTCTTCACTTTCATTGCTAATTTATGTGTCCCCAAGTGTGAAAGTCGAATTATTGTGCCGAAGCACAAACACGAGACTCGGTGTTTGTAATTCCTGTGGCAGAAGGTGTATTGATTTTGGCCAATCATTTTGATCAGCCTTTGCTTAAGGTATTCTTGAGGCATTAGAATGAAGGCTCACTGCATACATTAACATTCATCAAAGCTGCATTTGGAAGTCAATCTTAAAGTATCACAGGTTTAATTACACAGTTGTGAATTCAGATTGTGTATCTGATTGTCCACTTCAGGGCTGCAGTTGTTAAAGAGTTAAATAATTAAATGCCAGAGAGAGATAATAAGGATTAAGTGCACATCTGTGACTGCGCATTTGGAAGGACACAATAATAACTTTCTTCATAATCCGCACTCTTAAAAAAAAAATACAGCTACTGTTACAAACCAGCACAGCTCAAGGCTGACCAATTCCATAAAATCTGGCTTCCAATCATTTTAGGTAATTACATTCATTCTGCAGCCAGACCTGGTGTATCTCCAAGGAATAAATAATTTGAAAAAAAAACTCAACCATACTGTATGCTTGCCTGACATATCATCGCTGATGAAAAGCAAAAAAGCTTGCTCTGAGATGGTGTGCTGCATCCAGCGATCCCACCTCTCGCAGCCTTATGGTCACACCTCACATGAGAAGGAAATGGGAAATGGCCGTGCTGCTGTGTGTGTATGACAGCAACCTGTTTGCATAGGGTGGGATTTATGATTTCATGTTTTCAGTATTTGACACCTTCGGCTAAAAAGCAGGGGGGAAGACAATGTATACCTATCTATTCCCTACATGGCAATAACGGAGACAGTACAATAGCTCGATGGTGTTTTATGCCCCCAACGTTGTCTTCCAGGCAGTGCTGCCTGCCACCTTAAAGGCACCTAACCCTAACCTTAACCCCAACCTTAACGCCTTCCAGGCAGAGCTGCCTTGAAGACAACGTTGGGGGCATAAAATACCAAGAAACAAATAGAATAACTGAGATAGGCAAAGAGTGAGAGAGAGATAATCATGAGTTAATATTCAGTTCTTCAAGGCTGTTTGCAGTTGTGGCTACAATTGTGATCACTCTGAGTAGGTTGCTTTGGGACGGGAATATTGCCACATAAAGCGTCTGTCAGTCAGCTCTCTGACTCTCACTCACAGATTTACTGTTATAGACCTCTGGTCTTGTACTGTCAGAAAAGCTGGTAACACTTTACTTGACGGGTGAGTTCATAACACATTCATAGCAGCTGTCATAAACTGCACATAAAGCATTCATAACTGTTTCATGAGACATGACTCAACATTCATACCAAACCTTTCATGAATGTGGAAGACATAACGACGACATCTTGTCAAAATAAAATTCCTACAATCGCAAAGCAGCATTGCCGTTTTTCTCTCCAGCCTTTGTAAATATTTCATGAATATCTTATGAAGTCTACATAGTCTTTACTATACGAGTTGTGAAGTATTCGTAATCACTGAGTTTAACACTGGGAGGTAAACTAGCCTACATTCAGCTGACCCATATTTGTGTAACCTGGAAAGGTTGGACATTCCCAGTAGCAAAAGATGAGAAATCATCTGCAAAGGTTACATCGTAAAACAAATACATTTTTATAAAAAAAAAAGATTTGCTTGACCATGTTCTGTCTTTTTTGGCACTGGAGTAGCCCATTGACTCAGATGTGACGTGATCAGGTAAGAGGTTTGGAACAAAAAACGCAATGCTGCTTTGCGATTGTTGGACTTTTATTTTCACAATTTGTCGTCGTTCTGTCTTCCACATTCATGAAAGGTTTGGTATGAATGTTGAGTCATGTCTCATGAAACAGTCATGAATGCTTTATGTGCAGTTTATGACAGCTGCTATGAATGTGTTATGAACTCACCCGTCAAGTAAAGTGTTACCGAAAAGTTATACAACCTTACTCTATTTCAGTAATTTTGGTTGGTCTATTGTATTGATGGTCCACTCAAAATGAAAAAAGGGCCTCGAGACAAAACAAGAAAAAGCGAATGAATGAACAAAAAAACATATTAGTGTTGATGTCAAATACCTTAGAAAAAAAACAGCAAGACGTCTGCAGATAGCCATATGAGACTTTCTCTTTCCTATCTTGTAGCTTTTATTTGTCAGGACATTTTGAGTACAGTAATATGCCTGCAGGCTACTTTTACTGCATTGCTTCAGGACACTTAATTCATCATTACATGAAATATTTTGGATCTTTTTTCCCCTATACTTCCTTCTTGCTCTATTGATGTCCGTCACTGATAGAACTCTTGGTGAGAAGAAAGGAGCTGTTGAAAGAGTTTTTTCCATTTTGCTTCGGACCATTCCTCCTGTAGCACAGGGTTAATTTTGCCCCACCTGCCTTGTTCAGTTCCTTCATGGCTCTGACAGTTTCTATTAGGAATGATTTATTCTGCACGGGTAGCCCATTTAATTGTGCCAACTCGAGGAATAAGATAGCAATTGAAGAGCTCTGTTGCTTCACTCAGTTGGCCCATTTTTTGTGGTCCACTGCAAGTACATAACTTCACTACTCATCAATGGTTTGATGTGAGCTGAAACTGGTGTTTTCCACCTTTCTAAGTTGAGAGACAAATCGGTCTTTCCACCCAGAGCAGTATAGGTCCACAAACCCCGGGGAGCTGAGATTTGTAGGAGAAAGAAACCAGGTGCTCACTATAGACACACACTCACTCTCTCTCTCTCTCTCTCCATCTCCATAGAACAGGACTGTGTTCATCAGGCTTGTCAGCATAAATAACTGCTCTGTATATTCCTGCTGATGGATTAGACCTTTTTTGCATTTGTTTGGATTCCTTTGTGTGGTGTGAGGTTTTTTTCGCTATGTCTGTTAGACTTTCATGGAATATTACACAAATATTCATGAAGCTTTGCAGACAAAAAGATACATTCCACTATGGGAAAAGTTGAGGACAACTATGATTCGGGGATGAATTTGTCCACGAGGTTGACTGTCGAGTACACCCAGTCCATTTTAAGGAAAAATAAATCAGCTGGCATTGGTCGGTTTAGCTCTTGACTTAAAATCTTAAAGTGCAACAGCCCATCTCCCTTTGCATTTAGTGTTATTGATATAGGTTAATCAATTTGTCTGTTATTGATATAGGTTAATCAATCAATTTGTATGGTAGAGTTTAAAGGAAAGATTATTCTACCTCATCCATTTTTTACACCTGTGTTAGGTTTATTCTTTCAAATTTAGTGGTTATTTCATAGAGTTTGAAATAGCAGTAGAGTAGAAGACAGACCCAATAATGAGGAAAAACAGGAACAATGGATCAGTTCCTCGAACCGTTCAAAGCTAATGAAACCTTGGGAGGACATTGTTCTGTTGCTTTGGGGACATGGCAATGTGTCCTCGAGATCCCAACTCCGGTTGATGGGCATCTTGGGCCTTAATGAGACCTTTTCTATCTTTTCAACGCATACTGTAGTTGTCCACTCTCTTTCTTTCCTTTAGAGCAAAACACATTTATGCGATGCAAGTGTAGCAGGACGAGGTTTTTTTTTAGGACGGCGGCACTAACAGCCAATCACTGTAGCCAGACTACGCCACCCTGGGCCTAGCACCCAGAGAATGAGTTAAGAGAACACACAATTGCACACTGGTTCGTATACACGAGGCAGAGACGTGAATTCCAGGGAAAACATGACCAAGTTTATTGAACTGAAGCCAGGGAAAAGGAAGGGGGGATAGCTGCAAAAGAAGACTAATATGAGTTAGGAAAGTACAAAAATAGTTATTATTTATTATGTTCTCTTGTTGCTCTTTTACTTTTAAATTTGATCACAACTAACACAGGTTCCATAGGGGAGGTATGATGGAGCAGGATGAGCAAGGCTGGGGCTTACCTGGGGGAGCAGGATGAGCAAGGCAGGGGCTTACCTGGGGCTTACCTGGGGGAGGCAGACTACTGATAATGTGCCCTAGAGCCCCACACATGCACAGCAAGAAAGCTCAAATAGTAACACTGCAGACCACAGCAAACATTCTGATAATTCACACCAAAATGTGCATCTTTACTGCACCCCCACTAAGTGACGGACTAGTGCCAAGTGCAAGCAAAGCTAAACAGAAACCAAACAAAAAAGACAAGAAAAGACAAGACAAGACAGCAGCACGACCTACACTGAGGGCAACGCGGATGGAATAGCCGTGCTACCTGGAAGACAAACAGAATACATCAAACCTGATACCATTTCCCCAAACATCCATTTATTTTAGAGCTATACATGCCCATATTCTTCTCTATGCCAATTTTCCCACTGACAGCAGATGAGGATAGCACATCCATCCATCTAGGGCTACAGAGAAATGGAGTTTAGCTAAACCAAGCACATTTTAGTCTACAGCATTAGGGCAGCAACATACCTGATGGTCGGTAGACCCCAGTGCTCAGCCGAGGGACAAACAGTGGAACCTACCGAGCCTCTTGCTGTAGAGCTCCTAAAGTAGCACATGGTGGGCCTAACTGAATGATTGGCCCCACCCACTCATTAGCAGAGGGGCCAGGAGAGACCAGGAGGAAGGAGCAAGCAAGCAGACAAGGTCTGCCTGCTACACAAGCATTCCCACTTCATGTGCCAAATTATGAACATTACAAATGTTTGGTTGTGTTCTGATTGTCGTCCTCTTCACATAAGTATAAGTATAGTATATATACTCTTTTGATCCTGTGAGGGAAATTTGGTCTCTGCATTTATCCCAATCCGTGAATTAGTGAAACACACACTGCGGTGAAGCACACACTAATCCCGGCGCAGTGAGCTGCCTGCATCAACAGCGGCGCTCGGGGAGCAGTGAGGGGATAGGTGCCTTGCTCAAGGGCACTTCAGCCGTGCCTACTGGTCGGGGTTCGAACCGGCAACCCTCCGGTTACAAGTCCGAAGCGCTAACCAGTAGGCAACGACTGCCCCAATAATTTGTGTACCTCGCTGGATTACAAACTCCCATTCAGACAGCAGCCTCCATAATTGTTAAGGCCTTGAGTATAATTGAATTCAAGACCCATTTATGCCATCTATTTGAGTCCTGCACTCTCAAGATGACATCCTGCTTTCTGGTGATGTCACAATTATACAGTATGTGTGTGATTAACAGAGCACACAAACTTTCTTTTCAAAATGGCAGACATACTGTACTGTAGCATTTTTCTGATTTTATAGTGAAAAGAGAGGTAATTGATGATTTTTTTGCAACTATTATGTTTTTATTGCTAATAATGAAATTGTTTCCTAAATTTAAGGGTCTTTCAGAACTTGCCTTTTAACACTTTCAAAACATTTTATTTAATGTCCTGTATAGTGGACAGCGGGTCTTGATACCTCTTGTTTTGAACCTATTTCCATGCTTCAGAAGGCAGAGGGCTGAGTGAGGCAGGGAGGTGTTTTCTCATAATTTCTCTAAATAAAGGGTAGTCAGTCTTAAAGGTGCAATGTGACTTAGAGTCAGACTTAGAAGCAATGTGCAAGGGCTCTAAAGTTTATTGGGATATAAGAACCTTTTAGGTGAATTTACATTTACACAAACATACAGTACGCAGTACGCAAAAAGGTTGATTAAACAAACCAATGACCCCATTGGCTTACTGTATGTATTTGGTGCATTTGTCAAAAGTGCTTTCACACTCAGAATTATCCATCCAACATGAATGAATCCCTCCACTGTACTTTCCTAGGGTGCCATACACACTCATGGGGTCCATCACACAGGAGTCAGGGGCCAGACTGTGGGGGGGTCCCTAATACAGCTCATACTCTGGGCAAGTCTCTGATGGGCTCACGGCAAGCTGTCCTAGTTCCTCACCACATATTTAGTGATTGGAGCATGCAGTCGCTCCTCCTGGGCTAAACCCCAGGCATACAGTCTACCACCTGCACCATGACTGCAATGCCAAAGACCCTAGGCTCATTGGCATGGCCATCAGAGTGCATACTCAACCACAGTAACTCCATCAGTGCTCATGTCTGGGGGAAGCCTGGTAATCACTCCAGGGCCACCACTCCTTCCTTAGTACATCTCTTTTTCATTTCGTGTTGCCAATACCCCCACTGGAGCTAAATAGCATTGTGTTAAATTCATATTTTCTGAAGACTGATGAACTGATGTTCACTGCAAGGGACATATGATAAAGAAATAAAGAAGGAACAATATGTTTTTGCAAAATGTTCCCTTTAACCATAATACTTAAATCATCTTTAAAAAAACTTAATATCAAAACATTTTTTCCTCTGGGTCTCAGGAGGATAAGATTACCTCTGTTTAGAGGTATATTAAATCTCTGGCTTCTATTCAGCAGAAAAGGTTAATTTAGAATTCTTGGAAACACTACCTAACTGAGCCCCTTTTGTCCTTGTTGGATGATTACATTTTAAAAGCAATTTACAGAAGGTAGTAGCGTTTTCTGCCATCCAAAATATCCTCACAGGAGCAGTGGTTGAACTGATTCGAAGTAAATAATAGAGGGACCGGGTTCACCCACATATGTGCAGCAAATTGATAAATGCCAAAACACAATGACACAACCGTAAATAGATAGATAGATAGATAGATACTTTATTGACCCCCAAGGGGAAATTCAAGGTCTCAGTAGCATACAGACATCACAACATGCACTTACAGCAGAAATGGTAAATATAAGTATAAACATATAACCAAACTCCACTGTACAACAGAGACAGTAGAAGATAAGAAAAACAAACAAAACTAAATACTAAATACTAAATACTATATAAATTAAATAAAAAAATCCACAGTGTGCTTGAGGGTGATCAAGCATGAGACGCTTGCAGTGACAGGGCCGGGACTGGCCTGTAGTTCTGTGTGCATGGTGAGGTGCTCAAGAGAGCGAGTGTCATGGTGAAGGTGCAAAAAGTAGTCCAACAGTAGTCAAACAGTGCAACAGTGCAAGAATAAGGTCTAGAGACCAGCATAAATAATATGGACAAATAAGAGAGTAAAGTATAATGTAGACAAGGTAATATAAAAAACTATGTCAGTGCAAGAATAGGTTGAGGTAATATGGTTACAGCCATTCAGTATTGTAGCAGAAGCCATTGGTCATTGCATTTGTTTCACAATATCATCACATTTCTGTTTAGATGTAAGAATGCATGATGTCATGTCGGGAAGCACTGTAATATCACCTTGGCAACATTGTTTCAAGTTTATCAGGACTTCCATTTAACCATGACACATGAACCCTAACCCTAATCCTAACCTCTAACCCTAATCTTAACCCTAACCCAAAACTCTAACTCTAACCCTAACCCTAACCCTAACCCTAACCCTAATCCTAAACCAAACCCTAATCCTAACCTGTAATGACAAAAAACGAATGTCACTTAATAACAGAAGCGTTATGCCATAAACGTTTATGACTTGTTTATGACACATTCACATGCCACTCTTTTGTCGATACTGTCAAGTAAAGTGTAACCAAAACAGTACATCTACAGTATGCATATTTGATTATGAAAGGCTTAATTTACACACCCTACTCCATGTCAATCAATATTATGTGTCAATCGATTGACATCACAGACTTTTTCTCTTTTTTTTGCTTTAGTGCACGTAATCAGTCATCTCTCCTTACACATCCGAGGTCTGACTGGATTTCTTCCGCTGCAGTCCCCCAGCGAGAGGGCAGTGCCCTGTACTTCATCTTGATGACTGTTCTGCCCTTCACAAAGCCCCAGCGTCGGCAGAGGGAGCAGCCTTTGTTTAATGTCCTTAAGTGAGATAATTATGAGACTGATCCTCAGGAGAAGGCTGCCAGTGTTTGGACAGCAGCAGAGCAGGAGAGTCTACGTGCTTTGGTTCGATCACGAGATCAAACCATTTTCCCCGACATATGCCGCTCAAGCGCATGGAGAGCTGAAAGCACAAGGTGAAAGCCCTGTTTTATGGTGCTGTTGAAAAGAAAAAGAGGTCTGTAGTGGTTGTTAATGGATGTTTTTATTTTTCTATGCCTTTCATGCTTTAGCAAATATCACACATATTTGTACACATCTGTTTGTAAGTTGAATGCATATGACACATGCTACACATATAATTTCAAACAGAGACTTTTTAATGAGGATACACAGCGCTCAAAGAATCCTCCATAGAATTGTATGGGGTGAGTTCGTAATGTCAATATGGCAGCTGTCTACAGCTGCCATATCCCGGCCCTAACGCCGACAAAAGTCGACATGTGAATACATCGTGCCAATCATGTGGTATGTTGTGAATACATCGTGCCAATCATGTGGTATGCTGTGAATACATTGTGCCAATCATATGTTGTGATCTCGCAGCTGGAGCGAGGTTGGTGTCGCGAAGCCTTGCACACACACAGTGCGTCCAAAAGTCCAAAGTGCGTTGCAACATGGCCGGTGAGTGGGGGGACTTGCCTAAAAGGACTTTGTTTCAAATGCAATGTATTTTGCACTAAACATAAAGCTTTGGTTCATTACAGAGAGGACATTAAATGCCACGAGAAAAGTTGAGATGGCATTCAAATCGAATGTTGATTATTGACTGCAGTATTCATCAGAAGTGGAAGGGAAGAGTGGAAAAAATGTGAACTATTTGACCTTAGGGGAATCATGACCACAAAGGATTTTTTTTATTGAATTTGTGGTTGTGGAAAAGTGTGCAAGTGGATTGTATGGAGTGGATATGCAGGTACTCATTGGCAGAAAACAATATGGGTTGGTTTGTACTGGCTCACACTAACTAAAGTACACAGACTGACATTTTTTGGCATGCCTTGCATTGCTGACATGATATTTTAACAAGCAAAAGTTTCAAAACCCCCAGTCCTTGAGAGCGCTTATTAATGAGGTTACTGCCACAGTCACACAGGTCAAATAATTATTTTGTTTTTTTAGGATTTCAGAGACTGAGGTCTTAGGGTCTGAAGTTTGATTATAACCATGCTCAGACCGCATTCCCTTGTCAGGTCGTCAGCTTGAGAGTGTGTCCGGTCCCCATGTTAGCCCATAATTACCGGCGCCTCTGTGACTCAAGGCAGGCGAGCCATGTTCAATCCAGCAAGCCTGAAATCAGTGCTGGGAAGGTGTTTGTTTAGAAATTAATAGATTTAATCTAGTCTCTTAGGAGCGTGTGAAGGTGAGGTGTAATTTGAAATTCTCCACTGCCATGTGGGTGCTCCTTGTACCATTTTCCAATCGACAAACGAGCCATCTATATGTAGCAGAACATGGAGGATATCAGCAGGGGCCATCATGCTCTCCTGGGTGTGACATACAGTCCTATCCACAGATCTCAGTGCCATAATGATCCTCCTCTGTTCAAACAGGCTCTCTCATCATTACAAAAGATATTATCTGCAGTAATCACATGAGATTAATGCCACAATGTAAATGGGAAGAGAGATGAGGGCCATAAAAGTTCACTGCAATCACAGTTTCTAACAGTAATTCAATATACACACAGGGAGAGAGAGAGAGAGAGATAATGTAATACTGTATAAGTTATAAATATAGGTTATGCCTCAGCCTAATGTCAATTCAGGTATTTTACGCCTAGGTTCCGTACAAGGACATTTTGCACCCAGACCACGGAGAATGCTTATAGCTATGATCAGAAAAATCAATATATCACAGCAATATATCACACTGCTTGACAGTGTATGACATTTAGTGTCATTGTGATTTAAGGTAGAAAACATTGATTGTCCTGTAATGAAACCACAAACCTACAGGACTGGATCTAATGCCAGAGCTATGGCAGATAGTGCTCCAGACGGAATTCCAGGCAAGGAGGAACCCTGGGAGTGGGAGGCAAATCTGGCCTTATCATGGCAGCAATTCCTGCTTGCCGTTCCTCCTCAGATGGCGGTGATTACTCTCAAGTAAGGCCTTTGACTCAGCTATCGATTGACCTGGTATTCATCATCCGCTTGCCGCGGCACGCTGTGCCACATAGGCTCAGCTCCGCGCTTCTTCTGCTGCACATTACAATAGGGTGAGGCTATTTTTAGATGCCCTGCCAGGACCTCTACGACAGAGAGACCTTAAGCCACTATACTGCCCCCACTCTGACCGCCCGTTTACTTTCTGCCAAAAGACCGCCATTTGTCGCTACTCTAATGAGAGGTGTCAAACTAGAGCCTTTGGGAAATGCAGACAAGAATCTTCATACAGTCCTTTTTATGTACAACTGGAAGACCTTACCAAAAGCTAAAAATCTCTGCAGTATGCTTCTGAATACATCTTGCTAATGCAGCAACTCCATTGATTCATTACCTATGTGCGTGCACACACACACACACAGACACACACACTCAGTGGGTTATAGAGGGTTATATACCTGCCTAATAAAGTCCCACTCTCTCTCTTGGGAATTGATTCACATGGTCTGCAGGTGCGCACATGTGTCTGAGGTGTCATTCAGGTGGGCTCAGGGGGGGATAAGAGGAATGAGGGGGATTTCAAGGAGCCACCGGCAGGGCGCAGCAGGAGGCACTGACTGCGGGGTAATTTCAAGCGAAGGATCATCAGAGCTCCACTCTCTGTGTCAATCATCCCCCACTCCGAAGGGGAGCTGCGACTAGGCAGAGGTCCACACGCAGGTTGAGAGGAGCTTTGTTTTTCAGTTAGGATCTTTCAAGAGGAAAAATACGGATGGGTGGTACATACAGCGTATTGCTTAAAGTGCCCTTACAGCGTCCTTGTAGACACCGTAGAGTAGTGAACATGCACCTGCTGGACAGCAGCGGAGTCTTTTTCTTTTTCATCGGGGTCAGGTCAAGTAAATGTCGACAATGTATTATATGTGTAAAATGGATTGGAACAAACAAAATGTCACTGTCTTCCTGCATTCTTAGAGCGCCACTGTAGTGTGCACATTCCAGTTTGCCTGCTCATTGCAGAATAGCCTTTATCACAATGTACTTTACCTCAATACTGTACATCTTGAATTCATTCCACATCCGGCACCAGTGTATGGTGACACACATACAGTATACGCGTATGCCTTCCCTCTGTTCAGTGTCCTGTGCAGCTAAAAGGACTCCAAGAACACATCCATGAATCCCCTGTGCAGCTAAAAGGACTCCAAGAACACATCCATGAATCCCCATTTGTGCAGTTGGCAGCTCCCTGCGTTTGCATACTGCATATTCTTTCATAAAGAATGGCCACATCGTTGGGAAACCAGTTCTTTTGAGATAAATAAATAAATAACATTTTATCTGCTATTCCATGGGATATTCAGACGCAGAGAATGAACTATCTATTACAGCAAAATGAATGTCCTATTGCATTGGACGTCATTCCATTTTAAATCAAATATCTGTCTCTGAAAATGGTCAATGACATCCTCTCACTGAGGTGATGATGAATTGTGCTTGATGGAGTCCCTTGAATCTGTCCCTTTATCACATCAATGCCATGTCACTCGATGAGATGAGAAGCAGAGAGGGATGAGGAAAGAGAAAGAGAAAGAGAGAGACAAAGAGAGGGGAGGGAGAAGGAGTGTGAGAGAGAGAAAGGGAGGACAAATTTGGAACTTGATAACTGTGCCTCTCACTTGCACATCCATCACTGCGCAAACACAGTCCATCCAAGTGCTGAGTTATTCTGCACAAGCATGCACATCATCAACACACAAAGTCATCTCTCAGCCTCTACAGATGGGAGACAGGTAGCTATTCCACCTGCGCACCCTTTAAACGCACCTACGTATTCATAACCCACCTTGTGTCTCCTTGATGGGTCAGGGCCACCTGTGTTCCTCAAAATAAAGTCGGGGTGAAGGGGCCTCATGCTGCTCAAATTGGTCACGGTGCACGGTGAGCCCAGGTTGCTCATTCTCAAGTGATTGGCCTAAAGCCTAAAGGCAGGGTTTGCATGCTGGCAACGAGCACTCATCTGAGACATCCTGCAGTTAGGTGTCTCAGGGAGCTCTCACAGATGCAAATATGAATGCAGAGGACCAATGTGACTCCAAAGACAAAACTAAGTACTGTAGAGGTTCAGAGAGAAATGAGCGATGTGCATGTGCCAACCCACCACACGGACACACACACAGACACACAGACACACACACATATTTCTGGATGAAGCTTGATGATCAGATGCTCTTGCATAAAGACAAGTAAAATCAACCAAAATCAACTGTTGACTAAAGATAACAAAGATTCACTATTCTGTATTTCCACTTGACAATCAAAGCATGTACAACTGTCTGTGTAGATGTGTCGAGTCCATGACAATATCTCAACACAGAGAATTGTTTTAACTTGGTTACACCACTTTACATGATTCATTAGCAGACTTTTCTCCCGGAACATGCATTATGTATTATATTACATAATATGATTAGGCTATATAGCTTGGGTGCGGTTCGCACTTTGCTCCGCCTGACGCTCCACAGCAAAACCAAGTGGGAGACACACAGTAAGCAGAGCGCTAATACAAAGCGATTATGCAAATCTTTAAAATGAACACAGGGGAAAACTAGATGTACCGCAGAGCGGTACAAAATATGACCGCCGCCCAGTCCAGCACATTTTTTCCACAAAAATAAATCACGCTGAAAGGCCTATATGATTCTAGCTGTCTCACTGTGAGATTGAGGCTTGCCCACCCCTCTCTCATATCAGGATGACCGCAAGAAAAACGACTAGGCAACTCAAGACTAAAGTGAAGCGGGTGCGAGTTTTATTTACAGTGCAGTAGCAGTGATTAACCAAAGAGAAAACAAAAACTGAGAATAAACGGAAAACAAAACCGGCCTCAATCAGGCAACACAAATATAACTACAACAAAAGACTGTTTAGAGAACGATCACGATCACACTTTTTCTTGCACTTACTTTACTTCACTTCACTTCCCTTCACTGCACAGCTTCACAGCAAGCGTGCTTTCCCCTTGCTCTCTTCCCCCAAATGAAAACCCCTGCCCTTTTGAAGGGCTCACAATCTACCCGAGAGCAGCGATTGGACAGACAATAAACCAATCCGAAAATGGCATTACAAAAACCTTTAAAAACACACACTTGGAAGTACATACAAATATCCCCAGAAAATAGCTTTTAAAAAGTAGAAAACATACATCCCATATTTACTTATTTTAGTATACTGTATGCATGAAATAAAGCTACAAAACAATTACTTACATATCACCATCGTCACCATGACAACCAAAGTTTAGCCACTGAACGGACAGTGGTTAAGAACATTGGTTCCGCAAGGGCTCCGGTTTCCCCACGGACCATTCTGATGGAACACCCATTGGCAGCGGTGAGTGAGAAATGTTTGTTTGTAGTGCAGTGAACTATTGTGTTGCGAGTGGAATATGGGGACGAGACAACTGGTACCTCGTTGCTTTCTCGCGAACGATGGTAAGTACATGTTTTAACTGAGAAATGTGTGTGTTTGTGGCGTGTGCATTTTTAGCGATAGCAGCGGGCTTTAAAAGGAAAAAGTTTGAATACGGTGTGTGGAGATGCTAACAGGTGTCTGGGTCTATGTGTGTGTGTTTGGGAGTGTGCTACGTGTCAATGGGAGGTCTGTGCGTGTCGGGAGGTGTGTGTGAGTGTAGAAAGGATGTGTCGCTGGCGTTTTGGTGAAAAATGTCACTACCACACATTGTCATTTTTCACATTTCCTCCCCCTTCTGTTGGCTCGCCATGGTGGTGGCGAGACAGGAAGTCCGCAACAGGGTTCTGTGACCCCGGCCTGTACCTCACAGTAAACCTAAAAGGTTGCAACGACAAAACCACCGAAAGTGATTCGAAAGCATTCGAAGTCTTTCATTCGCCCAGCCATTGTAGGGCCCCTGTGATCAGTCTCCAAAGAAAGTCTCTACCCAGCAGGTAGTATTTAAAGGTCTCTAGTGCCCACTTTACAGCAGGGCACTCAAGCTCCACCACAGAGTACCTGGTCTCTGAGGGAAGAGCTTGCGGCTTATATAAGCCACCGGGCTTCTGCTGCTCCGGGCCCCCCTGAAGAAGGACTGCCCCCAGCCCAACCCCAGAGGCATCAGTCTGAACTGTGAATGTCTGTTCAAAATCTGGGCTCTGTAGAACAGGCTCAGCAACCAGAGCCCCTTTCAGGTCCTGGAAAGCCCGCTCGTGCACCTCTCCCCACTCGACCTTGGCTGACCCCGACTTGCGAGTCAGGTCTGTGAGGGGTGCAGCACGGGAAGCGAAGTTGGGTATGAATCTCCGGTACCAACCGGCGAGACCCAAGAAAGATCGGACGTCCTTCTTTGTCTTTGGCCGAGGACAGTCTCGGACCGCCCCAACTTTGTCTTTCTGGGGCCTAATGACCCCCTTGCCGATGATGTGGCCCAGGTATCGCACCTCCTGCTGGGCCAGAGAGCACTTTTTCGGCTGAATGGTCAGCCCAGCCTCGCTGATCCGACGGAACACCTTGCCCAGGTGTTCAAGGTGCTCACTCCAGGTGGCGCTCCAGACCACCACGTCATCCAGATAGGCCGCTGCGTAACCGCCCGTGCCCTCCAGGACACGGTCCATCAGCCTCTGGAAGGTTGCTGGCGCCCCCTGCAAGCCAAAGGGCATGGTGGTGAACTGGTACAGCCCCTGCGGAGTACGAAAGGCTGTGTACTGCTTTGCCTCCTCTGCCAGGGGCACCTGCCAATACCCCCTGCAGAGGTCCAGCGTGGTGATGTAGGACGCCCTCCCAAGCCCCTCGATCAGGTCCTCCAGCCTGGGCATTGGGTAGGCGTCAAAGGTGGACTGTGCGTTCAACTGCCTGAAGTCAATGCAGAAGCGTATGCTCCCGTCCTTCTTCGGGACCAGCACAACTGGACTGCTCCAGCTGCTGCTGGACCTCTCGATCACGCCCAGCTGCTTCATCACCTCCAGCTCCTCCTGCAGAGTGGGAAGCAGCCGCTCTGGGATGCGGTACATGCGTTGCCGCACTGGCGTAGTGTCTTTCAGCAGCAGGTCGTGTTCCACCAGCTGCGTCCGTCCCGGCTGCTCAGAAAACAGGCCAGGAGGAATGATGGCCTTCAATTCCTGCGCCTGCTGAGCCGTCAAGTGGGAAATCTCAGGGTCAGTTGGTGAAACTGCTGACGGGAAGAACTGCTCTGGTGGCTCTACATCACCCTGCACATCCTGCACCATCAGCTGCTGACTGGGCACTTCTTCCCGGTCCCGCCACTCCTTGAGCAGGTTTACGTGGAACGCCTGCTTGGTCTTTCGACGCCCCGGCATCTCCAGCTCATACGTCACAGGCCCCAGCTGACGTGTCACCCGGTACGGTCCTTGCCACCGGGCCAGCAGCTTATTCTCGGTGGTCGGCAGCAACAGCAGGACCTGCTGCCCAGGCGCGAAGCTCCTCTGCCTCGCCCTCTGGTCATACCACCGAGCCTGGGTCTGCTGGGCCTTTGTCATGTTGTCCTCCACGATGGTCGCCATCTCCTCCATCTTCTGTCGCATCTTCAAGACATACGAGAGCACACCGTCCTGCTCCTGGGGTTTCGGAGTCACCCAGGTGTCGCGCAGAAGATCCAGTGGGCCCCGGACCTGGCGCCCATACAGGAGCTCGAACGGGGAGAAACCAGTGGATGCCTGTGGTACCTCCCTGTAGGCAAACAGGAGGTATGGCAACCACTGGTCCCAGTCTTTGCCATTGTCCGCCACAAACTTCTTGAGCATGGCCTTCAGGGTCTGGTTATACCGCTCCACCAGCCCATCAGTCTGGGGATGGTAGGGAGTGGTCCTTATCCCCTTAATTCCCAGTAAACTATAAACTTGCCTCAATGTTTTTGACAGAAATGCGGTACCTTGGTCAGTGAGGATTTCGTGTGGTATGCCTACCCTAGAGATCAGTTGGAGAAGCGCACGTGCAACTGAACCTGCTGTGATTTTTGCGTAGTGGGAATGCTTCGGGTGGCGTGGTTGCATAGTCACACATTACAAGGATAAATCTGTGACCTGAGCGTGTTCTCTCAAGGGGTCCCACTATATCCATCCCTAACCTCTGAAAGGGAACACCAATGATGGGTAGTGGATGCAAAGGGGAAGGTTTAGCTTTGTGTTTACTGGTCAGTTGACAGATGGAACATGAACGACAGTAACGTAGGACATCAGTGTACATGCCTGGCCAGTGAAAACGCTGCGCTATCCTCTCCAGTGTCTTAACAGTGCCCAGGTGTCCTGCCCATGGTATGTCATGCCCCAAACACAGCACCTTATCTCGGAGACATTTTGGGACAACAATCTGCTCAACAGCGGCATCTTTTGGTTGGTGGTACAGCAAGTCATCTTTGACAAAATAAAACTCCTCATTAAGATCAGCAGACTCTCCTGTCTTAACACCATCAATCTCAGTAACCTTAGAGAAAGCATTTTTCAACGACTCATCACTTTTCTGTAAGTCCCTTAAATTACTCGGTGGCTTCCACACATCTTTCAAATCACCATCCGGCTTTGGTAGTTGGCTTACAGATTTCTCTGTTGTCCCCTGCATTTTAGCTAGCCTGCGCTGTCTGCGTGTCTTAGGCGTTTTATATACTGCAGGGAGGTCAATATCCAGGTCAATGTCAGTCTGACTGTATGGCAACATATCACAGACAGCCTTCGTTGCTTCATCATCTGCTGACTGCTTAGCCTGCGCTCTGGTCACCACCATGCTGACTGGCTGCACTGACTGCACAAGCTCAGGCAAAATCACAACATCCTGCCCCAACACTACTGGATAGCGTAGCCCACTCACAATGCCTGCTCTCAACAAAAAAGCTTGCCCCTGAACTTCCAGTCTAATGTCAGCAACTGGGTACACATGTTCATCTCCATTAACACAACACACTCTCAGCTGCCCTTTCCCCAAATCCTCTGATGTGTCTATGAGGTGTGGCTGGACTAGAGTGTGTGTGCTACCAGTGTCCAGGAGTGCATGTGTAGACATGTCATTCACAGTTACAGGGACTGTTTGTACTCTGGACAATGCATCGTCAGCTCCCTCTTCGGGTCTTAACACACTACAAAAGCCGGACCCATGGCCTTTCCTTACTGGGCAATCTCGGGCAATGTGACCGGGTTTACTGCAGTGGTGACATAACACATGTGGTCTTGGTGGTGTAGCTGTAGGGGCTGGGTGTCTAGGTGGCGGGGTGTAGGGACGTGTAGGTGGCCTTGGTGGTGTGGTGTAGGGTGATTCTGTAGGTGTGCTGTGGTGCTCTGACCTGTCCTAACCCCCTAGGACCAACTCCCCCACCAGGAACACCAGATCCCACGCCGGGCGGCTGGCCGGTTGAAGTTCTGGTTGCGGAACGTCTTTGGTCCAGGTCGAGCTGCCAGGAACGCCTCCACCAGTTCTGCCGCCTTCTGGCCTGTGGCTGGGTTGTGCTCTTTGACCCAGACCCGGATGTCAGGGGCTAGGGTGCGCAGATACTGCTCCAGAATGAAGAGCTCTCCTATCTGCTCCACCGTCTTCTCTGCTGGTCTCACCCACTTCCTGTAGAGGTCCCTCAGGCGGTCATACAGCTCCGTGGGGGTCTCTCCTGCTCTCCAGTCTGGATCCCGGAACCTTTGTCGGTAAGTCTCTCCATTAATTTCATATTTCGCCAGGATAGCCGTCTTCACTTGGTCATACCCCATGGCGTTTTGCATGTCCATTGCCACGTATGCTGCTCGGGCTCTACCTGTAAGATACGGCACCAGGTAAACGGCCCAATCAGCTCTTGGCCATCTGTAGGCCGTGGCGAGTCTCTCAAATGTCATCAGGTATTGTTCGACGTCATCCCCCTCTTCGAGCTTCGGCACTGTGGCCCTTGTCCAAGAAACTGGAGTCATCACGGCTGGGCCAGATGCCGGGGGTGGCACTGCTTGCCGTGCTGGAGGCCATCTAGGAGCTGCCACAGGAGACACTGGGGCTGCTGGTGCTGGTACTGGCACTGGAACTGGCCCTTCTGGTGCTGGCGCTGGTTCTGCTGCTGCGGCTGCTGCTGCGGCTGCTTGGAAGCCTGGGGGTGGCACTACCAAGTTGCGCGATGGTCCATCCTGCAGTGGATCTCTGGCGCCGTCATCACCTGGTTGCCTTCGCCACTCTGCTGGACTGCGCCGTTCCCTCTCCAGCTCATCGTGGACATTGTTCAGCTGGATCTGCACACTGCGCCATCGCCTTTCTTGCTTGAGGGCCTCCTGCTGCTGGTCTTGAATGGACTGCTGAAGGAGATTGAAGAGCACACCCATGTCCAGCGTCTGTGGAACTGCCGTTGCTCCACCCTTGGCACCTTCTGTCTGCTCACCAGCATCTGGATGCTCCTCTTCCTCCTCAGCTGTGTGTCCCTCCGTGGCATCTCGGGTAGAGCGCCCGATATGCCATGCTTGGCAGTCTGCCTGTCGTCTTCTTCAACGTCTTCTTTCGAGGCGCCACTGTCGCCACTTCTGACACCACCTGTGAGATTGAGGCTTGCCCACCCCTCTCTCATATCAGGATGACCGCAAGAAAAAACGACTAGGCAACTCAAGACTAAAGTGAAGCGGGTGCGAGTTTTATTTACAGTGCAGTAGCAGTGATTAACCAAAGAGAAAACAAAAACTGAGAATAAACGGAAAACAAAACCGGCCTCAATCAGGCAACACAAATATAACTACAACAAAAGACTGTTTAGAGAACGATCACGATCACACTTTTTCTTGCGGTCATCCTGATATGAGAGAGGGGTGGGCAAGCCTCAATCTCACACTCACTAAATTGCATTATCCACACTCAATTCTCACTGGTATCTGCTAGACAACAAGTACCAAAACATGATTAGTTCATAGATTTCACATGTAAAATTCATTTTATACAACCCCACCCCCATCTTGTCTGTTCATAATTCTGAGAAATTCTTGAATTGTGTGCATGTGTGCGTGTACACGTTTATGTTTATGTGTGTGTGTGGGTGTGTGTGTGTGTGTGTGTGCGTGCTTGTGTGTTTGCCTGTGTATGTGTGTTTGTGCATGTGCACGCATGCGTACATATGTCTACTGTGTGAGTATGTGTCATCCGTATGATTACTGTGAATGTATGTGTGTGCGTGTGTATCTGTTTATGCACATGTGTGCACATGGAATGGGTTAACATGATCCCTGGAGGCAAACATACGGAAAAAATTGGTCATCCTAGGCCCTACAGTTCTCAAGATATTCACAGAAAACTGTGTCTGCCCTACCCTCCTTTCGGGGGGTCCAGTACAGCGGGGGCTACAGATCAAAACGAAAAAACGATGGTTCCATGCTATCCATGTGGGGTTACATGCCCACCAAGTTTCGGCTTCTACACCCCCGCTTTCAGTGTCCCGGGATTCCTTGTTGGTGTAACGGTCACTAAATGTACACATAAATTATTTTATTGTAAGGCCCCCATGAACGAAAAGTTCACAAAACTTGGCATGCATTCGGAGGGTGTCATAATGATCCTACACTTTCAATTTCGTGCAGTTTTGACCATGTCAGCCAGAGATATTGTGATGAAAACACCTAATTTTTGCTTTTTCATTTTAACTAGGTGGCGCTTATACATGAAATAAGTGGTAATGGGATGGGTTGACATGCCGCCTTAAGACCAACATACAAAAAAAAGGTGGACCTCCTAGGCCCTACGGTTCTCGAGATATTCACAGAAAACTGTCTCCGGCCACCAACAGGCCAGTTGGTGTATAGTAACATAAATTAATTTATTGTGTGGCCCCCCATGAACGGAATTCCACGAAACTTGGCGTGCATTCAGAGGGTGTCATAATGATCCTACACTTCCAATTTCATGCAGTTTTAACTATGTTAGGTCACAGATACCTGCGATTACAACACCTCAACACAACACCTTTTTTGTGTTTAACTAAGTGGCGCTATACATGAAATGAGTGGTTATGGAATGGGTTGACATGGCCCTTTGAGATCAACATACAAAAATAAAATGGTCCTCCTAAACCCTACGGTTCTCGAGATATTCACAGAAAACTGTGTCTGCCCTACCCTCCTTTCGGGGGGTGCAGTCCAGCGGGGGGGCTACAGATAAACTTGGTGGGGTTCCATGCCCACCAAGTTTCGTCTACCCCGGTCTTTCAGTGTCCCGGTAATCCTTGACGGAAATTTGGACATGCGAAAAAGAAAAAAAACAAAAAGAAAAAAAAAAATCTGACTAAACCTATATGACCGCCGCTTCGCTGCGCGGCGGTCATAATAATAGGTTAAAATGGCAAATGCATGTCTTGGGACTAACCAAGGGTGCTGCACCTTGGCCTGTAATGAAATGACAATGACTACTTTGCATAATGGTATGCCTTCCTGCCTGCGTGCTGGTACGCTGCCATTTTACATTTGCTGCGCTCAGTCTGACCATGATGGCCTCTCTGCCACAGCTGATCCATAGAATTCCAAACAAGACAGGGCCCTTCTGATCCTCTATTCAATAACGCTGCATGAAGCCTGTGTGCATTCCTGTCCAAACGTTCAGAATACAATACAGTGGGAGTTCCACAGAGACAAACTCCCTAGCGGCACAAGTGGCCATCTCTAAGACACTCATCTAGTGATGAAAAGTAGGTTTCACATTATCGCTACGATTCACGTTTTTTAATTCAATTACCACAGGTCTGTCCAATTTATGTAATTTATTCTCAGCAATTAACGTGGAACCCAAAGTGCTACAAAAAATAATTAGTAACCCATTTTCTTTGCCCTCAACAATGCTGGCCTTAATTAATATCTTCCTGATGTATACCGAGTGTTACTATTTTTGACAGGTGCAGATGTTTAAAGATGTTGGAGAGGACACTGGAGAGTATCAGTAGTGGCATGAGTCTGGAAGCTCTCTTCCCTGAGCAAGTGGCTGAACTGGCCGACCAGTGGCAGATCACAGCCACACCTGCTTCAGTCCGTGATATCTACTGTACGTGTTGCTCATCTTTGCACACAATTCATATATGATGTCATGCACATACTGTCAGTGTACATCTGTACCTGCATTTGTCACACATGAATAATCACACACACACACATATACTGCATCAATCCATTCTTGGCAACAAGTTTGTGTAGTTTAATATGCTTCCATCACAAAATATTGATTCATATTGTTTACCATCTTAAAGTTGCACACTGGACAGAAATGAAGAAAAGAAATCAAATATAAATTCCACCTCACACTGACACCTTTCATTTCCAGATACCATAATGCACGTAGTGGAAACCGTCCCTTTGCTGAGGTGTCAAAACTGGGCTCCAGACAGCCATCAGTTATAATAAACACTGCCAATTGCTTGTAGTTTAAGTATGCATCTACTCTGTAGTGTTTTACATATTAGTGCATGGTTTTTGATAGGCTACCTTAATTGGCAACTTACATTAACTATCAAGTCAAATAGTCTTATATTATACAATAATAAATTATGTAATGTAAGGTACATACAATACATGTACCTTAGAAGGAAAACCACATGAAAAAAGATGGGCTCAAAAACACTCTTTGTGTTTGTCAACACTGCTTGTAAATAAAGTCAACTATTCTGTCCTTGAACTTAGGGAAATGTGAGCATCTTGATCTTGGAAGAAACAAATCCGACTGAGCAAAACCAACCCCAGCACTCTGTGTATAGACTATAAACAGTCTATAAAGGCAGCAACACAAAAGATCTGACAACCTACACCATTAATAATACAGACATCAGGAGACAACGGATTATTTACTCCATGATCGAGGCTAAGGAGAGATAACTTTAAATGGTTTTATATATATATATATATATATATATATATATATATATATATTTATATACTTATATTACTTTTTCTGCTGTAAGTGCATGCTGTGTGTGATGTCTGTATGCTAATGAGACCTTGAATTTCCCCTTAGGGATCAATAAAGTATCTATCTATCTATCTATCTACCGATCTATCTATCTATCTATCTATCTATCTATCTATCTATCTATCTATAACCAGAAAATGCAGGCATGTTCCAAAGAAGCAGGGTTCAAAGCAAAGAAACATTCTTCCACATGACAGCAGTAAGACTAATACCTCACTGAGAAAGACCAGCCTGCCCTGCAAAATTGATCATACACAAACACAGACACAAACAGCTCCTCCTGAAGACATTACTGTCCCACACGTGAGACAGAAATACCCCCCCACCACCACCACCACCACACCCCCCACCACCACCACCACCACCACACCCAGAGCCAGAGCAGGGCAGGAGGGCAACAGTGCAGTCACATCACGTCACCGGTGCTGCCACATGGCCTGAGTGATAATGTGGCGTCGGTTCGTTGGTGAACTCCGTTTGTCATCCGGGAAAGCGCTTGGCTGGCACTTTCATTAGGGCTTCGGAGGAGTCCTCTACACACCTCTCCTCTCATGACTGGAAACAGAGATGGAGTTGAAACGGATGAGTGCTGTCACACAGCGCTCTTTTGCTCTCTCTATCTCTCTTCCTTGTGGGTGAGCACTAGTCTGTGAAGGCCAGTGTGATGTACTCTCTCTCTCTCTCTGTGTGTTTCTGCTGCTACTGAGGGCAACTTCGTGATGGACCATAATTGCAGGACAAAATCTCCCCCATTATGGGACAATTTACTGCATGAAAAAAAAAAACTCAGAACACACTCAAAGGAAGACTCTTCTCAGATCGTCCTTGTGTAAGCTCCAATCTAAAACTCCTTTAGACCTGGAATTGTACAGACCCAAGACACCACTCTCGCCCTATTAAGCTAGAAATGAAAAATCGGACACAGACTTATAAGAAGAGCTCCAGCGATCATATTTTTCTTTACAAATATTTCTCTCACAACGGTGCACTGTTGCTGAAAAGGAACCTGCTTGGCTGAGGGAATGATTCCTAGAGAAAATATGGAGCTGTGCAGGGGCTGGAGATTGGGCTCTAAATGATCCCAGTGGGGGTGGTTATTTATGTGGAGAAATGAGCCGTTACAGTGTCTAATTTATGGGAAATTGATCCCATCAGATTCCATCATCCCTCCCGTTGGTGTGTGTGTGTGTGTGAAGGCTTAAACTGCAGCATGCTATACCATACGTAAGTCTGCAATGCCACTACAGGGAGGAGGGATATGACGGCAGGCCTTGTCGTCCGGTCCATGTTGCCGAAGAAACATGAGTGTGGGGTCACTTGGCAAGCAGAGCCCCACCATCCCTCCTGTCCAGTCCTATATCACCCACAGTCCCCCCCACACACCATCCATCACCCAGCATTATCATCATAGCAACTCATGGTCATGGACACCTCTCCGGTGATCCTATAGCTCCGAAGCAGGGAAGGCCGAGAGCAGCTGTAATTACCAGACCTGTTGTGAGTGTGGAGTGTCACGAAGCTCAGAGAGTGCGCTCAGAGATTTACTTCCATTGATTATACTGACAGCGCTGTAAAGACTCTGTTGACTGTTAACTGTGAGAGTATTACCGTGTGTGCACTCACCTACCTGCACACCACACGTCATCTCCGAGGAGGCATTGACGTCTGTGTACATGCTCGTACGAGATGGTGCATTTAATGAGGTGCTCACAGACAAATAAATAACCTTTTTTGTTGGTGTTTGTTGCTTTGATTATATGAGAGCTTCTTGTTGAGAAAGAAAATGATAAGGTAATAGACAAATAGCACCACTAATTGGCATAGGGAGTTATTGATTTCACAGTAAGACCTGCAGGATTTGAAGGATGAAACTGAGGTGATTAAGTGGAAAGCTACCACATTCCCCAGAGAAAATCAGTTTAAGGTGAGGATGGGTGAACAAAGGTGATGAAGTGACTCTCTCTCTCTTGCTCTCTCTATCTGTGTGTGTGTGTGTGCCAGAAAAAGAGAGTGTGTGTGTGTGTGTGTGTGTGTGTGTGTGTGTGTGTGTGTGTATCTTGTGGAGAGAGAGAAAGTGAAACGTTATGAAAGAAATGTGTGTGTAAAGGAAGCTGTACTGCAGATAGAGAGACAGAGAGAGGGAAAGAAAGACAGAGAGAATCCCTGTTTACCATACAGGACTTTGTCATGAAAGCTATTTCTTTACAGCCTCAAGGCTGACCCAACAGAGTTTTAAGGATGAAAAAATACTTAATTTTATCACTGGCATCCTTTGTCTTTGGATCTCGGTAAAAATGACAAACTGGCTGCATAGCCATTATCTCTGCGATATCCATTGGTATACAGTATATTACATTGGTATAACATTGGTATTTCTATTGTTTTTTTTTTTTTTTTGCTTTGTTTGTAGCCCATGCATCACTGCTCAGGTCATTTTTATTGCGCTCTCAAATCAGTCAAATAGGTGTTATTATGACAATTTTACGACAAACTTTAACTAGATAGAATTAGCAGGCTATGGGACTTTTTTGCTGAACAACATTAGGGTAACATGATACCAAGGATCTATGTTTATCTACTGACATCCTCATTTATCATGTGTGCCCCATATGGCTGTGATATGAAAATATTTATCGGGGCCAGGTTCAGTTTTGCATGTGCAGCAAACATGGAAGGTGTTTCAGTAACAGCACAGCCAACTACGTAAGCGTAAGTGAGTATGTGCTGTTTCATCTATTTTCTAATCTAATTTCTAATGAAATTGTGTCACAACTACGCGTTTGCATACAATAGCTGAGTGAGCAATTTACATGATATTTGCAATAAATCACATCCACATGAGTTTGTTATACCAATCGACAATCATCATATTGCTTTACAGTTTTTCTCAGTCGCTTTGGTGCTTTTCTCACATCACTATTAACATTTGCACAGCAGTGCATTTCTCAAAACAATTAGTGCAAACTGCAAAACCTATGGATAACCTGCAAAAGCACGTCACTTGCTCAAAATGGATAGTCCATTCCTCAAAAGCAAATATTTATGTCAATGAAACTGCCAGTATCATCAAAATGAGAAGTCTTGACACCATCGTTTATGAACAAGATAGTCAAATGGCTTTGTCATGTTTTCATTACGACAGTTTATGCTCTCAGTGTTTTCCCATGCAAAAAAAGGTCAGAACTCAGTGGCACTACCTGAAAATGCTCAAGACAACACTATACAGTACTTGTACAGCCATTTGAAAACTACAGTAAAAAATTGCTGTAGTTAGGGGGGTAAGTGAGTACAAGACACTGAATATTAGTCTGAGCGAATTAGGCTAGAAAAGGGTCAAAGGTGGAAGTAAATACAGCAAAAGCATATTTGGTATCATTTGAATCGTAATTTTCTGTAGATTAAGAATTTGTGGTGCCTACAGCGCAGATTTGTACCGAAAAAAATATATAGGGGTTTGAATGGAGCATGGCACAATGAGTTTTGGGCCAAAAACGTATGTTGGTACATCTTGATATTAGCTGATATCTCTTAAACCAATTGAAAGATATTCATCAAACTTGGTCTACTTACCCACTATAAGTTGTCAAAGAGCTGGCAAGACAATTTAGGTCTTAAGGTCAAAGGTCAAGGTTACAAGGGGTCACACAAATAACTCACATGCAGTATTTGGTTCATATCTCCTAAGGTTAAGGTCAGTTTCATCCCCTGACATACAAGGTTATAGACGGTGGAGACATGCTAATCAACATGCCATGTTCAATTCAATTATTTTTATTTATGTTGCACAACATAGACTTGGTTGTTTTTGACATGGGGAGTCCCTATCTACAGCACAATGAGTTCAATACCCCTCCTTTGTATATAAGAATCAAAATTCTGATTGCAATTACTGTAGGCAAATGTGCTTAGCAGTTACATAGCAGTAAAATACTTCCACTAGCATAGTCATGACCTGACCAATATCTCTTTCAATATCGCCCATGCAGTCCCTTCCACAGTACAAGCAGTGCTACTTCCAGCTGTAAATTATAGCTTTCTGTGCTGTGGTGACTTTCCATAAGTTAGTATGACTGTTAACTGTGGCCCTTGCTATTTTTCCCTTCATGGACAAGGTGTTGTCCACTTTCTCCTGGCAATTTCTGTAACCCTGAAGACTAGCATTGTCTTAAAGGTTTTGATGTTAGTAATGTGGCATGTCCGTTGTTATATCTAAATATTATAATATCGAAATATTTTGGGAGATTTTGACGGTAAATATCAATAATATAATTAAATATGAATTTGCAAGCCAGCTTATAATTTCTTACAAAGCACATTAAGGGACACAAAGTATTAAGATAGCAGTTCATTTTTTTAATTTTGTTTCTGAAAGATGAGACTGTTGTAAGAAGCAATATTTTCCCCTGGGATAAATATCAGTATTTAGTTGTGCTCAGTACTGTCTTGATTCATTATTTTCCATTTCACTGCAATGGATGATGAGACAGCACTTGAAGAGGAACTTGGCATATGCACAGATCTTTGCGTTATCTGCCAATGTGGAGGTGAGCTGTCATCTTGTAGCACTGGCTTGCAAAAGCTGATTTACTATAGCATTGCTATAGGCAACAACACATTTTTAAAGGGTGGTTCAGGATATTGGACAAAGGACCTCATTTCCAAGTTAGCATGTGTGATATTTATCAGTGGAGACCGTTTTCAACACGTTTCATCCAGTCCTTCTAGTTGCAGAGTTTGCAGGTGCTAAGCTAGCGCAAGTAATCAGTATGTTAGCCTGCCACTAAAAACAGTCTTACCCACTCCACAGTACACCCAGGCAAATACATTATAACGGCAGACAAATAAATTATAACGGCAGACTGTCGATGTAAATGTCTGTGTGTTGATAGTTTTATATTTCTAACATTATTCTATCCTTGCATTTCAATGATTGCATAACATTTTGAGGGACTAATTTCTTAGCAGTGGTTAGTAGTAGCCTACTGCGTCGAAAAGTAAACAGAGAAGCGATCAGGATACTGTCGTGGACAATGTCTACCCTGGAAATCCAGTAGATTTTCCAGGCTAGAAAATGTCCACTTCCAAATCCAATTGTCCAATTAACAATTACCACTTGACTATTTAGTAATTTAGCACTCTGGAACAAGGCGTCCGAAGGAGACAATGTAGATAGAAGATTTTTTACGAAGACTGTTGATCTTTATTCACCGTATTGCAATGATAGTACAGCCCAACCATCAAAGCAATAGGGAGGAGATGTCATCAGCTGGGGCCCCCGACAAGATCTCCCCTAAGGATGGCTATACACTATATTTAATACTCCTCAGCCCTTGAGAAGTGCCACCCTCTCACAAAGTCAAAGTCAAAGTCTACTTTATTGTCAATTTCTTCACATGTCAAGACATACAAAGAGATCAAAATTACGTTTCCCACTACCCCACGGTGGAGACAAGACATATTTTACCAATTAGGTCCACAGACAAACATAACATTCAAGTAAACAATATAATGAACATTGAACATGGGCAAAATGCCCCATTGACATCAATATGTTTTGTGTAGAGTTACCACAGTGCCACCTGTGGTTGTATAGAGTAACCTGTGGTACTGTAGCTCTATACAAAACATATTGATCTCAATGGTGCATTTTGCCCATGTTCAGGGTGGAAAGTGAAAAAGAAAGATTTGCATAAGACAAGTCAAATTGGTGTTTTTAAAAAGAAAGGCTCATGGAGAATAAAGAAAAAAATATAAAAAAAATCTTTGCATATTCCCACAAGGTGTTTGGGTGCTCTGAAAATGAGAACCAAAATGATTTTTCAGACTTGTAAGGTTTGCTGTTCAGACCCTGAAGGAATTTATTTTCTGTTCATTGCTTTTTGTGAGAGTGTTTCTACTTATCTCAGTAAGGAAAATAAATCAAGAGTCTATGTTGAGTACAAATATGTCTTGTGAAGGCCTAAACAGAGTCCAGCCAAAAACTCCAATAAAACTTGTATCAACTTTGAGGGACAGCTATGACCATGCAGGATTATCCAGACCAAACATGTCGATTTTGCTACATACTATTCTTATTTATGTACTAGCATGCAAAATTTGAGCCTCCTACATGGTTTAGTTCTTGCGCTGTGGGCTTGTGAACTTTGACAAAAAAAAGAGGCCGACCAAAATCGACACCCCCCTCCCTCTGTAAAACTGGCCGTATCTTGGAAAGTATTGATCTTACCTAAGAGTAATTTTACAGTGTGTTTCCTGGGTAACATAGGTACACCTGGTAATTTTTTCAGAATTTTTTGAAACCTAAGTGCGTGGGCCCTGGTTCAATTGACGTGGAATGACCCATGCAATAGTATAAACCTTTATGAAACCCATGATTACATCCCTTCACATCCTGAAAACCCACCATAATACCTAGCAAAATCCTAGGTAATATCAGTCCGTTGCTGCCGTTGCTTATATGCCTACTACCAACTTCAGGGAACAAAGCATAACTATTGCAATGCGATGCAAGGGTAGTTATTTCTAACACTATTCAAGACTATCAACATAGACATTTACATTGCTTGTCTGGTGTTATATTTTAAGTTGAAGGAAATAGCTCAAGATGACAATGTTTATCAGATGTTTGACAGAAATGGTTTGGATTTAATATAAAACTTCTGCTATTCAGCTTGTCTAAATGAACAATGTTGTTATTGATGTACTGAATGTTATGTAATAGTACTTTGTTTTTTACTCCAATATCATTTATGAACTGAAACAGTTATATTAAAACAGGTATTCACACAGATGTTTGCATTTTTAAAACAGCAAATTATTTTGATTTCCCCTGGTTTCAGAGAGGCTACTACTACAATACTAAAATAAGATGTGGATTTTGAAACAACTGTTTTTATACAGAAAATAAAGTTCGTTTTGCTTTAATAAATGTCTTAATCTTTTTTAATGTCAATTCAGATAGCTGATTCTATGCCTCAGCCACCTATATGCCTTATCTGTTAATTTAGGCTTATTAACTGTGTTGGGTTTAATGAGGATCATTCAATCTGCTTAAGAGGTATAAAAGAAACATTGCATGTCCACAAACATAAAACAAACATTGCATGTCCATTGCAAGTATGACCTCACGTGACCTTGACCTTTGACCCCTAAGACACACCTACTAATTTCATCAAGAACTTATGGTGAGTAAGTACATCAAGTTTGGTAAAGATCCTTTTACCAGTATGGGAGATATCAGCTATTATGTGATAATATACGATTTTGGCCCAATAATCATTATACCATGGTCCATTCAAAGCTGTATATCTTTTTTCTGGTACAAATCTGCGCTGTAGGCACCTGAAATTCTTAATCTACATGAAATTACGGTTCGATTGATACCAAATATCCTTTTGCTGTATTTACTTCCACCTTCAACCTTAATTCGCTCAAACTATATGTACATTTCACAGTTTTACTGTATGCTCTTTGCAATTCTACAGCATTGTGACAGAATATGATAACTAGTTCACCAATTCTGTGTGTAATGACTCAAGCAATGAAATGAAGACTATTAGTTTTATTGGGAACGACTATTCAGCATCCATAAGTATAGTTCATTTTGACTGACATGACAAAGCAACTGATACATGTTCAAAAGCATTTGCAATTTGTTCAGAGGAAGGAGAAATTGCTACTATGATGTGCACAAATGACGAAATGTTGTGAAGGTTGAACTAATAGTTATGAGAAATTTCATTCTGAGAAAAGCACCAAAGCGACTGAGAAAAACTGTAATATGCTGCTGCCATCTAGTGGGCAAACAAAAGACTCACAGAAAATGAAAGTAGACTGTCAGCTAGGAGCCAATCTGTGAATATCCTTTAATATCATTACAAAACGGCAGATAATCATTTCATTGATTCCGTTGCACCATCTGAAACCTACTCTGGCAGTTTAAGGGAACATAGACAGTACTGATAGCCAGGCCTACAGTAGGATTCTTCCTGAATGAAATACATGTAGGCTACGGCATCTCGTCAGCTTTGTTCCAGCAGATGGCAGCAATGCGTTAGTGTACACTAGATTGCACGCATGCCATTACAGTTCAGCTTTGGGCGATTGCTATCATCGTGTGGCAATGTGTGATGCCGTAATAGTAGGCTAGCGCATCCACAAGGGACTAACTCGATTGTGGTGCGCGCTCCTCCTCTCATTCACCGGATCCTCTTTGCAGTTATGTCTCTTTCCATATATTGTCCCTCACAATGTCTGAGTGTCCTTACTTTCTGTTGGTCACGCTGCTGATTCTGAGGGAAGATGGGTTGAGAGGGCTCGACAGTGCACTGGTCGTAACTAACCGAGATGTCGACAACTTTGTGAAAGATGCTCAGCAACTGCCCGAGCTAATCCATCAGCAGATCCTGAAGACCGACGTCACTGAATCAGGTAGAAGACGCTTCAGTAACAAGTGAATTCTGGGAACGCAGCAAGTAGGCTAGCCTACTGTTTTGTTCATATTTCTCAGATATCCTGATAGAATTGTTGCTGTAATTGATTTGAAGAGTATGGGTAGTAGCCTAGCCTGTAGACCAAAGACAAAGCACTTGTCTTTCTTTCTTTTTTATTGCAGTAGTTTAGATGGATCGATCATTATATAGGCCTACTCGTGTTAGGCTAAATGCTGGCAATATTTCCTTGTTCTTGATTCTTTAATAAGAATTATATGTCTCCTTGTATCATAGCCTTGTACATTCCATAACAGTCTGTGATAGATGCAAATGTAAATTGATTCTGGGATCGCACCGAATTGCACTGAGCAACAGTGGGGTGCTTTGATGAGCGACAAGGTTCATACCAAAGGTCACTGTTGGCCTGTTGTCTGATGTACAATTTCAATCAGTTTTACTGTACAAAATGACAAAACAATGACAGTGGAATTGTGAAGATTTGCTCAATAACAGAATGTTTTTGTAATCTGACATTTATGGGGTTTTTTTCTGATGGTTTGTGTATGATATCGACATCTTGACATCAGACATCAATTAAGACTGATTCTGGACACAATAATGTCACGATTCCTGAGAGATTTGCTTTTGCATGGCTTATCACATAGGAAACAGAGGATGATAATACATTTAAGGCACAATGAACACCATGCTTTCTTTGGATTGTAGCCTGTAGGCAGTGCTGCACACAGTCAAGCCATCTCTGCCAGCTATATTGTAAGTGCCCTGCTTTCACAAAGTAAGCCCTCTGTGTTTTGCTCCGATCCAAAGAATATGGTGTGCTCAGCCACCAGAACAGAACTCCCTCCTGCCTCCCGGCCCATCTGTTGTTTTCCACGAGGCGCTGGGCTCTTCCGCACAAGACATTCCTCCCCGCCTCATCAGCGAACAGCATCCCTCGTGGCTGAACAGTCAGCTCCTGCACACGCGCGCGCACACTGCACTTACAGCTCTGATGTCTCCCCTCTTATCTCTGAGTCCTTTAAATTCAGATTCCTCCTCACAGCACTGGTAGGCTACTGCATGAGCACAGCGAAGAGCTCCATTATGGAGCCACTAACACGATATGCAGCTCACACACACACATACTGTACACACAGTGATATTAATCAATTACAGTAGGAGGGATAGCTGGGTGATTAAGTACCCTGGATTTGACTCCATTACATGGTAGTCAGCTGATGAACTAATCAATATTCTCCATTGACTCAGGTACAGTGTGTAAATAGATATGCATGCTAATGTTCTTGTAGGGGCAGGATTTCTAAACGTGCGGCATGCTCCAAGATGAGCTAATGGCTTTTTGTTTACACCCATTTCTTGATGTTCAGCATGCATCTTGGTGAGGGCTGCTGAGTACATATTATTACTCATATTGATTGAGTTGCTTCCTGCTTGCACTTGATCATATGAAATGAGGGCATTAAAGTGTTGTTTTGTGTGAGGGCATGTTGTAATAGTTTTTCATGAAGTGAGGACATTTGTTCTTTGCCAACTTCACTGTGACCCCAATGTGGGTGTGATTATTTTCTCCAAGTATTCCATCTATGGAGACTTGGGGATTTAAGTATAAGTATATATATATACTCTTTTGATCCTGTGAGGGAAATTTGATCTCTGCGGCGCTCGGGGAGCAGTGAGGGGTTAGGTGCCTTGCTCAAGGACACTTCAGCCGTGCCTACTGGTCGGGGTTCGAACCGGCAACCCTCCGGTTTAAGTCCGAAGTGCTAACCAGTAGGCCATGGCTGCCCAAAATTTGTTATTTTCTTAAAATTTGTTAAAGCAGACCATTTACTACAAGTAATGTGCGATTCACAATTGATGTTGAAGTGACTCTGCATGAAGTGACCTTGATTATACCCACTAATGGTTTATTATTCTGGTCAATTATTTATAATCATGTAGTTTTTTTTTTAATGACAGTAACAGTTTGCCTTCAGCTCAGAACAGGGTCATTCTCTGTGCATCATTAAAATTGCTGGAGGATTTATAGCATAGCCAATGTTAATCCAACATATCTAAAAGTTGCATAAAAAACTAGAGTAAAACACTTTACAGCAAATACTTTCCCCCATGGAGGCTACACGTATATCCTCCATCTCTGTGATCTCTCCTCTGTATTTTTTTCTATGATCAAACATGCCCCAGATACTGATCTCACCATGCCTGGCCTGCCCTAAATCCACAGCAATGACCTGGAA
This sequence comes from Alosa alosa, assembly GCF_017589495.1. Lineage (NCBI taxonomy): Eukaryota > Metazoa > Chordata > Actinopteri > Clupeiformes > Clupeidae > Alosa > Alosa alosa. The sequence goes on along the minus strand of NC_063191.1, from coordinate 34,096,151 downwards.
GTTTCCGAGTCCAATTTCAGTTTCTGAGTTTCTGAGCATTAGGATTTATCCTGTGCTCCTGAAAGGCTGCGTGATATGGTAAATCCCTCCTTAATGTGTCTGTATGAGGCTGAGGCAATCAGCAGAATGCGCATAGCTGGGGCCTGTAAGGTTTCGTTCCCTCTTGCTCTCATCCTTCTTACGTAATGAGCTCTTTCTCCCACTCACCCACTATAGCCTTCTGCCAAAGCCCTTACTGTATGTCTATGTACAGTCAGCCACATCTGAATTCTAAATACCATTTAAAGACTTTGCATAAAGGCATCTACTAGATACCATAACCATACAAATGAACACTCTTTGTGTATGATGAATGTGGATAACTACATTTTATAAGTCGATCTCTCAATTGTGTTAGTCGGTATTAGTCACAAAAGAGGTTATGAGGATTCCTTGTGACAGTGCTCTGAGCTCATTTTTACTTGGCTTGTAAAGGAAAGGAGATTATTCATTCAGTATTCATTGTTTAAAAGGATTGCCTGGAGTTCGTGACAACATCAAAAAACTAAATTACAAAACTGCTTTACGAGTTTAGGCCTTAAAACAGTGCTTCTGTGGATTGTTTTCCGATGCAACATTAATGGCAATAAGTCGCTGAAGCACATACTATTCAGTTCTTTTCTCTTAACTGTTGTTGACATTTAGCTTTATCAGCATAGTACAGTCCAGCTGACAGAGCACAATGGATGCATGCACTTACCCTTGGAGAACATTGATTGCTAATTCTACTTAGTGAGCTTTGTACATACAGCAAGATCATGTGCTCTGTGTTAATATTTCATGTCATCAAAACCTACCTGCAAACTTAACCTCAGCATATTTGTGTTAGTATCAGACAGCCATGATTAATTTGTCACTAAATGGTTAAGTTGGTTCAATGCAAGCACTCATGTCGAACATGAAGGTTTGATAGTCTGTGATAAAAGCGAAAGTATGTCAGTGTGGGTATATCTGTGGCAGGTCATACGAGAGGATTATAGTAATCTGGTATATTTCACCCTCGGTGCAGATTTATCAGTCCATATACTGGCTTCAGGTCCATTAAGCTACTGCTGTGTGATCGGGAGAGTCCTGAAGAGAATCAGACGCCTCAGTCAGTTATCAGAGGGATCTTATCGAGATGTGATGTCCATCAAACTTCACTGAAGGACACGCTGTCTGAAGTCTCCTGATTCTAAAAATGACACCGTCAGAGTGAAATTGTGTGCTCCCTTGTGTTGCTCCCTTAGTTATTTCTTTTACACATATAAAATATACAGTGTATGTAATCAAATATTTATTGGGGGCACTTGAAAATATGATGAGACAGCATTGTTACAACCAAAACACCATCACTTTCCTTGAAGTTTCAGAAATACTCAATACTGATTCGCAGAAGGCTTCAGCCTAGTGTTGTACGGGAGGATGCATCTGAACAGTGCCTGGGGCAGAAACTCATCCGTCTGGCCTTTGGCTAGGAGTGGTTTGCCAAGAAATAGCATGGGGGGAGGGGAGAGGTGTGTGCTGTGTGTGTGTGTTTGTGTGTGTGTGTGTGTGCTGATGGGTTGTTGGGCAGGGCCAAGCTTACAGGTCTGCAACGGAAGTGCCTCTTTTGGGATCGATGCACACTGTAACATGACCTCCACTGCTATCCAAATTGGAGGAGAGTGATGGGAAAGTCCCATTTCATCCACAGACTGAATAACCATGGGAGTAGCCGTAACACCCAGATAGCTCTCTCAACCTAGTGATGATTCTTACTCTTGCTTTGAATTTGGTGTGTGTTTTACGAGGCTGAGGTCTGGTAAAAGATTGCAGGACCTGATGGCCACTATACTGTACACTCAGACTCAGAATGGGCTGGCCCACTTTTATGTAGAACATGTGCTGTTGCTATTTAAGGCTGATGGCTGAATCTGTGCACTTCTTTTGTTTCTTTATAGCGTGGGACTGCAGCATCAGACAGTTTGTCTTACCCGGCTTATAATCAGATTAACCATAAAAGGGACGATTTCTTAAATGTGCCAATTTATGTAGTGAGAGATGCATTCCACACCACCTTTATGTGTAAACCGATGCATTGTTTTTCAGATGCTGCTGTTTCACTGTATCATCTGGAAAACAATGAAGAGTACTCAACCAATGTAATTATATCATTGAGATTTTAGATTGTGGATTATAATTATAGATGTCATAGATGAATGTCGCCTTTTTCTAGATACAGGTAGCATTGCTGAAGTCCTATTCATTCATGTCAGCATGTCCCTAAAGTGTCTCAGGCTCCTGATGCATACTGTATGTGCCAAGTCAGCATTCTGAACCCCCCTTAAGAACAAGTGACTGTCATAGCTGGGAGTCTCTTGCTTGTCTGTATATGATGGCTATGCATATATGCTTTAAAAAAAAACATACCTTATGCTCAGACTTAATTTCATATTTAAGTTATGTTGGAAAAAGTCGTCTTCGACCACGTTTCCAGTCTATTGACGATACCCTGTCATGTTACGTAATGTAAACACCACTACTCTCGGGTGGAGAAGGGGTTTCTGGGATAGCCGGAGATGCCTGCAGCACTGCAGCGCGACGAAGCTGTTTGGGATGTCTGTACCCATCTCTTCACCTCATGAGAGGACAGCCGCCCACTCCTGGCCCACAACCATATGCATTGCTCGCTCGCTCGGTCAGGAAGACTAAACTAAAGGCCCTTGTGATTTGTCTGGTGTACTGTGCCTTTGTCAGTTGGATTAAGAATAGATACAGCTGTGTAGTGCTGTATTGAAGGATAGAGTCCCTTTTGTTTGATACAAATTTGAGATTTCAGTGTGCCATCTTGCTTAATAGAATAGTTCAGTTCATGAATCAGGAAGCCTCAATCTGCTTCTCATGCATTGCTTGAGTCCACAGAACCGTTGGTTAATGGACCGTGTAGAACAGACTTCATCAAGATGTTAATGAAGTATGCTAAGGCAATGCAGTTCTTATTCTGTCAGTAGACAGAGTTCTTATTATGTCAGTAGACTTGACATTATGCTGTTAAAACTCAATTGCACTCGTTTCTCATCAAATGTCTCTGGGTGTGTCTGCCCCCTCCCTCCCACTCTCTCTCTTTCTTTCTCGGTCTCTCTCTCTCTTTCACACACACACTCTTTCCCAGCCATCCCACTGACCCAATTTTTTCCTCACTTGTCCCCCCCAGTGGCTGTCTTCACTCTGAAGGTTTACGTGAGGGACGCAGCCAGTCGACAGGGTCTCAAGGGGGCGTCTGTGGAGCTCTTTGTAAACTACGTTCTCTCCAGTTCCACCCTCACTAGTGAAGATGGCTCTGCAGTGCTTCGAGTGCCCTACTCACCGCAGCAGTCCGTCACAATAGTGGGCAGTCTGAATGGCTATGTTCTCACACCACTGCCATGGAAGGCCTCCAAAATGCCAAGTAAGACCCATATGGAAAACATCTATAAAAACATATAAGAATCACACTAGTTGTGTACAATATAATCATTATAAAGCTGCGGTAAAGTGCTTGCATATACTGTACTTGCCGTACTAAAATGGTACATATCCCTTTTACATGCAAGGTAGGTCATATTTGAAACATAGTTTTTCTATGTAACAGTAGGAAATGGGCCATATTGTGTGTTGACACAAACACACTGTTTTCACATACCGGTATTTGTTTTATTTCAAAGACAGTTTCAAGATGGGAAGGAGGGAGTTTGAGAAGGATTTATATGTAAGGGATAATGCCCGACGAGGTGTCCATTATCAGAAATAAATGGACGACGCGGAGGCATGAACCGTCCGACGCGAAGCGGTCCATTTATTTCTGATAATGGACGCATCGAAGGGCATTATCCCGTTTATACCATGGTCACTTACGAAATAAATAAATATGAAATCAATTATTAATACTAAATGAGTTTTAGAACTAAAATCATTACTTTTTTCAGCTGTTTATCGCAATGCTGTGGAATGTTGATAAGTCACAGCTAAGCGGACTAACCCAGGCGTTGTCAAGCAACGTCATAATAATTTTATAGGTGTAGTATATCACTTTTTAAACGACACCCTTTTCAACCTAGACCATGGTATAATGTGAGGTATTTGTACCAGATGTCCAGTAAATGTGTGAGAGGGTCCTGAGGGTGATGGTGAACCTCATGATGGGAAACAGGAGCACTTCGCCAGCACACGAACCTGCAGCAGATCCATCTTGACATGTTTAGATATCCCTGCGGAGAGACATGGCACTCATGCAGTTTCAGATTTTATCAACTCCCACCATGTTATTTCTGCATCGCATATATCAGAGAAAATATACACGTTTTGATTTTTAATGAAGGTACATGTTTTTTCTATTTGTTAGGAGACTGCTCTGGGATTTCTGCCTTGCTTTGTTCACTGCTTGGTTGACACACTGCTACATATTTTACAGTGATATTGTGAATATATACTCACACACACACACACTCTCTCTCTCTCTCTCTCTCTCTCTCTCTCTTAGCCTCAGTAATGCATGTGTTGGTCCCTAAGATGAGTAGTTTTTTAGACCAACAAAGCACATTCAGGACTTCAAATGAAATCTCACCACCCAACACACATGCAAGGTGCAGCATCTGAATTTTTGATGTGAGGTCTCCATCTAGCTTTGATAACATGCAACTGCAACAGCTGCCAGTGCTGTGACAAACCCATATGCAGTGTGCATGATGATAGGACTACCTAGCTAGATTTTTTTTTCTTTTTGCTGAATGTCAGTTCATGATTTAACAGGCAGTCCCTTTGAAGTCTTTGCTTTTCTGTCTCTCTGTCATCTTTTTTTCAGTATTCTCATCCGTGACTCTATCGCTGGTCTCCCAAACCCAAGGGAATATCTGGCTGTTTGAAGACTCTGTTTTGATAACAGGAAAAATATCAGGTGTGCACGTCATGTGATGAGGGTTACAATTTTAACTGTTGCTTAAATCAGATGACCTATTTCTTTTGTAATGATATGCATGCGACACTCAGCTATATTCAAGAAAACTTACCTTGCATGCCTCCTTAGCACATTTATGAGTAAGAGTAAGAAGTGCACTTTGCCAATTAACAGGAATGGTAAAAACTACACGAATGAACACCAATATCCAAATAATATCATAATGCAAAAGTAAATCCATACCAAAACAACAATTTTTCAACAGAAGCCACCAATTGTTGCTGTTGTATTGTAGAACATCTAATGAAGGATATACCACTAATTGCATTGATGTTTACTTTTAATTATACTTTATTGACTGGTCTTGGCAAAGTGAGGTTTTATACCTGAACGTTTTTTTTTTATTTTAGAGTCCTTGCCAAATGTGCAGTTCCAGAAGAACCTGCTTACGGTGCCAGAATGTAACATTTCTACTATTACAGCCTACCTGACAGTGCCACAACCGACTGCTGAGAAAAGCATCTTTTATAATACCATGGGAGTCCTAATCAGCAAGTCAGGTGTGTGTGTGTGTGTGTGTGTGTGTGTGTGTGTGTGTGTGTGTGTGTCTTTGTGTGTGCGTTTGTGTGTGCCTGTTTACACCCATACATACATACATACAGTATGTGTGCATAGGTGTATGTATGTTGATGTTGACATGCATACATATTTGTTATTATGAGGTCTGTGCTTACACATCTAAATGACTATATTATCTGCACTTACACAGTTTGTTTCTGTCTCTCTCAGGGTATAGGAGTATTGAGCTGAAACCAGTAGCTGCTGTTAGCGTAGAGTTCAGCTGTAAAAGCAGAGAGGTCCAGGTGACTGGCCCCATTCAGATAAGCCTTCTTCTGCCAGACAACAGTGGCCTGAGTGTCTCCGATCCTGTTCCTGCCTGGGCTTTTGACAGCAAGGCTGGTATGAATAGGATTTTTTTTTTTTTTATCTTTTTAAGTGCCTGGTTTATATAAAATGTCCACAAGATATAGTGACTCTTGTTGTAGTGGTCAGGATGCAGAGGCGACCCACATAAGAGAAAATGCCTAAAGCAGATGATGCAAGCAGCCACTAAAGAGGGCTGTCACTTTACGTTCGAAAATCGATTGCACAATCGATTGGATCAACCAACACAAGTTTCGAAAACTAAAATAGGGAATCGATTTTAACCAATGTGTGTGTTTTTAACCGGTGTGTGTTTTGCCAAAAAATGGAGGACAACGCGATCAACCTGTGCGACATGAGAGAGACGAGTGACAAGCCCTAATAACTTGAGGAGTTTGATACGGAAGCACTTCAGGTTTTGGGTAGATCAAACTATGGAGAAGGACAAAGCGGTATGCAAACTGTGCAGCCGTGAATTCCTACGAAGGCGAAATTTGTTTGACATTTCTAATCGTAAACACAGCCATGTTGAAGCCTGCAGTAATGTTTTTCACTGATGTTATGGCAGTCCACTCTGCTTATTATTTTTTTCGAGAATGTTGCACTCCTGTTTGTCATTGTGCACGAAACTTTACGCCAATAAATCATCAGAAATATTGCTGGCTTGTGCGTCTTCAAGCGCCCTCTTTACGTTCGCCCTAATGCCTGTTAGTTGTCAGTAGATTGGCCTATATTTGGCGTTGAAAATGAAAACGTCTTTAGACATGGAAAATCGATTTTACAATCGATTCAATGAACACTTATGTCTAAAAAATTGAACAGGATTATTTCACAAAAGTGACAGCCCTAAAGCGTTAGTAGTAAAACTGTACTTATAAGACACATTATATCACTACAAATATTGGAGTAAACACCATCCAAGCCGGTAAACATCTTATTGTCCTTCAGGTGCCTGGGTAAACCAAGGACTGGGCATTGTCACCAGGCAGGACGGTGCGCTGGTCTGGTCCTATACAGCACCCCATCTGGGTTTTTGGATTGCTGCACCTTTTCCTTCGTCCAGTGGTATGGACCCTTAACTTAATGCTATGAGTTATTTTTTGCACTCTTACCCAGCACAGAAGCATTAAGCAGCTCTGTCTTTGCTGATCCAGGTCTTATGGGCCCTGCCAGTCACATGGACTTCCACCAACACGCGTACCTGCTCATGGCCGTCCTGAGTGGGGGCATCCTAATTGTGTCTGGAATCTTAATGGTGCTGTTGTGTGACTGTAGGTAAGTATCTACTATCATTTTTGTAGACTGTGTTTGTGTGTGTGTATGTGTTGTGCATCAATGGTGTTTGCTCTGCAAAATCTACACTAAGTGGTCTGCCTGGACATGAATAACCATTTTATGTCACCTGTGTCAACTGTTTAATGGTTGCTGAAAATTATCCACATAACGTTAATGAAACCAACTATCAGCTTTTTCTTTGCAGATGCTTTTCCTGTGTGCAACCACCAAAAAGAACCAAAGATATACATATGGATCTTTTTAAAAGAGACCAGACCACTTCTACTAACAGCATGTATCAGCAGCAATTCTCTTTCAAAGACTCAGACGGCTATGAAGATACAACTCAGAAAGCTGATGTCTCTAACTTCAATTTGCAAACAAATTTTTCGACTCATTCCAATGGTAGGAAACTTAATCACTATGTGGACAGTCGAAAACTACCAGGAGCCCATCAGCTCTATGATAACATAGGCAACGTGGCACAGCAAGCCTTCACTGCCTCCTATGCCCCACATTACATCAATGCCTGCCAGGCTGTAAGGCCTGAAGGAGGATCTGATCAAACGAGAGTCCCTGTGGCGCTGAGTGAAAAGGTGCTCCTTTCTGAGAGAGTAGTTCACGTATACAACCAGCCCGTGGCCTTACTCCAGGCAGCAGAGCTCCTCCTTTCTGCGGAGCAGCCGTCAAGCTTCATGCCAGCCACTCTCCCCAGGCCGGGAGCAGGCTATGAAGCTCAGGCGGAGGGGCTTAGCAAAGACAACTTGACTCAGACCTACCCCCGAGCCCCCCCGCTGTCAGAAACCCACAGGCAGAGGAGTGAAGAGCAGCAGGCATCTGAGGGATCAAAAGGGTCCCGCTCCAGTGCAAGAGCCTGGGGGCATTTTAACACACTGCTGGAGTCGGTATCAGTGCCGGGTACCCTGAATGAGGCCGCGGTAATGGGCCCTCTGTGCAGCGACCACCAAGGCACGTCAGAACAGAACCTGCGGGAGCTCTCCAAAAGCAAACCCTCGCCCCATCCCAGGGCTTGGTTCGTGTCTCTAGAGGGCAAGCCGGTCGCCCAAATCCGTCATTCGGTGTTAGACCTGCATAAATGCCTCCACAAGGCCTCTGAGAGGAGGAACACCAGCCTGGACTCCGGGGTCGACATGAACGAGCACGTTGCCAGTGGCGGCGGCAGGAAGATGGAGCGGGAGAGGACGTTCGTGCGGAGCACGGCCCCCAGCAGCGGCGGTGGCAGGACTCAGCGGCTGTGCAGCGCCAACGATGACGTGGACCTGAGCAGCAGCGAGAGTGCCACCACCTGCACTCCAGAGGACCCTTCCCTGCGGAGCCTCCTGGACGGCGCCGGAGGGGCCGTCCCCGACATCCCCGAGGAGCAGGATGGCGGCGCTGACACATCCAGTGCCCAGGAGGACAGCGAGTCCAGGTCCACTCCGTCCCCGCGGCGCCTGAGGAAGCCCAAAGACAAGAGGAGGGCCGACAGGCAGAGGAGCACGTGGCTTATGAAGGAGGAGAGGCCTCTCATGAAGCTCAACTAGCAAGCTACATGTGTGGTGAACAACTGAAAAAACAACATGGCCCACATTAAAGTCCACACCAGAGAGAATTATCAGCACAAATGTCACTATTATACAGCACAATTTGCTAACAACGCTAACAATGCTTACTTGTCCGGTAACAAGTGCATAATATTCTATGTATGTTACTGTTTCAACATATACAGGGGATTTATAGTATTTATTGCTGTTTGTGATAAACAGGGAAATGGAGCTGTTTTGTTTTGATACACCCTTTCTTAGCTGTCACTGGTGGTCACTGACTTTGAAGGGAGATGCATTATGTACATTTATAAGGTAATTTGTGTATTCTGTCTCATTACTACTTTCCACATAGGATTCTGGCTCTCTGTGCTTGGCCACAATCTGCCAGAGCGCGACAAATGAGTCTATTTGAAAGACCACATGTGTATCAACATGAAAATCAAAGTTGTAACCATGTGACTGATGTAACAGGTTTGAAAATAGCATGCTACTGTAGCTTCTCATTAGTTTTACATGGGCACAAATGAATCCTTTCATTGGTCTGACTATGTACTGTAGTTTACCCATTATCACCAATGTAGTGTCCCAGTATACAGTATAACCTGTAATGATCATCTGAACATCCGCTGCTTTCTTGCTTTGCTTGCTGTGAATCCATAGCAGTAATGACTATTACATTTCTGCTAACTGTATCCAAAACACCTCAGAAGCAAACCCCAGTCATTGCAAGTGCTTTGTTGTTAGCTTCTGCCTGTGCTCTATGCTATGCTTTCAATTTTCATTCAGAGTCGTGCTGCAATTCCTACAGTAGGCTGCAATTCCTACTGTATGCATTCTTGAATTTGTTGTGTTGTAACTCAGTGTTTCCCATCCTATAGCTCTCACTAGTGGCTGTGGGTTACTGGTCTTCACTTACACTTCCTGTTTCTGCTGTGAATTGCTTCACCTACTCAGCATGCAGCTTTTTCTGCTAACTTAATACGGATTTAATAAGGATTTGTAACCGTTACTATAGTGCAAATTGGAATTAAAAAAATAAATCTGGTAAATCTTTTCTCCCAGTGCTTTGTCCTGATATGTTTCAGCCCTGCTAGGTCTACCACATTCTGTAGGCCTATGTAAAAGACTTGGGAGTCATCATAGACAGTAAAAGAAATGGACACAGCGACCCCATAGACTTTGACGGAGACAAGTGAAGTCAATTAGAACCACTTTTCAGGCGATGGCTTATTGTACTGTGCAGCCTCAAACTGAGCTTGACGACGTAGGCCTACATGGGATGTGAGCAACCTGTCTGAAATTTCTAACTCTTCTGGTAGCTGCGGTGAGAGAAATCTGAATCAAGCGTATATCTGAAAAATAAATACACCGTTAACCGTGACTGAAATTGAGATGAGGTTTTTTTTGATTGCCTGTATATATTTTTTTCCTGTGAATATAGTTATAGCCTACCTCACTTCATTATTTAACTTCATATATTTTTCTTAAAATATCCTAGGCCTAATTCGCATATAAACATAAAATCTCAAAAACTTGTAATACATTTTTTCTTTGGTATGATGTCACTAATCAACTGGATAAGTTTCATAGTGATAGCTATTAATTGAACCTTTCCCCCTATTCTAGGCTACTCAATTTATTGAGTGTTGGGCACAACTTTGGCCTTTAATCTCGAAAAAATATATGTTCAGCTAAGATAAATATACTCCATCTGCTGCGGTAGACTTTTAGCCTATGATTCAGGAGGGTATTAGGAACAATAAAAACTATGAGACATTTCTGTTGCAAATGTTTTGTCTTTTTGGGCTAGATTGACTGGCCTATACTAACCAACCGCTAGAGTGTCCTGAACACACTAAAAAAAAAAAAAAAAAAAAACGTGATCTCTGTGGACAGTCCAGGCTCCAAAAACGGCAACAAAAACCACCTGGGCAAACCTAGCCCATAAAAACATTACAAACAGCAAATCACAGACGAGATGCGCGTTTAGAAGAGTTTCAATTGCATGGGAGCAGCACGGGAGGGAGGGGGAGGAAGTCGCGAGCTAGCTCTCTGTTTTGTTTGAAAGTCAACAGAAGTGACGTTACCCAGCATCGCTTAGAGCACCTTTAACTACCTATCCGCCATGCGCCAGGTTGCAAAATAGCGCCCTTTATCTTGAATACAGTTATGGAGAGCCAGGGAGCAGGCCAGGGTCTTTGAAAGAAGGCAGGGAAAGTAGAACCAAGGGTGAAAGTGAGCCAGATTGCAGATCCTGATAAATACTTGAGAGGCCACCTCAGTAGCCTAAATGAGTTTGACCCTCTTGAGCTCTACTGCTTTGCTGCTGACTCCGCCCTACTGTAACTAGTGCAGCGGGGAACCATGAAAATTGTGCACATTTTGAAAGAAACATGAAACTTCTACCATAGTTAGGTTATACCATGAGGTTTATTTTCAGATTGGGAGGGAAGTCAAATTTGACCTCTGAGGCCTGGGAGAGGTCAAATCCGATGGCCGCCAATAATATTCAAAAATGCCTCACGTTGGAACCAAACACAGTAGAAAAACACTTAAGGTGTCATTTCCCACTAACTTTTGGGTGCCCATTCTGTATCGGATAACTTTGAAACCACCAGAGTTCAAGAAAATGCATTTATGTAAAGGTCAAGGTAAACAAACATCAAAATATTCATTTTTTATGTATCCCAATTAATTTCTATGTTGTCTCTTTATTATTCAGTTATTAGTTGTTATTTCATGAGATGTGTGGCTAAATTCATTTCTTCACAGCACAGAATTATCCACAGGTGACCCCACTAGACCATTTTCACAGACCACCTGCAATACCACCGCTGGTTGAAAAAACCCTGCTTTAGAGAGTTGTTGCTACAGGCCACAGTACGCACAATGTAGAGAGCACTTCAATCGACATATTCTAACAGGTAAACATATTGACTATTAACAAACAATATTATTACATAATTACATAATATTATTCATGTTGCAAATTAATTTAACCATAGCCAGGAAGGAGTTTTCCTTGGTAGTTAGCTTTTGAGTTAAAAATCATGGACATTGATCAAAATAATTATCCTAGCTAAACTAAAAGATAGTCTGGAACATTTATGTGAGCTGAAGCTAGTTTAATGATTGAACAGAGTATATTGTAGATATGTCAGCTTGGTGATGTGAAATTTGTTATGGCTGAAATAGGTAATGTTAACAGAGTAGCCTAGTTAAAGGGACGCCAGGCAACGTTTTCGTGTTAATTACTCATCTTCTTAAGTCGGTATATGGTTAAATGACTCGTTACAGGGCGAGTGAAGACTGAAGACTATCCTACCCGCCGACCGAAGCAGGCAGGCTAACGAAACGCTAGAGATTGTTGAAAACGTGTGTATGGCAGAGCCGGCGAAGAAGCAACGAAAACCCTTGACAGAAAACGCAAAGAAAAGGGAAAGAGCTTCAGACCGAGCGAGGGAGAGTTTCGTAGAGAAAAAGCAGCAGGCTTGCCTGGTGTCCCTTTAAATAGCCGGTCAACCGGGCTTGAACACATTTGTAGCTAGCACGTTAATATAAGGCTGTGTCTTTAATTACTACTTAATTAATTACTTCTTACTGTTAAGACTATCAATTGGGAGATTGTTAGGGCAGGTTTTGTGGTGGACTGATGCTCAATGTTTGAACCATCAAGTACCATGTTGATGAAGGCCAAGAGAGATGGTGGCACAGCCCTCTGCTGGCAGTTTTCTTTGAATGACCCGTCAAAAGAGAAAGATGAATTAAGGATCTCTGCGCACTACTTGTGCTGCTCGCATTAAGTGCATGGCATCACTGTCAGTTTGACAGACTATCATGAGAGCTGGTCCAATGTCCTTCTCAAAACTCAGGAGTGTGTCTCTTCCGCGTAAATGTGCCCTCAGATGTGGAAGCTCAGAAAGCAGTCGTTCTTTCAGTCTGGTGGCGTGAATCCGTTCACCTACAGTAAGACCAAGTTGTTCCAGCCTGGTCTTGTACAACTGAGCGATGTCTGTCAATTTGAAGAAAGGGGCACTGTTCTCATCACTGTTCATGTCTTCTAAATATGCCACTAAATGTGCAAAGGCTATGCCATGTAGACAAGAATCATCTCCATCATTTCGTTTAGATGCAGCCTGCCTAGCTCTGTTGTACAATGAAGACAGACAGTGGTGATGGTACTTGGCCTCAATGGAAAGGCACGCGAAACAAGGAAGCTGTCATAAGTTGTAAATTTATTATTATGACCGCCGCGCAGCGAAAGCGGCGGTCATATAGGTTTAGTCAGATTTTTTTTTTTTTTTCTTTTTTTTTTTTTTTTTTTTTTCCGTCAATGATTCGGGACACTGAAAGACCGGGGTTTTTTGTGGGCATGTAACCCCAATGGATAGCATGGAACCATCGTTTTTCGTTTTGATCTGTAGCCCCCCGCTGGACTGGACACTGAAACACAGTTTTCTGTGAATATCACAAAACGAGGGTTTAGGAGGACCATTTTTTTTTTGTATGTTGATCTCAAGGCCATGTCAACCCATTCCATAACACTCATTTCATGTATGCACCTAGTTAAACACAGGTGTTTTTGAAGGTATCTGTGACCTAACATAGTCAAAACTGTTCGAAATTGGAAGTGTAGGATCATTATGACACCCTCTGTATGCACGCCAAGTTTTGTGGAATTCCGTTCACAACAAAATTAATTTATGTTTCTATTCACCAACTGGCCTGTAGGTGGCCGGAGACAGTTTTCTGTGAATATCTCGAGAACCGTAGGGCCTAGGAGGTCCACCTATTTTATGTATGTTGGTCTTAATGGGGCATGTCAACCCATCCCATTACCACTTATTTCATGTTAGGTGTTTTCATCACAATATCTCTGGCTGACAAGGTCAAAACTGCACGAAATTAAAAGTGTAGGATCATTATGACACCCTCCGAATGCATGCCAAGTTTTGTGTACTTTCGTTCATGGGGGGCCTTACAATAAAATAATTTATGTGTACATTTAGTGATGTACACCAACAAGGATTCCCGGGACACTGAAAGACCGGGGTACACAAAACTTGGTGGGCATGTACCCCCACATGGATAGCATGGAACCGTCATTTTTCGTTTTGATCTGTAGCCCCCCCGCTGGACTGGACCCCCCAAAGGAGGGTAGGGCAGACACAGTTCTCTGTGAATATCTTGAGAACTGTAGGGCCAAGGATGACAATTTTTTTTCCGTATGTTTGCCTCCAGGGGTCATGTTAACCCATTCAATGTGCACACATGTGCATAAACAGATACACACGCACACACATACATTTACAGTAATCATAAGTATGACACATACTCACACAGTAGACATACTGTATGTACGCATGCATGCACATGCACAAACACACATACGCAGGCAAACACACAAGCACGCACATACACACACACACACACACCCACACACATAAACATAAACTTGTACACGCACACATGCATGTACATCTACTTCCTGAATTTTTGGTCATTGATACCCGGGACACCGAACCACCGGGGTACATGAAATTTGGTGGGTATGTAGCCCCACTAGACTTTTACGGAAAAATTTCATTTCGAACACCACCACCCTCCCGTGCTGGGCCCCGAACCAAAAAAAAAAACAGTTTTTCCTAAGTAACTACCTGAACCGTGGCACTGAGGATGAAGAATCTTTTATGGTATGTTGGTCTCAAGGGCCCACATCAACCTGGCTCATAATCACTCATTTGTGATTTGCACCCCACCCCGGTAAAAAAATGAAAATGCAATATTATTCTGCTTTAATCGCCCCTATCTTCAGTTAAGATGTTCAGAACTGCACCAATTTTTATGTGTATGATTGACCTGGCATTCTCTGTGGGTATGCCAAGTTTCGTAGAATTTCATCCATAGGGGGGGGTCTAAAAAAATTAGGTTATGTGTACATTTAGTGACTGTACACTCATTGGCCTGTAAATGGCGGTGAACACATATACACATGCACACACACAGGCACCCACATACTATCGGTATTAGAACGGCCGATACATAATTTCAAATTCAGTAGGATTAAAAGAAAGCCAAAATAAATATTCATCATCATCATCATCATGGCTGCATTTTCAGTATTGGCGATAAGTAGTCGTTTGTCCACTAGATGGCGCATCGTTGCAGTGAGACGTAATTTTGTTGGAAGTTAAAAGTGGGTTGGAAAAACGATGGACGCTTCCCATAAGGACTGTAATTTACCGCAGCGAACATCTAATAAGGATAGGACGATGTTCACATGAAGTGTAATTCCCATTTCTTCTTGAAGCCGAAATAAATCTGAGGATGTTTATCGGACATGCTTGGTTTTTACTGCAGGTACGTTAATCTTGTAATATCAATAAGGACCTAGGTAATGTTACCGTTAGCGTTGGTTGAGTGATGGAGGCCCATTTGATTGATTGCATTTGTAGAAAACTATAAATGCGGTTATACCAAGCAAATTGATAGCAACACTGTTTGTATCTTTTCGACTGTCATTTATTGCACGTGCTACAAAATCATTCTGTGCAATGGAAGATTTACCAACGTTACACCGGTCTGATACAGTTTTGCCTATTCATGCATGAGACTGAGACGCCTGTTTTATTTAGTTTTAAGTGCGTGCAGGGTGTGAGAGGGGAATCGATGTGCATTGATTCCAGCTTGGTAGTTGTAGTCTGTGAAATTAAAAAGCACGTGTGTGTGAAGTATCCAAACAATGACACCTTCATTTCATTATGGCTGCTTTAGCAACACACCTTAAGCTACTGTGTAGTGGGTCCCATTTAGTAGTGGCTACTTCATTCGCTTTCCTTGACTCATGGAGCTGCGTGAATGTTATTACAACTTTTCGCCACAATATGGCAGTTTAAGTCCGCTTGATACTGTGGGCATGAAGCCATTGGTTTCAAAGGAGATTTTATTTGTGTCGCCAGCATAGCCTATTGACAATTTATGTTGTAAATAGGCCTACCTTATAATCCTACCTGTAGCTTAGGGAAGTAGGATCTAGTTTACCTGTAGCTTTCTATTAGGATCTAGTTTGTTAGTTACCGCTTTGTCATAACTCCCTGATGCATTTTTTGCATTTAGAATAGCCAGAGCGTGTATATATCAATCGGAAAATTAAACAATATCGGGTGCCTATGGACTAGGCTGGGTGAACCCAGCCTGATCTGCCCACTATTTATTTTTTGATTAGTTAAAAGATTGAGCTTGGTCTGATGAAAGCCAGACTAGCCATGGACATCAGTTACACAATGCAAGGGAACATGAATCAGCCTATATTTGCACGAACAATAACGGACAAAAGCTCTTCAACTTTGGCCCGTTAAAAATATGTATGAACAGTCTAGCGACGCATTTCATCAAGGCCCATTTGGACATGTCAGTTATTTGCACCACTGGTTAGATGTAAAACAGCATTTCGTTTCAGACTACTGTTACTTAATTTGTGCATTGACAATAAAGTATTACATGAACTAAAGATGACTAAAATCTTATGGAGAAGAAGAAACATTCACAAAAAATCCATCCATCCAAAAATTACCTTTGTTTTTGATAGCTGTTGAAAACGGCATGGAACTGACAGAGATGTTTTTGTTTATAAATACATAAAAAAAAAAATAAAAAATAAATAACATTATGCTGATACCTTTTGCTTTTCCCAAATACAATGTAGCCTACAGGTGTAAGTGACCTTTCATCAATCCAGTTGCAATGGATGAACTGTGATGAACTGCCCTACTTGTGATTGTTTAGAGATTTTAAAGGTATTATAACAATGCTACATCTTCTTTGGCTATTCTACAATCTATTCACCTTTTCAGCACCAGTAGGCTACTTTCTGTGCAGCCGCACACACACACTCAGGCATGCCAAACAAGCATACACAAAAGTTTCAAGAGTGGGGGATGGAGTAAAATATGGAGACAAATTGAAGTGTGATTTATTTTCGCAGAACGGATGTACAGGACTGAGCGGCGGTCATATTTTGTACCGCTATGCGGTACATCTAGTTATTATTACACCAACTTCAAAAACTAGATGGATTAGTCTTTAAGTTGGGACATTTCATATATTGCTATTGTACCGTTTATGTCAAAATTCTCTCCAGTCGAAGGTCTAAATCTGACTGTCTTTATGTCCCTTTAGAAGAAGCAGCTTATCATAAAGAATAAAATCAAACTCGTGGAATGGCTGGGGCTTGATCGAAACCTTGTTTTACAACATGTCAATTCAGAGAGCATTATAACTGATGGTGAATATAGACAAATAAAAAGCATCCCAGACCCAGATACGGCAAATGGTGACCTCCTTGACATGTTGTATAACAAGGGAGAGGATACTTGTGCAAAATTTCTTCGCGCGCTCGAGGACGACAGGATTAAGGAAACATATCCTGACCTTGCCAAATGGTTGGTGTCGTCCCTATCAGGTGATTTATAGGATGTTTTATAAAAGCTATTTCATACTAATTAGTTAATTGTGCTTAATGAACAGTGGAAATAGGTAGCGAAGTATATGAATACTTCCCCTATAGCTAGTTCCTTGTTTTAAGAAAGAAGGATGTAGCCGTGGAACAGTTGTTTTGATGCAACAGCTAGCAGGCGTATTTAATTGAAGCCAATACAATAATACAATTGATACAATGAATGCAACAATAACAATAGAACAATATAGTGCATGACAGAATTTGTGAAATTAACAAAATATTGACTTGATTGATCCTGTTCTTTTTATCTGCATAGATGGAAGTAGGCCTTCAACAGATGTCTCAGCAGACTTTGATAGCCTGATACCAGGTAAAGTCCAAACAGTTGTGACAAATACAAAGGAGTTGTTTTATGTCATTGCCACAGTACATTTTATGGCATCACCTTTATTTTGAGTGTCACATCAACAGGTGACATTCTTTTGTACAGCACAATGTAGGCTACTACATAAATTTCATTTTAGGGGCATGGCTTGATTTGAGTATTTTAGAAATATATAAATATTGTGGCATGTTTAGAAATGAATATTAGAACAAACAATTGAACCTGTTTTTGACTGGCACATATCATGACCAGAAGATGGCATGTCATGTGTCAGTGTGGCATGTCACAGGCATATATGCAGTTTGACATCTGATTCATGTTGTATACTATTAAGTATACATCTGACTATTTTATGCCACACTATAACTAAAATGGATTATGTGGGATAATTATTTTAATATTTCTTTCTTGGTGTCTTCTCTTCTTTCTGTTTAGACAAAAAGACATTTTTAGAGAAGAATCGCGGTTCTCTTATTAAGTCAGTGGAAAAACCTCATACCCATTCTAGACCATCTGAAGGAGGAGGGTTTTCACTCTGAAATGATCTCTGAAGTGGAAGCAGAGAGGACTAAGGAAGCCCAGATGAGGATGATCCTGAATAGAATAACTGTCAAAAATCAGGCAGAGATACTGTTCAAAGCCCTTCAAATGCATGAGAAGGACGTTCTAAAGGACTTATATAGAGGATAAATATAATGAAATTTGAAATTGGCATTTTTAATTGAGTGAATGATTTAATTTTTTTAAATACTTTATATGTTTTTTATAAAAAGGATGCCTAAGACAAGCCAGTTAGCTTAAAACTTTTCCTTACAATCTTTTTTTTTTAAAGGGAACAATATCAGTAAGTTAGAGATGAACATTAATTACAGTTATGTAATTAGTACAATAATGCTTGTTTGTTGGATTTAGCTGATTGCATTTAAACACCATTTTCAACCTACACCTTTCTTGATTAAAACAATAAAATATGTGTGTATGTAAGGACAATGGGCATGTACTGTAGGCATGTATATATTTTTTCTTATCAATGTGTCCTCATGAAAGTAATTATTGTATTGGGTGCCCAACAATTACAATGAGTAAAACTCAATGGCTACCACCACCTCCCTTAGATACAACATTTGTTCTCACAAAGAAGGTCTCCTATCCAGGTATACTGGCTGTGTCCATAGTTTCAGAATATCCCAAACAGTGATAGAATGTTATTTAGGAGGATACAAGGAGCATGAATTCTTGCACACAAATCCCATGTTATAGTAGACTAATTGCTCCAATGAATTGATGAGGACTGTAAAAGATGCAGTGCTATGCAATGAAGCTCTAAAAAGTCAAGCTTAGCTGAAATCCTTTATTCCAGCAATACAACCCAGCAGAGAACAGATGTATGGTGGACTAGTAAAGATAAATAGATGAATGGAGTAGTGGGGGCTAACTTCACTGTTGACAAATCATGGCCAGATCTTGAGGTAATTGTTTGTACACATCTACACAATCTGCTTCATCCCTCAGTAGCACGTGGCTGGAATTGCATGAAAATGAAGGTTAGTGTCCTATAGTGTTCTGTGCATGACAGGATTTTAAAACTATTAATTAAAATATAATTAATAATCATGTAAATTATTTAAAAAGGAAGCACAGAACAAACATTATTGGTCAATGTAGGCTAATCCAGAGGAATCCACCTAATAAGATGGATGAATAGTCTTTACTGGTCTCCACAACACATTATTCCCTTGGTCTGTGAAAGGCCCACTGGCTATCTAGGTTAGCTTCCTGCTCAGTTGTCATGACAGCTGCCTTCCAGTGACAGAGTGAGTTAAGGTTCTGCTATAAGCTCTGTTACACTGTAGGAAACAAACAGGGCTCATAGGTGTCAGACATCACACATTGTCACAAACTCTTTGTGATACTGAAAAATAAGGTTTTTTTTTTAAGTATGTGAAACCATTTCTTATTTGTGCACTTTTGCATGAAGTGGCAATTTGTGGTTAGTATTAATTTCCAGAATTAGTGAAAGCTTCAAATGCATGTATTCACCACTAGATGGAGCTAGTGTTTCACTGACATTGAATTGTGGTTCATTTACTCATGACATGATGCTGTGTAGTGTTTTCCTCAAATGTTATGATTCGCATCATGAGGTTATGTTGAGAAACATTGTTTAAAAGGATCCATTAATTTGAAATAATTGATAGCACTCCCTTGCCTAATTTGTCCGTGAACATCTTAGTAACACAAACAGAGCTTAAAACCATTTCACACCATGGGTTGCACAGAGAGGACTCTTGGATGAGTGTTTTGTTTATTGTTAATAAGAAGCACGTATTTTTCATGAAAACACAATGGAACCGGACAGCAAAGGTGCAGATCTATCGATGGATTTTAGGACTGAAACGCTGCCTGTGAGATTCTAAAAGGCTCATACAAAAGCCTGATTTGGACCACCGGAATGTCACTGTGTGCGTGACAGTATTGATTTTACTTGTCATTCTGATCCACATAAATGTTGTGGACTAATTGAAAGCTATTCTAAATCATGCATCAAGTTGCACCATTGATCTGACCCCTGGATAAGGTCTGAGACTTAAGACACTGTAATAAGACCCCGTTAGTATTGTGCCACGATGCCAGCGGAACAGGTATCATGTAGTTCATATTACTGACCCATCAACCATCACCATCAGTCATCCAGTGCTTGTGAAGGCAGTCAACTGCAACGGTTTCCATGAGGTAACAGCACAGATCTTATAGTGTCCTTTAGGGTCATCGTCTCAAGCAATCAACAGGTGTTGACAGATTGTATTCTGTGGCTGAAGTATCATTAAAGATATATGCCAAATAGACTTTGACTAGAGAAAGGGACATCACATTCCTCTGTTTCTCTTTGGTTACTGACCGTGAGTGACCATAAAGGGGCAGGGTACAAAGTGTACCAGTGCACACATATTCTAATGCACATGTAGAAAGTCATTTACTGATGGAGAGGACAGGGACAATGTCAGTGATCTGTAAATAGATGACTGAGTTGTGAATGAAAGAAAGAAAGAAAGAGAAAAGAAAAAATAATTAAGTAAATAACAAAGAAACGTGTCTTATGGTCTGTCTTGTTGCTGTTTTTTTTCCATCAAAAATCCCACTGACATAACAGTGCACATTATGTCTTAGTGAAAATAACTGTGCCAGAATGCAAATCTTTGGCTTGTCGGGAAAAGACAGACCATTTAAATTGATACAAAGTGTTTTGCAGAAATAAAATCAGTGTCATCGTACAGTACATGGACCATTACAGAGTGGGTTCAGCTCATCTGATTACTTCCATCTCTGTTACTAAAGACTGCAACGTTGCCTATAATGCAGACTGATGTCACAGTGACTGTAACAGGAGTGTTTTGCTCTCCCTTAATGTACTCTGTGTTGTGTTTTGTTTAAAAAGAAATGACTCAACATGATGACGGAAATGAGTCTCACTAAGTGAATTTATTGCTTGCTCACACACACACACATGCACACATGATGTCCTGTTGAACAGTCCCAGAAAGAGACAGAGGGTGAGGTGGCACCCCAAGTCAGAGTTCACTTTTGCGGCCCGTGGGGAAAAGCTCCATAGCCACACCCACACGCCTCCTTCTCCCTACACACCCATGGGAAAATAAATAAAATACAGAAACTCAAAAAGAAAACAACAACTCAAGTGGAACGATTCAGGGAAACATCACACAAAGTATTGCGTATTGGTTTATGGTTCTATATAATTTCGTCGCATTCTACTGCATTGTGGTGGCACTGTATCATAATGTCACTGATCGTCCTACAGAGCAAAGAAAGGGGTTTATGAGCTGCTTTCAGCTCTAGCACTTTTTGTCTACTGAGTGTAAAAGTTACTACATGTCTTGTTGAATGTACTGTATAGAGAGTCAACACCTACCGAAGTCAAATTCCCTGTGTATGTAAGTATACTTGGCCAATAAAACTGATTCTGATAGTTTCAAATTATTTTTAAATAGTCCCATCTGCATTGCTTCATTGTAAGCTATTTTTAATTTCCTGGAAAAATAGAGGATGAGAGGTTGCATAAAAATGGATTAAACCCAGTAGACTAGTTGTAGCCTGAAACCTTGCATCTGTTCAGGACTGGCAGGAAACTAGGTCTAATTTTTTTCTCATGAATAAGAGTACTTGCATGATGTTAAAGCCAATGAGCAAAATGAGAAAAAATGTGCAAACATTATAGCAAAGCGTACCATATTGCTGAGCTTTTTCCCATTAAACCATGTGTGAGCATGTCTATTTACTATTGTTTACTGCATGAACCCTTTGACTCATGGGGGCCCGACATCAGGAATCGAGTTGAACTTGAATCGACATCAAGTTTGTCTCCCCGCTCCATCCGGGAGTCCCGTCTCCCCTGTGTTGCTTCCATCTTCCTCCCCCCCACCCACCCCCCATAAGCGAACCTGTCAGTTCTCCACTCACCCCACAGCCCAGGCAAGCCCAGGCAAAGAGAGACCCATCATCTTGTGATCTTGTGCTGCCCTCGTCGTGAGTGATGGATAACGACCCCCCGTGAACTCGCAGCATCATGCATATACGTGGACTTGCAGCACTTTCAGAGCCCACCCCAACCCCCCCCCCCACACCAAACTCCCCCACACTGTGAGAGAACCAGCCATCACACATCACACAATACTATGTTATATTGAAAAAGAGTGGGAGTGCAGTTCCGTGGCGCTGTGGGAAGAGTGTCTATTTGGAGCGTGGTGTGAATCCAGTCACAGAGGAAAGGGAGGGGGAACAAGTCAGGGTGATTCCCTCTGAAGTCTTTATCTTTTTGAGCATTTTGATCAGGTACAAAATATGATAGAATGCCAGGTGGGTGTGTTTTTTGACAGACAAGAGCAAGCTGGCTAAACATGGTGTTTGCACAGCCAGACCTGAGGAATCTGTATCTGTGTAAAAACAGGCTGTTTGCAGAACCCCTTGAATCACCCACCCACCCAAGGAAAGCAAGTATTTTGCTTAGACATGGATCAATCATCAGTTGATGGAGCTGTCCCAAATGACTGTGAGCGATTCAGGCAAAGGGTTGACATGCTGGCTCTGTTACCTGTAACATTTGGCAAGGCACACACACAGCACATGGCATATCCGTGTTGTTCTGTGCTGATCTGGCTAACGGGCTAGTTATGAAGTGTGCCTGTCTATGACGTTGATACATCACTTTGCCCATTGACCTCTGAAGTTCGCCTACAAAAAAAGCTAAAAACAAAAAGCTACAAAAAATGTTGAATTATCGTACCTGTTAAACTCTCGCGGGGATGAAAAAGTCTGAAATGCAGACGTTTTCCTGAACACACTTTTGTCCTCTGCCTTCGAGTGGATACTGTGATCTCCGGTACGTGAAAGCAGCATACTTAGATTTTTGCTACCCCAGAGCTAACTTGCAATGCAACTTGCCATAGGTACAGTAGTTAGCTTCAATTAACAACCAGATCTCCTTACATGGGCAAAGATGGCCGTTTTGGTTCTTTTTTGTAGGTGAACTTCAGAGGTCTATTGCTAAAACTTTCCTCTTGTCAGGTAACTCCTTCTCAGGCTATAAATTGCAATGCCCTCAAGGAATCATACATTTCTCCTAAAACATTTACAGAGCATTGAATGGCCTCTTTTCAGGAGCTCATTACTGCAGTATGAAATATGAAATATGATATGAAACATTGCTGGGTGAAGTCTGTGAAGAACAAGCTCTCAGGTGTCAATCAGCTGCCACTTTCTCATGCCACTGCCTTGGCAGCTGATGACAATTCTGTGGACCACACTTCAGCATGCGCGCCAGTGGTAACATCAACTGGCAGACCTCAGCCTTCCTTGCATTACATAATTTCCTCTGTCTAGATGGCAAGAGAGCTATAATTCATGGTGAGGGACCACAAACCGACTAGTCATAGGACCCTGTAATAAGTAACAGACCCTCTTAAATGAACAAGCCATTCATGATTGTCTTGGAATCTCATTTTTAAGAACATGATTATAGCTCCTTTGTGTTGAACTAGAGTAAACCAACTGGCCTCTCTATCTCCCATGATGGAGCTAGATTGGATCGTGATGGGATGTGGTTCCATTTCAGGGTCATTTGATGAAGAAAGGGAAAGGGACCTATGTATAAGAGGCATTGGGGTTTGTATCGGGGAGTGAGGATTTGGAGGGTTAACTTAGCTTCAGCCAGTTAGCATCCCAGCTGGCATGGGCCCTTGAAATGAATGGGGTTAGTACTTCCTCCCTCTCTCCAGATCTGTATTATACTGCTATGGTTTGTATCCTTGGGAGGCATTGCTGACATTCATTGAATGTAGTGCAAATGTTCAATTGAAGTACAATCAATATGACAAGGATGTGTGAAGACCGGAGGGCCGTGTCTCTGTCTGATTGCAATGGAAATCACAGCGGCTCTGTGTCTGTTACCACGGATATCCCCCGTTCTTTAGACTCAATTTCCTTCGCTTTTTCCCACAGCTTCTGAGCAGGACTGGCAACACGCTTTGATGGGCGATGGGGCATTCCAAAGGTCACCAGGGTGGAAACTCTCGAGGGTCCATTGTCTGTGATTGTGAGCTTCACTGTTGCTTGTCTATAATTTTATAAATATTCACTTATGGACTGTCAATATACAGTGCATTGAAATACCTGCATTACTAACTGCATGTATAATGTAATGTTTTTTTTTTTGTGGACTGCTATATTTTTAAGCCCATTATTAAACTCACTCTCTAAAGAAGTGTCAGTGAAAGCCATTTTCCCTGATAAGAAAGGCTTGGTCAGATGAATTTCTGGGAGCAATGAATTTCTCTGTGAGGGTTACAGAGTGGCTGGCATCTGCGAGACAGACCAAGAGGATCAAAAGGTTTCCTATATGGACTTCAAAGCGAGCCCATCTGATTTATGGTCCTGATTTCAACGTGCAAATGGTTTAGCTGACTAACATATAAACACATACACATGCATGCAAGGATGAAACAAGATGGCTGTGTGTGTGTGTGTGTGTTTTTTCACCCTCGTTGGAATGTGTTCCAGCATTTATTTGGCCAAGGAGAGACATTCAGAACAGCTGCCTTTCACGCTGTGTTAGGCTATGTGTTAACATGGCTGTCTAAATAGGACAAGCCTTTTTATGTTTGTTACAATGCCTTTTTCCTTCATCTATAATTCCAAAAATAATACAGTATATTTGCCTCTAACACAAGTGTATATTATCCATTGTAAATTCTTTGTCCAGTCACTTTTGATAAAAGCGTGAAATACCATAACCATAACAACCATATAACCACATCTAAGTATACGTAATTTGGGATAAATAATCTAACAACAAGTTTGCATCGAGTCTAATTTCTTCCTTTGTGGTGTGTCGGTAATACAATGTGTACCAGCGTTTTTACGCAAACTTGTTGAAGTTGAATAGCTAAAAGCATTTTGTTGTCTTCAAAATAATTATTTTTTGGATGCCCATATTTCTATAATGCGCCATGACATGCCTTTTTCCCATGACAGCATCCCACTGAGTGTGGCTCAGATTCATCATTACAGCTGTTGAAACAGGCCGAGTCTGTCTGGGTCAAAGTTGGCTTCTGCCTTGCCCATCCTACGACTGAGGCAAAAATCTTCTACCAGCCTGAACCACACTTCATAGCCACCAATCCCTTCAAATTACTTCATGAATAGAGAATGACATTATTAGATGTTATTCTGATGTGTGTTCAGAAATCATGTCCTCTATTACAGAGTCATCTTTAGTCTTCCTTCATCTTAGTGTGAAAAGTGTACAGTATGTGTGTAGCATTAGAGAGACTAGAAATATTGGTGCCATTGAGGCTCAGTCAAAAATGATATATTTCTCTGCACAATCATTGCATTGGAGACTGGTTGTTCTTCCTCCATGGATTTTGTAAAAATATTATTTGTGGTGTGAACTATGATCATGGAGTTGAGTTCTTCTCTTCTTTCTTTGTCCTTTGAGGATGCAGCAAATAGCTAGTCTTTGTAGTCATGACAAAAGCAGGTTCGGGAGTAATAGGCATCCAAATGTCTATTCCTTTTGATGGAGGACATTTTCTGATGATTAAAGCAAAACCTAGCTTTTCATCGCAATGTCCTTTAATTCTGGTTCTTTTCATTTGCACTTTATACATTCCACATTTACCTCCGTATGTTCCCCTAGTCTCCCATCTAATTTGAACAGTTGATTCCTCGTGCTTAGCACTCGATCCTTCATGAAATATGTATATTCAGTGGGTATTCCCCATTCAAATGAACAAGCATTCTGGGACAGATAGTCTTTCAGGCTCTGTCCTCCCACTGCCTTCATGTCAGGCCCCCGTCTCAGCCTGTCACACAAGGCAATGTGAGGGCCGGCATCAGCCATGACAAACTGTCTCTATGACTCACTTGAGCTGCGGCAAAATGTTGGCAAAAGGTTGTGGATGAGTAGAGTGAAGCATAAAAGTCATGCCATCTGAGGCTAACAAGAGGAAGGCAGGCAGTGGTTATTCTCTTTTGGTGGTTGCTTATGTGAAATGTCTAAGATGGGGTAGTGGCGATGATGGGGGCATGGAAAGGATCACCTAGATGCTTGCTCATCAGCTCCAGATCAATTTCTGGTTCCCTCCACGTGCAGTAAGTGTGTATGTGTGTCTGTGTTAATGTCTTTCTCTCTCTCTCTCTTTCTCTCTCTCCTGAATAACCTCATTGCCTCGGCACTGTGGCACCGGATGTCTGTTCTGGATCCACCCAAGGAGTTGGTGGTGGAGATCCAGCGTATGATGGTGGACTTTTGGTCAGGGCAGCACTGGCTCAGAGCGGCTGTGTTATACCTCCTGCTGCAGGAGGGGGGCCAAGGCCTCATGGACATAGGAAGCCGAGTGGACGCTTTCTGGCTGCAGGCGGCCCAGAGACTGCTGTACGTCCCGGAGGTCAGCTGGGCACAGACTGCTTGTGCTTTGTTGAGGCAAGCCGGTGGCTTGGGGATGGAAAGGCAATTGTTTTTGATGGACCTGGACTTGGCATTGCAGTCCCCCATTTTGAGGGCTAGTGTTCTTCGGGCTGGCATCATGAAGCTCAAGGATTCAGTGCTGGCGGACTTCTGGCGCTCTGCAGAGGAGGTGGCAGGACTTACGGGGACTTTTTCAGTCCGGCTTGTTTCAAGGGTGATGACGGACATTCACAGGATTATCCCTGAGGATGCAAAACATTGTCTCCTGTCCCCGATGGAGTTCACGGGTGAGCTGGACTGGTTCCCGGAGCTGCGGCTGAGACCCGCAGTCGGACAGTGGTGTGAGGGCCAAGGTGTGCTTCTCAGCTTCGCGACACCACAGCTGGAGTTCAGACAGTGCAAGCAAGAAGGCACTCTATCACATCTGTGTGAAAGTCAGGAATCTTTAGGCCCTCTCTGGTGTGAGGGAGTCGAGGTGGTGGGTTTTTTGGGGGCCGGGTTCTTCTCCGAAAGGCGCTCCGAATGCTCTAGGGGCTGAGGGAGTTGTTTTTTCGTGAGGTTTATTATGGGTTGGTTTTCATGTTACCTGGTTTCCTTTTTTGACTGTCAATAAAGGAACCTTAAAAGTCAAAGTCTCTCTCTCTCTCTCTCTCTCCTCTCTATCTCTATCTGTGTGTGTTTGTGTGCGTGTCATGTGTGTGCGTTTAAAAATACCAACACACGTTGGTAATTCATATACATATTAAATCACTAAAACAAACAGCTTATGGGCAGTTAGCCATTGTGATTAAATTACCCAAGCAGCCATTTTGATTGCATGGGGACACTGTTCTGTCTTTACAATTTTATGAAAGCCCATATTTGCAACTCTGGGGGCACAGGAGTATCTCCGAATGCAAATGTAGCCTTTCCAATCTCACATTTTTGGCCAGTCTAGTTTAGTGGCATAAGTGGCATATTCACTGGGTTAAGTCACACTGGAGACGGGCCAGCACATTTCATCGTGTCTCTGATGAGGCGACCATCTGGAAAGGTTTGGTGCCCTCTGTCCTCTGTGTCTAAAAAAGGGAAATCCTCTCGGACATAGACTGCATGGGAAATCTATTCACTCCTATTGAGTATCAACATGATAGTAAGTTAATCTTCTGTCCATGAATATTTCATTAAATATTTAAGCCATTGGAAAAAAGGAAAGACTTAGTGACGGAAAGACAGAGTAATTTTAACATACCAGTTAGTACATTAAATTAAATAACATAAGACATATAATAATACTACTCTCTGGTCAGTGACATTGAGCATTTTTACAATTTACAATGACATATTTACAATTTACATTAGATTTACAATGTAAAATATAGAGAAGTTGCAGCATATCTCCATTTTTTATACTCCATTGACAATATCAGCTGTCTGTGCAAATCATAATGCAGAGACAGAACAATTTGCCCAGATGTGAATGGTACCAAGGGACAGCTGCAGTGTCCAGACATCGGTGTGGCCCCTGCTGTGTTGTCTGGCTGATTCTGTTGACATGGAACAGGACTGGAGGTTAGAAACCATTTGAAGGATGATGCTGGAGAACAATCAACCCTAGTTGGCACTTAAGGTGCACCTATTTTTATCCTGCATTAATATTGCAGTGGAACTTGAATGACAAATCAGGGGAGTGACAACTAGTGGTGTCATCTTTACCTCAAGGCACTGACATGGTGTTCAGTGGGAGGCATAAGACAGCTGTCCGTAAGATATCCAATTAACCAAGTCCAAGTGCACTTTTAAGAAAAACACGATAGGAAATCCAAAATCCAACTGCATCAACTCATAATTGTTCATATTATTTTTTATTTGTATTTATTATACTTGTATAAATTCTCTGGACATGCCAGACCTTCCGAATTTTCTTTTGACAAAGAGCAAATCATTCAATGTAGGCTACTTCATTATTAAATGAAGACAAATAAACAAGTAGAAGCACAACCACAATCAAAGGTGTTCAATTTTCCCTCGACCCATAAGAGTTGAACTATAAAAATGGTAAAACTCGAAGCAACACCCATAAACTGAATGCCAAGACTGACCTTTAGTATTGAGTTTAGTATTGAGTATTACACGTCATTATACGACCATGGAGCCCCATCACTATATGGCAACTACCTTGAACAGATATTAAAATAGGGTACAAAAAGTAGGCTAGACAGTAGTAATTATCATGAACTATCTGTCAAAATAAGCCCCGCCCCCTGAAAGGTCATAAATCACGTCATAATCACGCCTCCTTTTTATGCAAATTAGCCACGTGGTTGTCACCACGTGTTGTTTGTTATTGTTATTGTTTTGTGAGTCATGTGACAGTCATGTGACTGGTGTCAAACCCCTGGGCAGCCATATTGGATGTAAAGTCATGTGACAGTCATGTGTCTGGTGTCAAACAATGCCACGCCCCCTTGGCATCCATATTGGATGTAGTGTCATGTGACAGTCATGTGACTGGTGTCAAACCCCTGGCGTCCATATTGGCCCCCAAACCCCCATGTGTGTTTTGTGGATAATGGGGAATCAGATAAACTTTGTAAGAGTTGTATATGTTTAGTGGTAAATGGGGCTAAATACAAAGTGTGCTGCTAGGATGGCCGAGTGGTTAAGGCGTTGGACTTAAGAGCCAATGGATGTTTGTATCCTTGTGGGTTCAATCCCCACTCCTAGCAACTATATTAATGGCTGAGAGTAGTATGAAGTTTACTTTTATTTTTTGATAAGTCCTAGAGCATGCGGGGTTCACGCCTCAGCAGCAAATAGGTTTTGCTGATGTGGCCGTGTTTGAGGATATGTATGATGTTAAAATTGTGGTCTTTTACCGAACCCCCCTACATGAGTTGCTGACGTATCAGACTAGGGTGGCACCCGACCCTAAGAAAACTGTTTATCTGTACCTCCATGACAATCATTACCACCGGATTTTGCGCCCCAATACATTCCTGGGGGAAGGACACTTTTGTGGTTTTTGCTACCATGGCTACAGTAGTAAACGTGATCACGCGTGTAAATACAATTGTGATGTATGCAACGATGTGAATTGCCACAAAAATAAAGGACCATCAGTATACTGCCGTGATTGTATGCGATACTGCAAATCAGCTTACTGCCATTCCAGACACAAACAACCTGAGCCCACTGGGGTTATAGGCAGAATGGTGGTCCCATGTGATGTCACTAAGTACTGCAAAAAGTGTAACAGACGATATCATGTTAGCATGAATAAGAAAAACCCCCACAGATGCTCAGCCATGCGTTGTCCTCACTGTAAAGCCAATTTGGTGCCTGGTGATAACCATAGCTGTTTCATTCAACCCTTCAAGCCGGAAGAGACAGAGCCCAAGTATATCTTTTTCGATTTAGAAACACGATTTGAAAATGGTAAACACCAGGCTAATTTTGCTGCTGCCATGACTTTCAAAGGGGGATCTTTTGAGGCCGAGGGTAGTAGTTGCGTGTTTATGATGTTGAGACACTTCAGACGGTCTACATATAAGGGCTACACATGGATGGCCCACAATGCATCAGGGTTTGATAATATAATTTTACTGGAGCATTTCACCAAGCTAGGGGTTACGCCCAAAATAATCATGACTGGATGCAGATTAATTTTCATGTATGATGAGATCTTTAAACAGCGGTTCATTGACAGCTATTCGTTCATCCCCATGCGTTTGGCTAAGACAACTGCGGCCTTAAATCTGATCACCGGTGAGAAAGGGTACTTCCCACACAAATTTAACACAGCAGCGAACAACTACTATAGGGGCCCCTATCCAGACCGTGAGTACTATGGGTACGACACCATGTCCGATAAAGACAGAGCCGACTTTGACACATGGCATAGCGAAGCATCCAAAGGCGATTTGATTTTCAGAAAGAGCTACGATCTTTACGGGGTCCATGATGTTGTGCTACTGAGGGACGCGTGCATGAAATACCCTGAGGCGTTCTTGGGCTGTACTGGTGTAGACCCATTCACTCAGACTACATTAGCATCCTGCTGCATGGCTGTCTACAAAGGCGCTTCCTGCGAGACACAATAGCACTCACACACAACAATGCCTATGTTAACCAACATAAGGCATACTCCAACTCCTCTATCCAATGGTTGGAATATGTGAATGATAGTAGAGATATGGTTGTACAACATGCTTTGAAAGGTGGCGAGGTGCACGCGTGGGTCAGTACTACCTCGGCGGCTATTATGAAAAAAATGGTGTCAAACATGCACTTTCGAATTTAATGGCTGTTTTCATCACGGCCATGATTGCCGCTACAATCCAGACCATATACACCCCCTGTTAAATATCCCTTACGGGGATGTGAGGAGACATTTTGATGATAAGGTGACATACCTCACCAAGACCAAAGGGTTTAGGGTCGAAGTGATGTGGGAATGTGAGTGGAACCAGGCTAAGCAGCGTGACCCTGATGTTAAGAGATTCATGGCCACATACGTACACCCCGAGCGTTTAAATCCTCGCGATTCTCTTAACGGTGGAAGAACAGATGCCTACAATCTTTACCGCAAAGCTGGTGAGGGTGAGAAAATTCACTACGTTGATTTCACATCCCTATACCCGGCATGTCAGAGCAAGTGTGAGTACCCCATCCACAACCCCCAGATCATAGTGGGAGATTTTCAGCCACTTGAAAATTATTACGGGTTGATCAAAGCTACAGTCTCTCCACCTAGGGGCTTACTACACCCCGTGCTTCCATACCGCTGCAACGGCAAATTGATGTTCCCCCTCTGCAGGACTTGTGCTGTAGAAGAGAATCAGACCAGCCCCTGTGAGCACAGTGAGGATGAGCGCTCCATTTCGGGGTGTTGGGTTAGTCTTGAGCTGATGAAGGCTATTGAAAAGGGCTACATTGTTACCAAGGTTGATGAGGTCTGGCATTTTTCTCAGAGATCTGACACATTGTTTTCAGACTATGTGAAGACATTTCTCCAATACAAGCAGGAAGCTAGCGGATACCCTGCCCACGCGGTGACTGATGAGGCTAAAGAGGCCTACATCGAGGACTATTATGAGAAGGAGGGGATTAGGCTGAATCCTGATAAGATCTGTTTGAACCCTGCCGTAAGGCAAATAAACAAGTTGTTGCTCAACAGCCTCTGGGGTCGCTTCTCTATGAGAGAGAATTTGCCCACCACCGAGATGGTGAAAGACCCGAGCATTTTGCCAGATACATTTTGGTTGTGAATATGATGTCACACACTTTTCATTTGTGTCTGATGATGTGGCCTTAGTCCAATGGCGTCATGCTGAGGGTAGTTGTGTACAGACCCCAGACATAAATGTGTTTGTGGGTGCATTCACCACCGCTCATGCTCGCCTTAAATTGTACGAGCTTATGGACAAATTGGGTGAGCGCCTTTTGTACACAGATACTGACAGTGCGGTTTATGTCTCAAAGGATGGCGATTGGGAGCCGCCGCTGGGGCCCTATTTAGGGGATCTCACAAATGAGCTGGATGATGGTGACTACATCACAGAATTCTGTTCAGCCGGACCGAAGACTTATGGCTATCGCACAGCCCGGGGTAAAACCTGTATGAAGGCGAAAGGCGTCACGCTTAATGCAGAGAATTCAAAACTGATCAGATTGGACACCCTCATTGGCCTTGTTGATCATTATGTGACTGACAGAGATAGTACACGACACATACGGGCTCGAACTGATAATATTGTGCGTAACAAGAAACATCTCATTCTAAAAAACAAAACTGGTGAGAAGAGGTTCAGGGTTGTTTACAACAAGAGGGTGCTACTACCCGACTACACAACTAGGCCATCAATGGATACTAAGGGGTATATGTCTATCATGGATAAATATAACACTGGCTTAAAAGAGGCCCCTGTATCACGATTTCAGACTACAGCATCCATTTTCTTGTGTGATAAGCGGTCCTTCTAATTCTGGCAAGACATTTTTTGTAAAACAGTTGATAGCCAATATCGACACCCTTATTAGTGATGCAATTGAAAATATAGTGTATATTTATGATTGTTGGCAACCACTTTATGACGAATTGTTAAAGCTGAGAGATGTCAAATTTATTCAAGGAATACCTAACGCTCTAGATGATGATGAGTTATTACCCATATCAAAAACTAACCTGCTAATTATTGATGATGTGATGAAAGATGCCAGCAATAATACAGAAATAGAGAAGGTGTTCACACAGTATGTACATCATCGTAATCTTAGTGCCATTTACATGGTTCAGAATCTGTTCTTTCAGGGGAAATCTAGCAGAACAATCAGTTTGAACACTAATTATCTAATTGTTTTCAAAAAACCCTAGAGATAACAACCAAATCAGTGTATTAGCGAGACAGATGTACCCGGTAACACAAAATTCTTTCTTGAATCTTTTAAAAATGCCACTGAGAAACCCTCACGGATATTTGTTGATTGACTATAAACCAAAACCCCAGATTTGTACGCCTCAGAACAGATTTGCTTTTTGGAGCATCAGGCTGTCTATGTGCGAAGAAAACAAACTGAGACACAGATATGTCTGAGAGAATCGGTAGAAATTTGCCTCTTTTGAGGCGTTTACTTAAAGCTAAACCGCCCCAGAGGCGTGTCATTTTACATTCTCGTCAGATAAGTTAATCTTAGCTCTCAAGTAGGTGACACTGAATATTCTTCGTGGTACTATACCCTTAACAGCTATACAATATAAAAAACTACGTAAAAATAAGATTTTGATAAAGTTACTGGCTGACAAGAAAATTGGCCCACGCACAAAAGAGACGCACTATTAACCAGAAAGGTGGATTTCTCCTGCCCCTCTTGAGTGTTGCTCTGCCGTTCATAACCAGTCTGTTTACATCAAGACAGAGTTAGAAGTAATGGAGCACGCTGAGAAAATGTATCTGGTACCACAAAGACAATTGGACCGTTTAAAAAATGATGTCGTAACTACCCCACTGCGCCAGTCTGTTGAAAACGTGTTGGAAGTAGCTATGAAAAATGTTTTGAGTAAAACACACCTGACCCCTCATGAGAAGGCCCTGCATTATCGTCATTATTACAGAGATATTTGGCCCTGGTTAAACAGGGGACCTTGAGACGAACACACTGACACTGAGTTTACCACTGCAGTCATCATCCGATGATGTGTCACAGAGTTTAGCAGTACAGGCTACGCCCCCCCACTTTTGAGAACAATCAGGTAGCCTCTGAGGTTTTAAAAAATGTACCCCTGAGAAGCAAAAGGAATGCTGAGTATATATTAGCAAAGATGTACAACTCTCAAGGCGTAGCATCGTGGGGACGATTCTGGGTCTTTTGTTTTAACGGCACAACCATTCCAAATGCATGTGTTTGATCTGGTAAAAGTATCACCGGACCACAAGCTGTGAGCCACCGCGAGAGGCGACCTCAAGGATGGCATGAATTTCTGAGGGGCTATTGCTATGCTAAACATCCCTCTTTCTACAATACCAAATAGACTAGTTAAAGATTCAATCACAGCACTGAAAAGAAATAGTACACCTACCCATACACCAGTTAGAGCGGTATCAGAATCCCTGGTTTTCAACACCTCAATTAGATGCAACCGCATGGTTTGAATTTTAGAAAATCTTGTAATGATTACTATGCATTGCTTATGTCTAATGTTCACAGATGTTGTAATATTTTGTAAATTGTAATTTTTCTGCTTTGTTTTTCTTATGTTTATAATGTTTTATAAGGTTGTATGACTTTTGATACAGGTATGACTTATAATGTGTGTATTTCTATCCTTTTGTTTTTCAATAAAAACACCCAACTCTGAAATGTCATTTGACATGTTTATTTATTATGAAGCCTTTTCAACACTTTTTAGATACTTATTATTGATCTGTGCATGCTGCACACATGTGAATATATTACACATGCATTTACAACCTTGTAATTTTTCACAATTAATGACACCATATTATCATTTCTATTTAAATTTTCAGAGTATTTAAGCATCACATCTTCATAGCATAACCCTCTCAACATATGATACAGAAAGAAAACACAATGTTGACCACATGTGATAGGCGTAAAGTCTTGCACCTGCTGGTTTGAATATAGCAGGCGTTTACCCGTGTTTTTCAGAAATGTGTATATGCTTGGAGGAAATATATCACTGTCTGGGACGGTTCGAAGCTGTCGAAGAAACACACATCACCTTCTTCAGTTATGTACGTAGCTAACCAGTGTTCACCAGGTTGGTCTGAATTATGTGTATTAATTATCACAGAGGCTGGTAGATGATACACGGGTGTTTTAGGTAGCTGATCACAAGCCAATACCCCTAGAAAATGTGTATTTTTGGATATATTATCCATAATAGTCGATAATTCAACAGTATTCATGATCTTTCAGTAGTAGTCCATCAAAATCTGTCTTCGATTAGACACCTCAATTATACTGTCAAATACCGCATACACAATCAAATTTATTGTATTCGGCAACGGTTGTCTGAACCGAACTTCCAAACGGATATTGCCTGACTTTATTAATGACAGATGCTGGCCACACTCCTCGTCAGGAGTTAAATTAACCCTTTAGGCGCCAGAGGTTTTTTTCCGAAACGATCAATTTTGACATCTTCATTTCAAAAGGCTATATCTTAAAAGTGATAAGAGATAGAGACTTTATGTAAATTAGAGAAATATTAAGGATGACCCAAAGTTTATGTAGAGATTAAATGTTTATATCTAATTTGCATATTATGACGTCATATGGTGGCGGCCATCTTGGATTATAGAATTTTCATGAAAAGTCATGTTTGAATGATAAAATGCACCACTTCTTTCCCCAAAATGTCCCTCACCTTCTGTATGCTATATTGCACAATACTGAATGCTCAGGTAAATAGTAAGTAGTGAACAAACTGTGTAAATCATTACTAATAAATGGCAGAAACAAACCAAATGCATGTAGCGGTAGACTGGCCTTTTGCTGTAGAGATTTTTCCATTTACTACATACAGTAGGCACTCTGATTCCATGTATGGGCCACATATATATTATTCAGATGACACACAAACACAAGTAGACAAGACCTGTTTAGTTCAAAGCTCATTTTGCCACGGCAAGGCACAGATCGGGGAGTGAGATGTGAGACAAGACAAGAGACAATGTTAGTATTTTTTTTCTTTTTTGTTGTTTTGTTTTTTTTTTTTTTTTTCTTAGCTGACAAAGACACACACATCACAAGGACATGAACACACAAAAGGAACACATAGTGTACTGTATGTCCTAAATGATCAGGGAAGTAGATAGCAAATCAACAGTGTATATCATTACTAAATGGCTGACATTTTTTTTTTATGTAGCAGGCCTTTTGCTGTAGAGATAATGACTCCCTATCCCTATCCATACAGGGCCGGCATTCCCATCATCTTGTGATAGACTATGCATGACCTAATGTGTGTGTGTGTGTGTGTGTGTGTGTGGGAGAGGGAGAGAGCGTGTCACCATCTCCACCATGCGCAGCAGCATGGCCAGATCTGCCTGCTGGCCGAAAGTGGAGAGAATTTGCGCAGCCTTCGGACTAGGCCTACTGTCATTCTCATTGCGACTCCCCACACTGCCACTACGTTCCCCCCTAACTGTCCTATGAGCACTTCGACCTCGTCTAACATACCCAGTTACATTAGACAAAGGCTCCACCACGTTACTGTCGCCGCGATTGTGGAGAGGCACACGTTCAGAAGACAGAAGCTAGCGCTATGGATATTAGGCTACCTCCAGCCTCGTTCGCCACACCACTAACACCCTGCTAACTTCCCGATGAACACTCCGAACCCGTGAAACATTATTCCCACCAGTGACATTGGGCAAACGATTCAACGTTTGTGCTTGGTGTAACCTAAACTATGGAGTAAACTCTCACTTTGTCCAGCTGCATCATTGCAAGGCAGGGACGCATCTGAAGCCTCACTAAACGAATCACCGTCATTTTCTGAAGGCAGATATTCCCCTTCAGAATCAGGGTCCGCGAATAGAAGACCCAACACTTCATTTCAGGTAAACTTTTTTGATGCCATTAGACGATAATCTAATGCAAATACTCGCTGACGTTGACAATATCGCTCTGACAAAGTGGCTCACACGCACACTAGCTCCGGTATTTCATGCACTGATTCAATGCGCTGTAGCTAGAAAGTTTTGTTTAAAGCGTGTCCTTTTTTCGACTCGGGGATGACGTATGACATGTCTGCCATCTAGTGGAGTGGAAGTCGAACAAAATATGACACCCTATTTGACTAAATCGGCCGTTTTATTCAGTGCCGCATCTTGTCGACTATAGTCGCCTGTGGCGCCTAGAGGGTTAAAAGCAAAAATACTGTAACCGGACAAGTAGTCCTGACGATTTATGACCAGTGCTTTGTTTTTCAGATGTCTTCCTGTGGATAACACCAATTGGTAAAACTCCCGTACGGCAGACGCTTCATTAAATTTCGGCTGTAGCGGCTTAGACGGGTATTGTTGTCCATCTACATAAACGGCTAGGAATTCCAGATCATGTTTGATGATCAATGTTTAAACGCATAAGGATTTTTTGTGTATGATCCAGTATGGGCATCATTATCGACCATTGCTAATATGATGGATTTTGGTAACGCCCCCAGAAATAGGTTTTCCTGATTAGCCACCCGCGTACCAGCGGGTATTGAGAAATTTTTTAGACATACTCTATCAATAGGGTATTTAGCAGTGGTGGACTGCAATGCTTGCGCATGACCCAGTCTCACAGCCGGAGATACAGAAACTTTCTTCACAAAAAGACTTGCTGAAAGAATGTTGATTTTGTATGCTACAGCATCACTGCGCATTAAACAGAATTCATCCTTCGCTCTAGTTAGTCTTATTTTGATATCAATTCCGTTTAACATCAATTTTTCTTGAAAAAATATGTCGCTGTGGATTGAGCTAACAATTCTACAACATTACTTTCGATTCAGAAAATGCAGCTCTCTTTGTGAGACCTTCGTTGGCCCCTCCAGGATCCCCCGACATCCATATGGCCTGCTGTATCTTTGTAAAACAGCCCCCAAGAGAGAGAAAATGGTCTCCAGGGCCTCACGGTCATAATTCAATAGACAATCTATAATACAGCGGTATGGAAAGGTGTTTGAGCTCTGCGATATGAGCCGATCCCCCAGTGTTATGTCGACCTGAGAGAAGATTGAGCCGCCAGGGTAGTTTATCAAACCCACAGGCGCCCCCGCTGGTAGGTCCGCCCCGTTGGGTAAGGTGATTTTTAACCTTGTATACAGTAGCGAATTATTCAAATCAATATAGTCTTGACCATTTCCCGCGACAAAAAACTCCAGGGGTCCTGTGTCTGACAGAGCTGATATGGGGGGTATCTCAACATAGGTGTTTTTCTCTATTTCTCTATAGTATCTCAACATAGGCACTGTAAAAAGATCCAACTCAGATTTGACACACTCCGCCGACATGCCGTGTATCAGAGCCATGGTTAGAATATGGATTTACGCCTCTTTTTAGCAGGTCTACTCCCCCGGTGTTTACTCTGAGCCTTCCTTTTCGACACTGATCTTTTCTTAGCCTTTACATTGTTTTTCTTTGTGTATCTTCCTCTTCTCACACCTGGCGGTCGTTTCATGTGTCTACGTTGCATTACTAACACCCCCGACCCCTCTTGACTGTTGTGGGCTTGCATGGCGTTGCTCACCACATCACTGGCGATATTTTTAGCTGCGGCTTTTTAAATGCGGTTTAGCGATTCCAATACCCTACGCAATAGAGGCATAGCCATTCTGTACAGACCTTTTAGGAGCGACCCCAAGCCGAATCCACCATACATGACAGGGCCCCCAGCGAACCCATCAATATGGCCACCCGCCTGGTTTTGATAATATGTAACATAACGATGTGGGTCCGCGTAGGGATTAAATTCTTTCATTTTTAAATTCTTGGAAGTTGTTTTACCGGTCTGAAATGGAGTTTTGTAATCACTTTGCCGTACTTGAATGACACGTTGTGGTTTTGATCACTTTTCACCTCTATGGTAATGTCGTCAATGTGTGATTTAGACACACGTGCGTAGTGTGGTTTGTCGTAGCCGATTGTGACTATATTTTTGGTCTCCCCCGTTATTTCTACACACCGCAGGAGTGGTACATAATAGTCACCTACAACTTGGTGGTCTATAATGTCTGTATAGACAAACAATGTATATTCCCCGCCATACAAATCAGCAATGTGGGGGGCGTATCTACCGGCGCCCGGGGGTACATGAATGGAATCATATCTTCAAAACCTAGAATCCTGGCTAGCTTCCCACGGAATGTTAGCGAAACATCACTTTCGGATGATGTCACACGGACTTTGTGAAGTAGTTCATCATAGGTAAACTGTATATGAGACCCGACACTATTGATTTCTGCTATGATATCAGCAATGCTATTGTAGAAAGCTTCACGAAGTTCACCAACAATAAGGATGTTAGTAGCTGTATCGGTAATTGTGAATTTTGAATGTTTTTTGTGAAATGGAACCCATGTTTTGGGGTACATGAACTCAATTAAAGCGACCTCCCAAGCCCCCCTTAGTGTTAGTGTTTTTGCCAGTTTAGTTCTGTAGTTGGATATTCTGTTGTCAGGATAAATATCGCGGCACGCATTGCTTGGTAAAGTCACATAAAACCCTTCGTCCTCCATGATGTCACCGGTGTGAATAAGG
The DNA here is from genome assembly GCF_017589495.1 of Alosa alosa. NCBI lineage: Eukaryota > Metazoa > Chordata > Actinopteri > Clupeiformes > Clupeidae > Alosa > Alosa alosa. The sequence goes on along the minus strand of NC_063191.1, from coordinate 34,056,894 downwards.
ATATGTATGTTGTGTTGTGATTTAAGACATTTTTTAAGCATCAACCACATCTCTTTTGCGGGGACCCATGAGTTAAATTTTGATGGCCAACCTAACCATTTTACCAATACCATACGCGTCCTACCTACTCTTTTGCTTTCCAAAATCTTTTCCACTTTGAAGGCCTTATCCCTGTTTATGAGGATTTTCTGCAACTCCTCTTCATAAAAGGTACCTTCTAACATGTCTCCATCATAGTCTTTCAACCTGTAAACAGGTGGGTTTCGATGTACACACTCTGCTATGGTGAAAAACTCACGTGTGTAGTTTTCCTCATACCCCTTTGTGAATGCACCTCTGACCTTAGATACTCTAACAAGCTCTCCTATTTTGTATTTGAACACAGATTTTTTGGCAGCTCCCGTCTTTACACCATACAGGTTTTTAAAGACCACATTTTCATTTTCTTTTGTCACATCCACAGGTCTCATTTTGATACTACGATGGTAACTGTTATTATAAGATGATACCATATCAGGTAAGACGTCACAGTAGCGTTTAGAGTTGGCGGCTGTTAGATAACGCCACATTCTTGATTTAATAGTTCTGTTGAATCGCTCCACGACACTAGCTTTTAATTCACTCCCAGTGGTGAAATGATGAATGTTGTTTTTATTCACGATCCTCTGGAAATGCTGGTTAAAAAATTCTTTCCCACGGTCAGTTTGCAACTTCTGGGGTATACGACCCTCTTCTATGATTGATTCGAAAGCAGCGGCAACCGCCATCCCTGATTTGTTTTTTAAAATACGCACCCATGCATATTTGCTAAAGACATCTATACACGTCAGCATATATTTAGCATGGTCATTCTCCCTGGAGTATATGGACATGTCAACCAGATCCGCTTGAAATTGCCTGTTGATACCATACACAATCACCCTATTCCTTTTGTAGTTGACACGCATAGGTTTATGAAGTGTGTCGCATCCTCCCTGATAACCATTCAGCAACATCCTTATCGGACAGATGTATCCCTGTTTTTTTAAAGGCAGCTTCTTTTAATCTAGTTATACCCCCATATGAACCCTCACTTGAAGGTGTGTAGTAGATTGTATTTAGAACCTCCTCCATGACTCCCTCCATACAACTAATGACAGACCATGATGTGCATTCACAATCTTTTATTTGACAAGCAGGCTTACATATCCATCATGGGTAGAGAATCAAGGTAGTTTAAAAATTTAACACACACATCAAAGTCCTTAGCAACCAGAAATTCCACTAGGCTATTCACAACCTCATAGACATCCACAGACTCATTCTTACTTTGCTTGATGACACATACATCAGTTACATATGTACAAAGAGCTACGATATGCCCTATCTTGAAAAAGCCTTGCCGAATCATACACATGTTCTCTAAAATTCCATGCACTGTTACATGATACTTTGCCTTGTTAACGGAGGATCCCATATTCAGTAGATCGGACCATTCTTCAGACAATGATCTAGCAAGCGTCATTTGATTTTTTTAAGGCTTTAAAAGCGATGGTAAGGTACAGCAATATCAGTTGCATAACATGTAGATTCGTCTGCTATGACATTACACAGTAAGGCTGTTAGCTCATATTTCACCGCTCTCTTTTGGTGGGCCTGAACCACAGCACCAATTCCCCATTACAGTTAATTGTCCCAATATGTCAGAGTTTCAAGAATAATGTTTGTATCACAATCCTTTATGTGATTTTCCTTGAAAGTGTGTAAATACCCACAGATGTATGGTTCCCCTGTTAATTAAGTAGGCGATAGCTTCTACAGACCCCCAAATTTTTGGGGATGGGTCTGATAGCCGTAATATCCCAATAGATGATTCACGCTTTGCAGTAGTGGTCTTTTGTATAGCCGATGTTTTATATCCTCAACATTTGTTTGGAAGTAGTGCATCTGGTTCAAAGAGGCAAGAATGTTGAATCTGGCTGGGGTGGCTTACTTGACATCCAAAACAGTCCTCCTGTAACTTCTGCGTGATGATGTGTTGCAGTGTAATACACACACAGGCCTTGATAAGTCCAAGAGGTAGCTCTGCCAAACAACCAACAAGGTCTTCACCAGTAGCTTTAGAAGTCCCGGTTCCATCTGCTGATGATACAGGGTTTAATGACACACCAATCTCTAAGTCTTCTGAACAATCCATCATGCCCACCCCACCACAGGTATTTTGAAAGTATACACACGTATCAGTCATCTTAACATCTGTTGAAGGCATCACGACAGTTCTGAACGTCTCGATGATCCGGCTGGTGTGATCGTATACAACCACTAACCATTCATGGGGTGTAGTCTGGAGGGCGGCGACTTCTCCGCTACCCAATCATGTGTGACCTCTCCTTTATCTTCAGAGTCGTTTTTGTTACCGGTGGGAGGTACACCCACAGGGGCGTCATCATCCACAAGATGGCATTCTCTAACATCCTCTTTATCATCCGTCAAAGTTAGCATCGCCAAATCTCTCACACAAGTAATCCACGTCATAATGTATCATTTCTTGTTCAATTACTGATTCCTCTTGATGAAACATACTTCTTGAACTTTGATCCACACCATCAGGCCGAACAAGCGCTTCAGTCATTTCAACTTCATCCACATATAGAGACATTGTATGATGTTCACAACAGCTCTGAGAGTAAAGGAACCCTTCGTATGAAAACCTCTTTTTAAGCTTCATGAACGAGGGGGCGCTGATTCCGGAGCGGCTTCTTCACAATGGTTGGCCAGTTCCAGATCATCTTGGCACGTCTGGAAGAGACATGCCTTGGACGCCCTGGTATCTTTCCAAACCAGCACTCCATTTGAACAATCTATCAACCTTTTTTTGAAAACATCACTTAGAACATGCGGTCTTTCCAAAGATACTCCACTTTAGGTGTATATGCAAATTCATTCAATTCTTTTTCATTATAATATGTAGGTCTTCTGTATGCACTGCTAGACAGGCGAATGAAATCCTGCGGACAGTTAGCATACATGTGGTAAGACTTGACATAGGCTGGACTATTCCATGATGCTGTGTAGCGACTGTCCATAGCAGGCTGTACAATATCCTTCCAAGAGTCCCTAAACATCACCCAATCTGCATCACAAAATGAAATGTGCGCCATGTCGTCTGAAAACGCCAAATCCGGAGATGTCAATGCGTATAGCTTCACACTGCAATCTTCCTTGTCAAAAACATAGCCTCCGATGCGCCCATCGTTCAACAACCATTGGTATTCCACGCCATCATTAGGTTTACTCAGAAAATTAACAAAAGTTTCAGGTCTCCTCCTTTGCGGTGCATAAGTCATTTCAGGATTCGATAGCTTAGCGCTAACAGGGGTGAGTGTGATCCGTCTCTTTGATTTTGCCGATTCAATCATGTCAGCCATGGTAAGTTCTGTTCAAAATCACTGCTAACAATGATAGCTATACATAAGCCCACAGCATTTATAATCTCAATCCTAGAGACACGCCGGGGCAAAACACACCCACTACAAAGGGTTTATAGATAACCAGGTGTCTGCATACAGGCGTCACTACTCATAAACAGGTCTTTTACAATGTTATTAGCACTAGTGTATGCGTAGGTAGTAGGCAGACCCCGACATGAAAGGGGTCTCAAACAACACACTCAGAGACATGCCGGACAAAACACCATCCCTACAAAGTAGGATGCATTGCATACCATTGAAGCCCTGCAGCCGAAATAGCTCAGTTGGGAGAGCGTTAGATTGAAAATCTAAAGATCCCTGGTTTGAATCCGGGTTCCAGCACCTCCATTTTCTTTCTTTTTTTTTTTTTTTTTTTTTTTTTTGTATTTAGCCCCATTTACCACTAAACATATACAACTCTTACAAAGTTTATCTGATTCCCCATTATCCACAAAACACACATGGGGGTTTGGGGGCCAATATGGACGCCCAGGGGTTTGACACCAGCCACATGACTGTCACATGACACTACAACCAATATGGATGCCAAGGAGGCGTGGCATTGTTTGACACCAGACACATGACTGTCACATGACTTTACATCCAATATGGCTGCCCAGGGGTTTGACACCAGTCACATGACTGTCACATGACTCACAAAACAATAACAATAACAAACAACACGTGGTGACAACCACGTGGCTAATTTGCATAAAAAGGAGGCGTGGTTATGGCGTGATTTATGACGTTTCAGGGGGCGGGGCTTATTTTGACAGATAGTTCATGATAATTACTACTCTAGACAAACACTTCATCATCACTTCATAGATCTCTCCTCTAATCAACATAAGTAAATAGCAAGCCTCTGTGGATTAATTCTGTCCCACTTGCTCCAGGGCCTGATATAAATCATCCTAACATCTGACAAACCAAGTAGATTTAGTTTAAAACATTCTGTTTTGTGTTTTTTTTCTCTTTTTTTACCACAGTCCTGCATTTTAAACTCTTGTTGTCAAACGATGTGCTGAATTTGGCTATAGAGCAGAAAATGTCTGATAGGAAATCTATTCATGCAAATAAGCGATTACTAAGCAGCTCATTGCACAATCGCTAATCAATTGTTCTCTAAGCTCCGTGCTGATTTCCTGCGTGATGGATAGGTGTAGTTAAAACTGTCTTCCTGAAAAAAATTTCAACCGCACATTCCACCGAACAAACACCAAATGGCATAACAAATGGCACATTCCAAATCCAAAGAAAAAGTCATCTTGGGTTTTCATTGGAGGGTTCCCTTGCACATAAATATATGATAATGACTACAATGATCAAGGAGGACTCTACATATTTAACTAAAGGCTCTGCTGTAATCCGCAGAGTATGTGTGAATGTCCTTTGTCAGGCTTTATCTAGTATAGAAAGATAGCAGAAGCCATTTTTCTGCACGCCTGTGTCTTCCAGAACCTCATTGTCTCTCTGTCTCTCAAAACTCTTCAGCTTGTGGGCCTACTGTACATCCCATGTGCCTGTCTGCTGTTAGCATAGCTTTCTTTCTAAAGACCACCACCCCCCTCGGAAACAGAGCCTGCTCTTTGGAAGCAGATTGAAGAGAATGATGGTGTGAAAGACCCACAGTCACAGCTGGTAATGACGCCTGCCTTTATCTCCATGGGGAGTGGAGTGTGCGACGAAGAGAGAAGGGGGAGAAAAAGGCAATAGATAAACTTGTGCCCACTGCAAGCCTGCCTTTCCCTACAGGGATTACCACTTGAAGAAGGCGCTTGTGCTTTAATCACTCAGCTGTTTCGAGTGTGTTGAGTGTTGCTCTGCCACAGTGTGCCTTTTCGAAACTAAACATTTCTTAGTCTTACTAAACGGCCCCCAAGGCCCTCTACCATGAGTCAGACATCAGGGGATTGTTTGTGGTGCTGTGTTTACACATTGATTTTAATGGAAGGGAGATTCAGCATCGTGATATGATAGGGATTTAATTTAAGGTTGCTGTGTCATGCATAAATTGAACTACTTTTTGAGACCAGGCATCCGCTGAGAACACAGAAGTAAAGGAAACTACAAAATATCAGCAACACAAGGACATTTCGATCTCAAAACGTTGTCTTTTTAGAATAAATAAAGTATTTCTTGAAGCCCATATACAGTGTGCAGACCATCTCCTTCTCTCAACTTGACACGTTTTGTCTGGTACCTGTTAAAACATATTTTGGATGTTCACACCCATTTCCACAAAAATGGTGTCAAGTTGCACATGGTTATTTTCCAGTCTTTGTACTACTGTCTGTGTGTTTTAAGGTGATCATAAGCATATCTCTTCTTGGTGTTGATTTTTTTCTTATCTCAACTGTAAATTCATCTCTTTATCTCAGGTCATTTCAGCATCAGCTTTGGGCCGTCTCAGCTGAAGTGCAAAATTGACTCTGACGTTTGTCATTTTATTAGAAATGTATTACTACCTAAATCAGCATTGCTCTGGCAAGATGCACACGTGTGCTGTACATGTTCTCTGTGAAAGAGGTCAGTGCTCCTTGCGAAGTAGGCAGCAAGCAGAGATCTGGATTATTGTGAACATGAGGTCTTGACCTCCCCTGCTTTCTTCCAACAGTAGAGCTGAGATCAATAAATCAAGGTTTTCTTGCATTTTTATTTGTTTGGTTTGGCCACAGCCTGTCTGGATTTCATTCCCAGTTCTTACAGCGGTTTTGTTTGAGCAATCTCTGATGTGAGGCAATGTGTTGTCACATTCTCCCTCCCTTGTTTCTTGGTCAATTCTCTGATGTCTGGCTACTGCAACATGTTGATTTTAATCTGTGTCCTAACTCCCCCTCTCCTCTATGTTCAACCATACTCAGAAAAGGAGTTACATTCCTTGTGCTATAGGTCGGGGATTTCCACAGTGGCCAAACAACAACCAAACCTATTTCACATTACACAGCATGACTCGAAATTCAATCACCATTCACAATTTGCTTGTGACAGTTGCAAATGCGCAGCATGTTATAGTCAGGATCTGTAAAGACACTCCTTCGCGGTACAACAGGCCCTACCACAATCAACAACGAAGTCTATTTAAGATTACACAACAGGACATGAAATACAACAATATACAGTAAAACTGGCTAGCAGCAGTCACAAACTTGTTGCGTGTTGTTTGCGTGTTGTACCTGGGATCACGGCATAAAATGTGCTACCAGTTGCCTGAATGCCCAACCAAATTGTAAAAAATGTAAAAAATAGTCAATTAGAATGACTATTGGTTGTGACATTAATGGCCGTGAGAATTGTTCTCCATCATTATAACTTGCACTTGCATATGGTTATACAAGACAGCCTATTATAATAGCTAATGCTATTCTCCTTATGTATCGTTTATTCCGGTCTATAGACTCTCTACTGTGAGGTGTTGCAGCCCCCTGCTACTGTACCTGCAGCTGGTTTTCACTTAACAGTCCCTTCCAAACTTTTACACATACAGTAGCCTATAATGCAGTTCTGAGTTCTACTGAGTTCTGTGAAGCACCTTAAGGCAATGTCTATTGTCTCAGCTTCACATTGGGGTCCTGTTTGCCCTGTCGAGACTTATTATCCATTAAGTATAAGTAAGTATTAAGTATATATACTCTTTTGATTCCGTGAGGGAAATTTGGTCTCTGCATTTATCCCAATCCATGAATTAGTGAAACACACTCAACACACAATGAGGTGAAGCACACACTAATCCTGGTGCAGTAAGCTGCCTGCTACAACAGCGGTGCTTGGGGAGCAGTGAGGGGTTAGGTGCCTTGCTCAAGGGTACTTCAGCCGTTCCTACTGGTCGGGGTTCGAACCGGCAACCTTCCGGTTACAAGTCCGAAGCGCTAACCAGTAGGCCACGGCTGCCCCCAAAAATTATTGTCCAGGAGACAACACATTATCCCTTATACATTGAATTCAGTTGAAATCAGATGGCTAAGACTGATGTTATTGATTTGCTCTGACACTCTTTCTTTCCTCTCTTGGACCAAGACTGATAAAGTTCCTTCCTGCCACCTCTGTGTACAATTTAAAAGGGTTGAAGAAACGGGCAAACTCAGGCACTGCTTCACACAATGCAGTCTTGAGCTTCTGAAATGCATGTTGGCATCTCATAGTCCATCTGACTTGCAAATCAAGTCAAGTATTCATATCTGCTGGGAAGTATGTTCATGCCTGCAATCCTTGTAATCAGACTTGATCTTCATGGCTGTTGTTTCCTTAATTCTTAGGGGAACAAATGTTACTTTATGAGTCAGCTAACAAATGAACACTAAGGGCCCTATTTTGGGAATCAGAAACCTGGTGGCAAAGTTTATAGTTCATGCCTAGTAATTCACTAATTTAATGGAGTGATTTTGTGATCAAACACTGGGCGCTGGGTGCAAAAGGGTTGTTCTGTCACTCCCTTTAACAGCAAGCAGCGCAACTTCAAACAGCTCATCGTTATTTTGAAAGTCAGCGGTGTATTTGAAGGAGTCTGCTTGCACGCGAGACCGTATGTGTCAGGGATTCCACTAAACCTTGCTTCACTTAAAATTCACCTTAAAATCTGTTTGTGACTAACAAAGTAAAGCCTACATGCATCTGCACTATTATTTGAACTCATAGGCAAAGTGACACTAACTTTACTGTGATCTCATGGTCAAAACAGTTCTACAAAATTACTTTCACTGTTGACTGACGAGTCGTAAATGTGTCCCTAATTCAGAAATGTAGTGATTTAAAATAGGTTTGTAACAATATAAATGATTGGTAACACTTTATAATAAGGTGCCATAATAATTAGCAAACTAGTCATTACCTAACCCTTTTTTCATTTTTGTAAATTGTTACTAAAATATCTATTTGGCACAAGTTAAAGGCGAACTATGCAGGTTTTTTAGCTTAATATGCAGGGTTTTTAGGTTAATACTTAACAGCTTCGGAGTCATTGGAATCGTCTCGCTTCCCCTCGCTTCGCCTGTGAGACGAAAAACCACGCTTGCAATTTTGGGCCGGCGGGCCACCGGCCTCAGTGTCAGGAAGTATAATGAGTGCAACAAATTGCTTTACTGCATTTAAATACACATACACGCCAGGCACCGGCTAGAACAAGGTAGTGATGGAGTTTCTCAGACATTCGTCATGACAGAGCCAGCGAAAAAGAAGCAAAAACCGAGAAAACAGCGAAGAAATTGCCAATACTGCATAGTTTCTCTTTAATAGTTACACCATAGGTATAAGAAATGCAATGAAATTGTGTTTGTAAAGATTAGGGAGGGATTATGGGGGGTCCTATAACTATGGAATAACAAGTGTATAAACATAGCAACATGTTGGCGCACATGTGTGGTACAGGCAGAAGTAACAGTACACTGAAAAAAAACCCAGTGCACTATTATTTTCCACTTGATGACAGTTTACACACTTGATAAAAATCATTGTAAATTACACAAGACAAGTCCTGTGACGTAACGCGATCCACTCCACAGCTGCATGCTCACCATTTCCCAACGCTTTCCCAGAACATCAATGGCAGCATGCTCACTGAAGCACTCTTCTTTGTGTTCCCCCCACGTCCCTGCTCTGGCCTGTGGTCTCTAAAGATACAGCCCTTTCTCCCCCCACGTCCCTGCTCTGGCCTGTGCTCTCTAAAGAGACAGCCCTTTCTCCCCCCATCACTCTAAACTATACTTCCCCAAGACAAACCAGACACAAGTGCAACAAGCGATTAGCCCAAATGAGCAGTGCATTATCAGTTTAATTTATAATCATGATGAATTCATTGCTTTGCTACTGCCCCTGGCCTTATTACAACCAGGTTTTAAGGACTTCATGCATGCAGTTATTACAGTTAAACTGAGTTATATAACCCACAGCCTCATACATAATTAGCAGTAGTAAATTGCTTTTTCATCTGCATGCAGACTTTTTAACCAGCACTTACTGTACATGCAGGTGCTTTAGATAGAAATCGTTTTGGTCTCAATTGAAGTGTTGCATATTTCTCTGGAAGAAAAGTCGTAAAAGCAATAAACACATGTACGCTGAAATGATACAGACCATAAACCTAAGGGTTTGAGTGTTTGGTTCTAAGAGGCAATAAAATGTTATGCCCAAAATAACTTGAGATGAAAAATGAATATTTCTCTCGAGAATTTATCATTCTTGAAACATGTTCTTCCTAATGTAAAATACAAATTTAGCCCTAAATCTTGGGGCCAAACAATATTTTCCTTCAATACTATCAGCTTTAAGGCCCAGTGAGATGTTTTGAGTAAAGTGTTCTTTAATGTAATCGCTTGTTTCACTGTGCATATGTTGCATAAGTCTTCTGCAGTAACTATCCCTCATCCTATTGCTCCTTGTTTCCATAATGATGTAATTGGATTTTTTTGTTTTCCTATTCCCTCTAATGACGTAAACATAATTTAATGTACTCTGAGGACCATAGCTGTTAAATGATTCTGACTACAGCCCCATGTGGCCAAAGCTCCGGGGATATTATTAATAACTAAATTAAAGGTAACTACATTACAGTAGTTATCTGTGTCTGGTCTTTGTGTCCACAGATGTGATTTCATTGGTGCTCTTTTTCATTCACTTTTTCTCATAGTTTAATGAACAGTTAACATCACGATTGTCTGAGCTTTGTTGCTTTCAAATTTAGATATTAATAGATATTGTTATAGAAAACAAACAGACATAAATAGCTTACATACAGAGCTTGTTCTCTTATGGCTTGGTGAGCAAGGCGGTACAGATTAAAGGGCCGGTGCTAGGATAGTTAGCATGAAACACAAACATTGCACACTGAAGGTCTCATAGAGAATGTAACGCAGCACACGTAGAGAAACTCTATATAGACTTGGAAGAGCTGAAACTCAGAATATTTAGTCCTCCTCTCCACTGTACACAAGAGCTATATGGATAAGCATTGCCAGATGGATAAAGGTCCTTTCACATCGAAGTTGAAATATTCAAATGAAATAATGCTGGTACATGTGTTCTAAAAAGTATTTACACAACAAGGATGACATTCGTAGTGATGAAAAATACATTTGAGACTGAATGAGTGTTAGACTTGGTGTGAAAGGACCTTAAGCACATGTGTAGCACATGCTGAGGTACTATGATTATCTGCTTAGGGCTCTGTGTCCGACATGTGGGCATCTTCATGCCACATTTTGTTACTCTGCTGTCCCTTCAGTGGTCATTACTGAACTAAATGGATGTCCCCATGAGTTCACACAGTTATCCCGCCACAGTAAACCATTGTTTTATCATTCTTAATTGTGGTGGACTTAGTGTTTATTATTGTTTTCTTCAATAGCTTAAAAATAGAGTCCTGCTGTTGTGCATCATTGTAACTGTCAAACACACAAGTGATAATCGAGAGGAAATGACATCTTTATTTACAGAAGCATGTAAATGGTCCTCGTTTATTCTTCTATGGGCTGGGGGAGGTTTGGGCTAAAGAAGTCCAATCAGTTTTTTGCAATGTTGCCGAGGTTCAGGGAAATGCATCTCCCTCATTTCCATACAAGAAAATTAAAGTACAAATAAAGATAATAATGATTTAATTCATGAAATCTGTTTAAAATTGCTTCACATAACCTAGAAGTACTGCATGTCAGCTAGTAGGATTCAGACCATTTGCTGATGGTTACTTAAAGAACACAAACATAAACATTTACATGAATAATCCATAATTCTGAGAAAAAGTTATGAAGGTGCCCTTTAGTTATTTAACCTTTATTTCAGGGTGAGGGCCAGAAGAGAAGATTTTTTTAGACAGCGTGAACACAGCGTTTTATAAACGTGAACACAGTGCTCATTCACAGCTCATTAAATCTTGTCAAAGAATATACTTTTGGATGCTTATCATTATCTTTGCCCCACACTGTTCATAACAGAAGGGGTAGGCCCTCACTATAAACTCACACTGACCCAGCAGAAATGCCTCCAATTAAAGCAATTACTTTGGTCTGTCCTCAAATCTGCTTTGAGTTTTGACAGTGAAGGGGGCACATAGCAGCATAAAGATGAAGATTGAGTTACACACATCTTACACATTGTTTTAATGGGTTGTCTAGGTAGATACCTGGGTATCCTTGAGGGAAAACGCACAGATTTGGAAGAACACTGGGTTATCTTCAATGCTCCCTACCAAGGCACAGGTCACAGAGGACATTTAAGAGCACACCAACAGCCCATGTAGCAAATTTTGTACAACTTTTTTTTTGTAATATGATTTTTTTTCCCCTGTTGGAACATCCTTGAAAGTTAAAAGTCCGTAAGTGTCTGATCAAGATGAATATCAGTTGGCCACAGCCACCCTGCCAACTGTTTTCAGTATCGCTATCCCATTTGACACCCACCCACACACACACACACGCCCACACACACACACACACACCCATGCACATACACACACACACACACACACACACACACACATACACCCACGCACAAACACAAACACACACACACACACACACACACACACACACACACACACACACACACATTCACACACCAAAATTCAGCATGAACCCAGTACCTGTCCTCATAAATCTGCGGGGAAGGGACTTGAGAGGGAACACAAAGACTCAGGCAAATGTTGAGGTAAGCATTTTTGCTGCCGCAGATTCTTTTGTCTCAATGTCAGGAGGAAGTCGTTGAGCGTTTGCATGAGTGTCGCAGGGCCACGGCAGGCAGCACGCTGCATACTGATTCCAGAATGTCATTACATTATTCTGCCCCATAAAATTCTGTAACTGATGATCCTTGCTGTGAATTTCTAGGTAATTATTCTTACTCCCTCCTAAATAATTGCCATAGTTACCATTTATCTCTTGACTTTTGTCTTGACTACTCCTACTGTACTGACATTTGTACTAAGTACAAGTACTAAGTCTGACTTCGTACTTTCTGTGCATTATAAATGTGTAATATGTATGCATGTATCCATACATGGAATGCATGCATGCATATACCGTATTTTCCGGACTATAAGTCACACTTTTTTTCATAGTTTGGCCAGTCCTGCGACTCAGGTGCAACATATATATATATATATATATATATATATATATTTTTTTTTTTTTTTTTTTTTTTTTTTTTTCTCTTCATTTTTTGACTGGTGCGACTTATACTCCGGAGCGACTTATAGTCTGGAAAATACGGTATGTATGTATGTATGTATGTACTGTATGTATGTACAGTATGAATGTATGTAAGTGCTGTATGTATGTATGTATTTATCAATCTATTTAATTTATCTTTTAAATATGTGTATACATACATTAATATGGTTTATACAATCTGTTTTAAATCACTTTTACCAGCTCGAGCGGTCCTGGAGAGGTTTCTTCCCCTAGATATAGCATATGCATGTTCTCCAAGTGGTTGCTGTAGGATTCCCATGGAAGTCATAGTAATGGTACCCACAGGAGTAAACATAAGAGGCAGAAAACGCGGATATACCATGAAGCAATAAAGCATGAGAACTACCCCTCGCCTTGCACTGGTTGACAGTCCCCCAGGGTATTAAGTCACAGTCAACTTTGTACAGCATTATACTCTGTCTGTGATAGTAAAGCCTCTGCTTTGGATTTCAGCCAATAGATGGCTGCTCCATCACACGTTTTAGATACTGACATTTAATATTTAAGCACAATACAAAGGAAAAAGGAAAATATAATTGCATAATCTAGCTTTCTCTGCATCAATCTACTTCTCAACTTAAAAGAATTCCCACGACTTCTTGTTAACATAACTGTGCTTAACTTGATGTATGTCTTTGCATTGACCCAAGAAAAACAGCAAGGGCAAGTGAAAAAAAAACAGTCTAACCATGTTCAAGTAAATTCTTAACATTGCGGTTCAGAGATTTGCCATGCCACATTTTAAAGCAAATCAAATCATACAAAACAACACAGCTCCCCAAATGCTTTCTACATGGGTATCAGCGTCTTTAGAGAGATCCGTTATTAAATGTCCAGCTGAAGGTGTGTAAACGCTCCGGGCTCACTCTATCTGTTTGCCCTGGCTCAAATCAAACAGAGGATGAATGGGGTGGGACTTGGGGTCATGTGATGAGAGGAAACAGTCCCCATGGTTTTTCTCAGACTTTAATGGAATCGACTGACTCCACAATCATGCGTTTTTCTCTCAATTGCCTCAGATTAAGCCATGATGTGTGATGGCAGCACAGAGGGTGTAGGTGGAGGGTGAGGTGGTAGTGGTGTTGGGTGGATGGGTGGGTGGGAGGTGTAACCTGGAGTGTGAAATGTCCAATCAGCTCGCCGTGTTTATCCCATTTGTATCTCGTGGCATGCCAGGTTGCAACAACAACGCAGCAGGGCCAGGCGTAAATTATCCACAGGAGAATGGGCCTGTCGCAGCAAAGCGCCAGGGGTAAGGGCAGAGAGTCGGGCCCCCGTCTGGCCCCAGGGGCCGGCATCTCCGCTCACGCTAACATACTCCTGTCTCTCTCAATCCTTAAATTTTACATTTAAGTTTGGGTTTCTCCCTTTTTTCCCTTTTTAGCCTTGATGTTGGGGCTTCTTAGACTGTGTAATTGCACTGAATCAATGACATGTTTGTGCAGTGAGGGAAAGCAGAACATTACATTTCCTTAAATGAAGCATTGCCCCCCCCTCTCTCATTGCTTTGATCATCGCTGAAATATGTATTCAATTCCCTCATCCTTCACTGATTGCAACCCCAGTCGATCCCATTTACTCGAATGGCTTGCTTATCAGGAACACACAAACTGGCCACTGCCCAGAATCAGCACTGAGAGCATGTCCGCAGTGGAAGCGAGTGCCCGCAGCCTTCTTTCTGATTAGTGGCACTTAGGGGGAGTCTGTTTCTTTCCGACACCTTTCACTCTCTATTGTGTGCTTCTCTGTGTACGACAGCCGAGCATTTAACAGGAAACACAAGGAGTTCATTATGCAGTTGTGAAAGGGTCAGTCAAGAGCTGAAGTGACCTGCTGTGGGGTTGGTATAGGCCTAATAGGGAAATCAATAATCAGAGGAGTGTGGCAAAACAAACATGGGCATTTCATATGCCAGTGATGCACTATTTTCAGAGCCTCCATATTTTGGGTTTGTTGCCATTCGTTACCCTGTGCATATGAATTAAGATGATGCCTACCAAGCTTCTAATTTTATCCATTGGACTTTGGGTAATTTGCACATGGTGGTTCATCTAATGAGGCATGTGGAAAACATGTGACTCAGAAGACAGGTACAGGAGGCATGAGTTTGACTTTTTCAGCATACATTTTTTACACCTCTCTTTATGAATCTATAAAAATACATTTTCTTTTGGAATCAGTGAATGTATCTCCATATGAGGCCAGTGTATCTTAGGTAACCAAGGTAGTTTCTGATGTTCGGACGATATTAGGTGGATTTTAGATTAATAATGTTCTTAGTCACAGACAGGATCCTAGAGAATTATCCCAAGACAATTATGTATTATCTAAAAAACATGACAGCTTTGTCACAGATGTTGATCATAGTTAATAATGAAGGATCCCACTTATTTATCTCAAAGCTGGAAGGCTGAAAATTGCTTGCTATTGTGGCAGTGCAATTAGTGTCTGAATATGAGAGGACGGCCCTCACTCAGCCATGCATTAATGTCTCATTCGTCAGCTTTCTCAAAGGCAATCATTATTAAACATCTTGAAGACTTGGCGTCTTTGTCTTTTATTATGAAGGTACCGTTTTAGTGGACCTGATAAGACCTAATAATAATTCATGCATTTCAAGTGTATTTTCTTATCTTAAGCAGATTTTCTTTCTGTAGTGAATGTAAAAGAAAGTTTGTGTGGTTATGCCATTTGTTCAGTGACATAGGATAATGGCAGATTTTCCATGTTTCTGCTGTGGGGTTGGTATAGGCCTAATAGGGAAATCAATAATCAGAGGAGTGTGGAACATCAAATTGAGCTGATGGTAAGTGGCTCTAATCATCATCCTGCTTTGCCTCGGCCTAACACAGTTGCCATATAGATGGAATCATACTTGCAGGACAGCAAAGCAACTCTGTGTTGTGTTGTAAAGCCTGCCTGTCATTTGGAGGAAGTATCTGCTTGTTTACCAAACCTCATCTTTCCCCATCCAGGGCTTTAGAGGACATGGATGTGATTTGTTTTCTTGTTTTTGTTTTCTGTCCTCTGGCATTTCACTAGGGAAATAAATATTAACTGTAAATGGAACTTTTTTGTCATTGAGCATAAATATTGATTCTATCCCCCCATTTATGGTAATTACTAGCACATTGTTTATCTCTATTAAATACATTTTTAATCAAAATTCTAGATTTGAGCTGCCAAATATTTACTCAAAGACTGACACATTCATTTCTTGAATTAGTCTAAAAAGTTGAGATTTTTTCTCTGTTCTGATAATTAAGTAATTAATTAATTAATTATATTAATATATTTTTAATGCTTTCCATTTATACTGCTTATGACTTACAGCCTGCTACAAGCATCATGTCTTCACTGTGCTGTGTTCCCAAAACACCTCATAGATAGATAGATAGATACTTTATTGATCCTCAAGGGGAAATTCAAGTATATTCATAGTTTGTTTCCCCTAAAATAGTAATGGAAAAAGATACTTTAGTTTCAGACTTCCTTTCCCCAAGCTACTTTGCCTCTTAAACTATGTCTGTTTGACTGCATTAGACCCCATTAGAAAGGCTGTGTGTTTACCTTGCATCAAAGCCATAAAACAAACTCTGAGCCAAAGCTGCTGACAGATGTTGTTCTGGCAGGTCATTCAGTTCTTTCTATCTGGTGTTGGTGACTTCACAAAATAATTCTCAAGCTATAGCCCTGAGAGGGGCCAGTATTGCTTTGATTTCTGTCGTTCCAGTTTTTTTTATTTTGTTTGTTCCATTCTGTGGGGCTGATATGCCCATCGTGCAATGGGTTGCCTAAGAACCTTACTCACTGTCAAAAACAGATGTCTCACTGTAGGTTGGCATCGTTTATTTCGGTTATGAGTCAAACGGTTCAGACAGAAGATTTTTTTTTGTGTGTGCCTGTGGACAGATATTCTTTGTTCAAAGCAATGTGCAACATTCCCAATTTTGGCCATGGTGTCTTCTTGAAGAAGCCCAGCAATCTCTCAAGGATATCTGTTTTTTTTATGGCCATCTTGCTTAGTTTTACAGTGTTGATGGATGGATCCCATCAAGATAAAATGTCTAAAATTAGAATGCTGAAGACTGTATTTGTATTCGCCAAATACAGACGATTGGATACACCCGCTGTAGACTGGAGTACTTGGGAATGTGTGAGGTGGGGGTCCAAGGGGCGGTGTGTGTGTGTGTGTGTGGGGGTGAAACAATGACAGTATGAGATCAAAGACCTCTATGGAAATATTTTTGATAAAAAAAAAATATTGGACTATTGCATTATGTCCTGCCCACATTATTTCCACGATAACGCCATCTTCTGCCACACAGAGTTGAACATTTCTCTTTTTCAAATGCTAAAAATACCTCTCTATGAAGTGCTATCTACCTTCCCTATATCCAGGCCGCCGTGCGGCATGCTTGAAGTGTATGAAAACCTCCCACACACGCCTTCATCTGTCAGGCTGGACTGATTTCTACATTGCTGACTTTATTTACTGCTCAATTGCCTGAGCACGGTTCTGCAGGCCTAAAGTGTTTGTGACACGGTGGGTCAGAGTGCATGTGTTCTAAAAACAGCTTCACTTGACACAGTTGTCATCACAGCATACTACAGGCCTGCTAAGTGAATCATAGGCAAAGTTTACGTAAGCCCCTTGTGCATACAGTTGCAGTGGTCTGAGAAGCGTTCCATAGCTGACCACTAGTGGTGCAAGCCGCGTGAGCGACATCCATTTTAGCCAACTTTAGCCTTGTTATTGTGTTATGAAATGTTAGGCTGCAGCATTTCATGTATTCACAGAAAAGCAGACGTTTGCCCCCATCCACTATTGTGTTGTTATGAAAAGCTGTCTGCTATGCTTTCATTTCAAACATTGGAGATCAGAGTTGTCTACAGTATATTGCATATCTGCTGTTATTCCATGGAATATATGTTTTCGATTCTAATGGTAAACTATTTGTAATTCAACACCTTTCCAGCAATGCTAAACAACAGGTAGAGGGATGGATTCTTCATCAGGCCTAAGGCATTACCCAGCTATTACCAGACTTGCCCACAATACAACACATTTCTCTGCGTCCTCATGATCTGATCTCAGTTCCATTTACTACCCACTCTATTACATGCCCTCATTACACAAACACTTCAGGCGCCCTGGGCGAAGATCAGCCCATCATATTTCCGGCCATCTTGATTGTATTTTTCACGTCACCCTTTGGTTTCCCTCAAATGATCTGCCTTCTTTTTCCTGTCCCTTCAACATCTTAATTCCTTCTGAACCATTACAAAGGACAAAGCCACCACTCTCCATATAATAATGTTTTTACCAAACCTGTCCAGTAAGCTTAGCTAGGCCAAAGCATCATGCTTTGGTAGCGAAAAGCAGTTTTGTTTTTTATGCTTTTATCTAGGATGAGGAAAACACTCAATTTAAAAAAAAAAAAAAAAAATAATACAAAAAATGTATCCTTGCCATTAGGACTGAATGAGTAAAATGACATTCATATTTCAAATCCCTGTGCCGGTTGTGGATAAATCAAGGCTATGTGATATGAACAGAGTAGTAAAAAATAGTAAATTCCTGCCAAATAAAACAGCTTGGGTATATACACCTGAGAAATTCAATCCTTAACGTATGTCCCTGAATAAAATGTTTGGTTACACTTTACTTGAAGGTATCCACATAAGAGTGACATGACACTGTCATAAAACATTATGAACAAGTCATAAACGTTTACATAACGCTTCTGTCACTCGCTTCTGTCAAGTGTCATTCGGTTTTTGTCATGACAAGTTAGGGTTAGACTTAGTGTTAGGGTTATGACAGTGTCATGTCACTTTTATGTAGAAACCTAAAGTTAAAGTGTTACCAAACATTTTTTAAAAAGGCAGTCTCATAACCTATATGTATACATGAGTGAGTCATTCAAGTTGCTGACATACATTTTAGTTACAAGCTCTATTCTTTACGACAGCGCACAAGAACACCGTTCCAGTCTTTCCACGGTGTTTTATGTGGATATTTTGCTCTAACATTGGTCCTTTTTGTAAGGCATGCCATTGAAAAAAAACACTTTGATGTTGGCTGTAAAATTAAATCGATTATGATTCTAACTGCACAGCCTATCCTCTGGAGTTTTATCTTGGGTGGTGCCAGCCAACGATAACATCATTTTTGTGTGTACAGTATGCATGTGTGGGTGTGGATCACTGAGGTCTCTTTTCTGAGCTTTAAAAAATGAGCACGCACAACTCCCACTTCAGATGGGAAAAAAGCCAACGCACAACCCATGCAGAAGGTCACAGCGCATAAGAGAAACTGTCAGTCTGAAAAAAGAAGGTCAAAAGGAGGGAGTGCACTGTTCTAGCCTGACAGAGACAGATTAATTGCAGCACATTGCCGGAAGTTTCCACGGTCTTCCTCTGGGCAACGAAGAAGGAACGTTTGCTTCCAGGCAAGGCTCTTTCCAGTGCTTGTTTACCATTGGGGAAGAAAGACGCTGGAAGGAATGGCCAGTCGAACCCAGTCATGTGCTGTGCTGTGAAAACTTTTAATGGGGCAAATGATGACGAGGGCAGAGAGTAAAACTTGGCCATTCAGGCAGCAGGGTTTAGTGAGTCTAGACGAGCTAAGAAATTGGAGAGGAAAAGGGGAACCACCCCAATTTCATATCCTAGCCTTCTTAGAACCCACTAGAATTGAAATATTTCTTTTGTACCTAATATGTAGACGATGAATGATGTTGTGGGGATCTACACAGGCAGGCACACAACATAGCTGCATCACATTCATACAACACCAGGATCACATGATGTCTTGGGAAGTCACATGACCAATTAGGAAGTGAGAAGTGTTTGCTGGCTGCAAGTCAGATTCTCTTGTGATTATCTTGTGTTGGTGCTGGACACTGTTGGGCTCCCTTTTCATGCAGGTACTGTTGGTCATGGTAGGGCATGTTTAATCACTGCCATTTGAATATTAATACTTATTTATTTCATTTTATCAGGGTAATTTCTAGAAGCGTGTGTACTC
Organism: Alosa alosa; assembly: GCF_017589495.1. NCBI lineage: Eukaryota > Metazoa > Chordata > Actinopteri > Clupeiformes > Clupeidae > Alosa > Alosa alosa. The sequence continues at coordinate 34,037,236 of NC_063191.1, read as the reverse complement.
TTCACGGAGGACACAGGCTTCTGCATGGAGTTTTAACATTGTTGTGATCACCTCATTGTGACCTGAGCTGCTGGGCTGCATTTGTAAATGCCTTTATATGCTCATTTTCCACTGAATGTTTTATACCTGCATTATAACATGTTTTAAACTACTTTCTCTGTCCGCAGCAACGGAACGTTCACCTTTTGTCTTCATATGTCCATGAGCTGTGGGACAGCATACTGAAAAGTAGGCCTATATTTTCTAGCTATGTTTGAGTAGACTATGCTATGCTCTTTAATGAGGCTGGCAACTAACATGCTTGTTTTCTCCTGAAAAGGGACCACCAGCCACTGTTTTTCTGTAATTAATACGCATTTCTTCATTGTTTGTTTGTTTGTGTGATTTTGTTTCTGTGATTTTGCCTCTGGGCCTACCACCCATGTGCATCATTCACAGTAGCATTGTTCGTTAACTAGTGGAGCGATTAATGCTGGGGGTTCTCCTCCCTAACTATGTCTTCTGCTTAGGCTATCCCTGTACATGGCCGGATCCACACTGATGCTTTGCCCCTTCTTCCCAAGGGACCACATTGGGAGAGACACTGTCGTGGTTGTGTATTTATAACTACAACACGGTGTGATTTTTTGTAGTGGTATCTGAAGATCTTGAGTGTGTAGTGCTTGCTGCAACAGAACAACATGTGTGATATTTTGTAGTGGTATCTGAAGATCTTGAGTGTGTAGTGCTTGCTGCAACAGAACAACATGTGTGATATTTTGTAGTGGTATCTGAAGATCTTGAGTGTGTAGTGCTTGCTGTGTTGCATGCTTCGTCTGGTGTTGGGTTGCTGTCTCCTGTTTTTCTGTCTCACCAGGGTCCTCCTGAGCAGGGGTTTTGCATTGGCTGATCCGACCTTCCTAGACTGGGGAAAATCCACCAGTTGTTTATACCACTATTTTTTAGATCCATCCTAATAACTTTTCTACACTTTTTGTACTAAATTGTAATACATTTGAAATACATTTACATATCTGCCTCTTGTCAACAAGATTTGTGGGTCCTCCATCATCAGGGGTTGGCGTAGTCAGACTGTAAAGAAGGTATACCGCTTGTCAGGTACCACAATGTATAATAAATAAAAGTTTTTGTTTGCATACAGAGAGAGAGAGAGAGAGAGAGAGAGAAGTTTTAGTTATGAGATTTTAAAATCTGCGGAAGCCATGTGTTCCATGAAAATATGCCTCAAGAGGAAGACCTAAAGCAGGCAAACAGATTCAGTGAAGGGTTTCATAACTTCACTTCTTATTGACTTCTCTTGGCTGAGGAGAGAGCTGCTTGTCTGCAGCTCTTCCATCTTTCTCCACCCCCTTGGCCCTCTGTGGGCAGCACATGTGAAACCGTGTGTGCAAGAGTGCCAGATTGCTGGGCATGGGTGTAAGAGATGCCTTGGGTTGTCCACGTCTGTTGTAACTCACCATTCCCTGTTTGAAAAGCTCTTTTCCCCTCCTCTGTAAATATAGACACTTTCGAGCTACTCCTCATCCTTCCTGTCAATCTTTTGAAGTTCGCTTGACTGGGTCTCTGTGCTTACCACACCCCTCGAAGAGTGAGCCAAGGCTTTTTTTCATGTCTTTCAACAGCTACTGCATGGCCTTGACTCTACAGTTCCCCTGAGCTTTCCAATTGTACCTAAACTTCCCCTCTCAGATCCTCAGACATCTCGGGGAGAGGTCGTAGCGTTCTGTATTGTTGAAGCTGTTCTGAAGAGGCCACTGGGTAGGTATTACTGGAGTTATCAGAAGTGAGGCTGTCATTCTCTACTATCCTGTAAATTAAAGGCATAAAAAGGCCAAAAAAAAGAAGTGAGGCTGTTTGATGCCTCTATTTGTCAAAAAGTAGATTTGTCTCTGTCTCCCATGATTTTGTGTTCCTTTATTTTTCACAGAGTACAATATCGCACATGCTTCCAATGCTTTGCTTTCAACACTGCACCAAGTTGAGTGATATATTATTTGTATTTTTTCTCCTTTCTGTGATAAAAATATTAAATTATTGATCTAGTATAGGTCTACATCCTTTTGGCTTTGTCAAAGTATAATCTCTGGAGAATGCTTCACCATGAGCTTGTGTTTGTTTTCCTTCGTGTTACTGTGTCTATTTTAAATGCCCACATGTCATTGGTGTGTGGAAGTCAGCGCTCTCTGCCGAATGTGCCAGAGACACCGGTTAGTGTGTTTGGTCTGCTGAAGGCCAGGAAGCCCGTCTGTAACAATCCACCTTTTCCTTCTCCTTCCCTCCCTCCCTCCCCTCCCCTCCCACCCTCTCTACCCACCACCCCCACAACCCTACTCCCACAAGAGCTTTTTTTTTTTTTTTTTTTTTTTGCTTGGGGAAGAACAAAGCCCGGAAATGGGTAAAGAAGGGTTTTTTTTCCGCCTGTGGTGATGGACTCCTCCGGAGGCACACCTATACATATATGTGTGTGTGTTTGCCGGGGAGAATGGGCTGCGTGTCAGTACTCTGAATGAGAGGAAACAAGCTGCATTTAGCAAGTCTCTAATTGACTAAATTGACAGCAGAACAGATGGCCGCTCTCAGAGTGGTGGAGGCTCCTCCACGACCCGCCATCAGAAGAGGAGTGGACCTTTGGCTGAATCCATTAATGCTTGGCATCTGTGTTTACATTGTTACTGTTTTCATATTTAGAGCAAAATTCATAAGTGCATCTTAAAATGTTGATTCCTTTAGTCCAGTGATCTCACTCAAACTGGCCCGCAAGAGAGTTTCTTGCAGTCCCTGGGTTGATTTGTCTTTGTAATGAGATTTGGCCCACATTAAATTTTTCATTTTGTTTTTTTCCCCTTTTTTTCCTATTTTAAATTGTGTTTGCTTCCTAAGAATACTCAACATTTTACCATAAATAGCTATAGCTTTGGGATTGCAGTTGCATAGACGTCAATAGCATCAGAGCTTATCACAAAGAAACAAACAGAGCTTTACCTTGGAAAATACGTTGTAGTTGTCATTAAACTTAAGCAAACACATTTCTGAAGAATAAGGAAATGTTGACCAGAAGCATGGGAAGTTTCATTAAAAGTAGACTGAGCTATTCTTCATCATTTAGTAATGAGGCATGTCTGTTTTGTCTTCTCTGTTTGACAAAAACAAATAAATAAATGAATAAACCACTAAAGCACCATTACCCCCAAAAAGTCAAGAGCCAGAAAAGACAGTGATGCGGTAATAAGCCCAGCTAAAGTCAAAATAAAGAACCATTGAAATTAATGATTAAAAATGAGCTGTTCTGCAGTTTGTGATACCTGCCCAGAAAAGGCATGTTATTTAGAAAGTGAACATCAGTGCAAATGCAATGGTAGAACGTAAAAAAATTATGCACTGGTGTGCCCTAAGGCAAGAGTTGCTAATATTCATTAGTTTAGTTTATGGGTAAGGCTATTTGCACCCCTATTATAATTAGCAGTGTATGCTATTCATACCCTGGTGCAATAAGAAGTGAATTCTATTCATACCCTGGTGCACACAGCAATGTGTCCTATTAGTACCCCATCTGGTACAAATATCAATGTATGCTATTCATACCCCGGTGCACACAGCAATGTATTCTATTAGTACCCCGTCTGGTAAAAATATCAATGTATGCTATTCGTACCCCGGTGCACACAGCAATGTGTTCTATTAGTACCCCGTCTGGTTCAAATATCAGTGTGTGCTATTTGCACCCCTGTGCATTTATTCTGGCATATTGATCACACAATGTAATAATAGTTTTTTTTTTTTAAAACAAGCAACATGTTTTTTTTGTTGTTACGTAAGGGACCGTTCGTTATTTATAAACGGGGCCACCGGAGGAAAATAGGGGAGGGTCATGTCTTTTTTATTCTTTGTTGAGGGGAGGGTCACCTAACTTTTTTTTGTCTAGGAGGCAGGGTCACCCATCTTTTGTATTAATGAAAACAGCAAAAAGTCAAAGTGGCTTGTTTGATTGTTGATTTCTGTCGCCATATAACGTTCTCTTTCGTTCCATAGCTCTGTCAACATTGAACAATGAAAATAAGGGAGATTTCCGGGTTTCTCACATAAAATACGGAAAATGTCAACATTCGTCTCCATTAACTTTGGAAGGGTTGGAGCAACAAAGTAGCCTACTTTATTCACGCCTAACAGCCTCCATTTGGTCAACTTTATCCAGCCCTAAAAAAGTTACATTTAACTTTGGTTTACTTGTAGTTTACCGTGTAGCCTAACTTTAAACAGTGTGCATGCTTAAAGGGGTGGTTCAGGATTTTGGTCATAGGACCTCATTTCCAAGTAAGCAAGTGTGATATTTATCAGTGGAGACCGTTTTCAACACGTTTCATCCAGTCCTTCTAATTGCAGAGTTCGCAGGTGCTAGGCTAGCGCCAAGTCAACAGTATGTGCTAGCCTGCCACTAAAAACAGTCTTACCCACTCAAAAAGTACACCCAAGGCAAATAAATTATAACGCCAGACTATCGATGTAAATGTCTGTATTGATAGTTTTATTTCTAACATTATTCTATCCTTGCATTTCAACGATCGCATTACATTTTGAGGGACTAGTGTCTTAGCAGCGGCGGAATTATACTTGCTCCAGTTAGTAGTACTGCGCCAAAAAGTAAACAGTAAAGCGCACTCCAATGGGGATACCTAGTAGTAGCCTTGGTAATATCAGTCCGCCGCTGAGATGCAAAATGACTACTACCAATTTCAGGGAACAAAGTATAACTATTGCAACGCGATGCGAGGGTAGTTGTATTTCTTACACTATTCTATCAACACAGACATTTACATCGATTGTCTGGAATTTGCCTCGAGTGTCCTTTGGAGTAGGTAAGACTTTTTTAGTGGCAGGCTAGCACATACCGTTGACTTGCGCTAGCCTAGCACCTGCGAACTCTGCAATTAGAACGACTGGATGAAACGTGTTGAAAACGGTCTCCACTGATAAATATCACACTTGCTTACTTGGAAATGAGGTCCTATGTCCAAAATCCTGAACCACCCCTTTAACATAAAGCACACTTGTGCTTCATTCATCCACACATCCAGCTCCTAACGTTTTGACAAGCATTTCTACCAATTGACCTCGTTCCTGCCCATCTCTAGCTTTGCTGTCTCCATCCTTTCTGTTTTTGTTGTTTGCAAAAAAGGCCAACTTGGAGTGAATATACAGGGGAATTCTTTGTCTAGCTGAGTAGCCTGGCAGGTGCGCACGTAGGCATAGCCTACGGCCGAACACTGCAAGCGCTAATGAATCGTGCTCTCACGACAACCACGTTGTTAACTTAAATAGGCCTAGGTTAACATCACTGAGTTCGCATTCAAGCAAGCAAAACGATGATTTGAATACATCTGTTTTACTGGAAGGGCTAGGGGTAACAACAGGACAACACAGAGACAGGCCAGAATGCAGGACTAATGTTATGAGAGTATTACAGTAATATGGGATATTCTACGGGAAAATATTAAAACGGCAAGACAGCGGGGAAACATTAAAATGATAAACCCGGAAAAAGTTGGCATGTTAGTTATTCTTCGGTCCCTGTGATTATTTCTGAAATTGTGCAAACAGCCTTTTAAAGCCATTTGAGAATGAAGGAGTGTAGCAAGCTCCCAAATTGACGCTCGTCTAAAAAAATGAGTTTTGGATAATGTTCAGCTTCGGCAGCTTTACAATGACTGAGGAAGCCTAGAGATGAGTCCATAGCAACAAGTTCATGTGTTGAATTTGTTATTACCCAGTGTGCTTTGTTGAATGGTCTCAATGCTTTATTGTTTTATTTCATGTGAATACTTACTAGAGGAGTAACTTTTCAAGTAGGCTAATGCAGTTGCAGGAAGTGTGCATTTAGTTTCCATGCTTATTGTGTTTCCACAGCAATGTTAGTGAGTAAATCTACTGAAATGGCCACCATCTTGGTGAAGTGTGATGTGTAAGATCAGAAAGCAGAGGTTGGTTATAGGGCGGTAGCATATGTAGATGTGTTTTCATAGTGCGTAAAAAGCGTGGGCGGAAGACCTCGACAATTAGCCAGGGAGGGTCATGTCAGTTTTGAAAATGCTGCTGGAGGGTCGTTGAAAATCATAGCGCAGGCAGGGGAGGGTCATGCAACTCTTGATCGAAGCACTCAAAATCCCTCCAGTGATCCCGTTTATAAATAACTAACGGTCCCTAACACGGTGTGAATAGCTCAGCTGTGTAGTAGACACTCTGAATAAGGTATGCTGTTTGCATCAATGTACAGTTAGAAGTGGATGCTATTCGTACGCTGGTGTTTATAGTACTGCATGCTATTTACACCCTGGTGCATGAACTAGCTAATTGTTGCAATCAAAACTTCCGTTTGAGAACCGATTTCTTGTTCAAATTGCGCGCCTTCTCTCCAGAGACGTTGGTACACATGCACACTCACTCTGCCAAAACGCATCACACGAGATTTGAACTCCAATCTCCCGCATGCCAGCCCTTGTCTGTGACCACTGTACTATTTGCTTCTTCATGGAAGTAGTCTTTGCAGGTAAACGTATAGTTTATAGGCCTGAACGTCATATTCACTAAATTTCTGTTAACTAACAAACTGACGGTTGTATATGTTCACTGAACCAAGATTATGAAAATAAACTTTTCAATCTAAAACTTAATCTGAACAGATATTGTGCCGAAACCTTCCAGAATTCTTCACTTTCTGCTAACAAAAAAGGAATGTCTGCCATGTTTTTTGTGCACGTGAGCAACGTCTTTTTGTTGTTATGTCACAGGGTATGAATAGCTCAGCTGTGTGGCCAAGGCTATTCGTACCAGGGGTGTAAATAGACACTCTGTTAGTTTATTTAGTTTATTTATTTGATGTTAATTGGCAACATTATCATTAAATGGTGCAAGTCAATTTCTTCACATGTTCCAGGGAGACGAAGTCAATGAAGGGCAATTTTGTACAGACAAACATAACATTCACCCCTTTAAGAGCCAAAATTTTGTTGAAATTTCCATTAAAAAACATGATCAGGCCAAAAAGGCATGGACATGAACTGATGTTAATTGGCAGAATGTTGTGTTTTCAGGACAACAACTAGTGTGCAAGTGGAGTAGTGCAGGTGGCCATTGTGGGATGAACACTGAGGGTGGAGGGGGAGAGGAGGGAGAGAGTTCAGCATAAGACTATAAGAAGACCTCCTGGAAAGTAGCCCCAGCTAATTTGAGTCTGAGACTCCTGCTTTAGATATATTGCATCAGAAACGAAGAAGACATGACAAGGAATAATAATTTAATCTAGATTTTAATTAACTAAAGTGATGATACCAATTCTTGTTGATGCACACAAATTAAATGGTTCTTGGTTTGTCTTGTTTCCAAAAGAACATTGGAGCATTATTCAGATCTCTCTGGTTAATAATTCATCTTCAGGTTAGACAACAGATGCAGAAGCACGGGTTGACGACATCATTTGAAGTAATTGGATGACTTGGAATTTACAGCCCCATGAAATTTGAAGTGGTGTGATCAGGACATCCTTCCTGATGCAAACACGCACACACACACACACACACACACACACACAGACAGACAGACAGACAGACACAGACAGACACACACACACACACACACACACACAGACAGACAGACAGACAGACACAGACACACACACACACACACACACACACACACACATGCACACACATAGTAGACATGTAGGCATACGTACGCACACACACACGCACGGACATGCACACACACAAGCACGCACGCGCGCACAGACTCACACACACACACACACACACACACACACACACACACACACACACACACACACACACACACAAGCACACGCACACACACACATAAACACAAACACGTATACGCACGCATGCACAAACACACCTCAGTTAGCCCAATAAGCCTGTCCCCGTGACCACTCCCTTTCCCACGGCCAAGATGCTCGTGCATTGTCCTCCTGAGACCCTAGAGCTGGCCAGCTTCTACTTGTCGGAATTTATTTCTCTCCCTCTGCCAAGCCTGCAGCTTAGCAGCACAGTGATGCGCTCCATCTCCACTGTCGGGACTGACTCAACGACTGGTATCCGGAGTTCTACAGCAGAGAATTTGAGATGTATTTTTATGTGTGTGGTCTATTTTCCCGAAAATTAAACGTTTTTAAGTCTGGGGAAAAAAGTAAATGTTGCTGGGAATCCCAAGTAATAACATTTTGTAAAAAGTCTAAGCATAAACCCAGGTTATTTCAAGCAACAAGGGTTCCTTTTTTTTTTTTTTTCAGCCTATGTTATTTTTATAATTATAAGGGGAAAAATAAAAATAAATATATGTCTGTATTGTAATTAGCCTGTGACAAGAACAATGTCCAAAGCTGATAGCAAGGAGATGTTTTTTTAAATTATGGCAGAACTGTAAAAATGCCTCATCACTTTAGGAGAAATATTGGTGATTATGGAAAATGATATGTGGAACAATCATATCTGAGATCATATCTAGGTCTCTGGAGCTACCATCTATGAGAATTATGTAAAAATGTAAAAGTGAAGGCAGGGATGGGATATGCAAGGAAACTTGTAACATCCATGGCATTCGGTTTTAAATGTGTTAACAACACGTTTAGGCTCAGTCCCTGCCTCAGTCATTGCAAGCGCCTCTGTAGACAGTAGGCTCAGTCCCTGCCTCAGTCATTGCAAGCATCTTTGATTTATTAATCACCACTATGTGGATACTATTTTTAGAATTGATTTAGATTAAGTGTAAGTTAGTATAATTTGTATTTTTGTCATTTGTATTTTAGTATATTTTTATATATTGTATTAAGTGTTAGTATAATTTGTATTTTAGTATATTTAGCATATTCTTTATCTTCTACTGTCCTTACTGCTTAGTTGTGTTTTTTTAATACAACAATTGGGTTCTATGGAACTATTTATTTGTTTCTGATTGGCCGAGAGACGTTCCATGAGTTGGAATATCCCTGGACATTTCAACTCAGACTCAGCACTGCTAATAATAAATCACTCCGCGATACAATGCGAAGATTTGACACCTCCACTATTTCAAGCTCTCCACTATTTCAAGCAATGGGTTACTCCTTAGCAAACCATAACGAAACAGTGCTTCACCACATCTGTGGATTAAGCCACACAGTCAACTCAATGTAAGTAAGATAAACGAGGATGCTAATTGTTGCCAGCATTGTGTATAATATGATTGTCACTTGGAGGAGACTTGTAAATAACTAACGTTAGCATAATTAGCTAACCGCTGCTAACGTGCTAGCATCGTCACGTCAGGCTGTGCACAGTAGTGTAACATTTATTCACTATACATTAATAAACTTGACTGGTTCTGCAATGTAGACTATGTTTCCTTTTTTTTGCAGTACCATGTCCCTTACATGACATGGCCCAGTGTCCTTGTAACATGCATGCAGCAAACCTAGATATGAATGTGATTTCAACATTTCTTTCAAGAAGACATGTAAACCACAAAGACCCATAACGAGGGGTCTGGAATGTTGGTTACCTAGCAACCAAGACGCTGTCTATTGAAAAGGGAACTATTTTTTGATGCGTAAGAATGTTGTCGAAATTAACAATTAAATTAACTCGTGATCGTGGGATTGGTCATGGATATTCCCACGGCTGTTGTTGCCTGCGCCCTCGGCCTTCGGCCTCGTGGCTACGGCCGAACAACACCCGTGGGAATATCCATGACCAACCCCACTCTCACTCGTGCTATATTGCTTAAATATTATATACTTTAATTACTCTTTCTGCTGTTAAAGAATGTGTTTGTGTTGTATGTATGCTGCTGAGACCTTGAATTTCCCCTGGGGATCAATAAAGTATCTATCTATCTCTCTCTCTATCTATCTACTCACAAACACACAAAAAACCCTTTGCAAAACACACACAAAAGCTCCCCTTTTTACTGTGCATGCATGACCATGCACTGTAATTGGAAAAAAAAAACCCTTCATGACCTGGTTATGTCTCCGATCTAATTTGGAGTCATCTATGGTTGGTCTATTTTACTAACTTCTGATATTTTTCAGTGATCTGTTCATTCAAAAATGCTTATCAGCTGTTCCAATATAGTTTTTGAGCTGTCGTTGTTGCAGAAATAGAGGCTTTATCTGAATTTAAGGGTTTCAACATTAGGTTTTTATTCCATGATAAAGAGCAATCCAGGCACTCCAAGGAGGGTGAAAATGAGGGCGAAAATGAGGATGGATACATTTAAAAAGCCTTTATTACAATGGCTACATTGAATAAAAGCCAGGAAGCCAGGGCGACCGCACGGTCATCAGTACTCATTCTGCTTGACTTATCGGCTGGCTTTGACACCGTTAATCACCACATTCTTCTTTCTATACTCTCAGACATGGGCATCTCAGGCTCTGCTCTCTCCTGGTTTGAATCCTACCTTGGAGGATGCTTGTTTAACGTATCATGGCTTGGACATCTGTCCGCACCTCACTATCTCACAACAGGGGTCCCCCAGGGCTCAGTGCTGGGGTCCCTCCTCTTTGCTATCTACATCCCCTCTCTCAGGCCGATTATCCATCCGCACGGCTTCTCATACCTCTGCTATGCAGACGACACACAACTCTATCTGTCTTTTCCACCTGATGACCCCTTGGTCTCGGCAAGGATCTCTGATTGCCTCTCAGACAAATCTACAAGGATGAAGCCACAGCACCTCCAGCTAAACCTCTCAAAATTGAACTGCTGGTCCTCCCAGCTAAACATACATCATCACACCAACATCAAAATTGTCTCCCTGACTGTTGCACCTACCAGGGCTGCACGAAATTTAGGAGTCATGCTTGACAATCAACTAACCTTCTGTGATCATGTTGCCTTGAGTCTTACCTGACTCAATATGCTACCCAACTCAAGAAACACAAAAAACACACAAATACACATTAAGAACATAGAGTAGAGACTATATCTACAGACTGTTTTTCACAGGAGACATTTACAGAGCACAAGTGAGATCAATATCATCAATAAGACCGGGACTGCATTGCATCTAAACAATGTATCCAAAATCCTTTCCTTTGTTTCTGTTTTTGTATTCTATTGCCACACCTTGCCAAAGGTGTAACATGTTCAATGCCCAGAATGCATAGTAAAGACGTTTCTATTGAGGCATCCGCTAAAATGTCTTGCCATCGGATAGTCTGGGTTCGCCATCCTGATAGAAGTCTTATGTTTAGCAAGGCAGTCCTTTAAACACCATTTTGTATATGGCCTACAAAAAGGGACCATTTTTTTCCCCTAATGTGCATGACAGGCATCACAATGGAATTTGACATACATTCACAAAGTCAAAGATGAATGTGGAGTTTACATCTCACACTGACAGTGCCCACAATAATGTAGCTAAATTTGGATCTTCCCCATTGTCATCGTGTGAATGGGGTTATGCCTTGCCAAGTGTGTGAAAGGACAATGAATCCAGGCTATGCTTGATGAAGCTCTTCACAAAGTCCAGCTCTAAGGCCCTGGTCTGCCCTAGCTAAGGAAGTGATAGCTAAATAAATAAATGAAACAATAGATAAATATATAAATGTCCATGTTGATGACGAGGATGGGGGAGTTTGAGCACCGTTCCTGAAATAAATGAAAACCTGTAAAGTGTGCTTGTGAATGTGGGCAGTGAGGCTGCGATACTTTTTTTTTTGATCTCTTGAAGTGAAGCCCAGCTTTGTCCAGTCCCTGTGCTGTTGTTGACAGTAGCTTTAAGTGGATTCCGAGGCTTCCGAGGCCAGATTAGTCACCGCTATTGTGAATCATCTCTCATCACAATGCTCCTGCACACTTCGGCTTGATAATACAGCTGACACCGAAAGGGCAACTCGGCAGCAGCCTGTTGCCTTTCCAGTAAACACTGCTTTCCTCTCGCGCAACTTTATCTGAAAACATCATAAACACCACCTGTGAGTGTTTAATCAAATGTTCAATAAGCCGCTCGGTGGACACAATATGGTTTGGAAGCCAATGGTAATGTAAATTATTTTTTCCGTCTGTGCTTCCGAGCGTTTGTTGTCAGCATGCATAACTGGCTGCTCAACAAGCATTTCATCATCGTAACAGCATGCCTGTGACTGGCTTCAATGAAGCACTTCACCTCACATCAGGAGGGGGCTTTTTCTCTCCCTCGGAGAACAGGCAGTACAAGCCTCTGAAACTGAAGATAAGGAATTCACCACCACACACTGACATAGTTATGAATAGTTTTGCTTCAAATCTTCTCATACAGCTAATAGTGAAATGGGAGAATAGTAGGAGGAGGAGAAGGAAACGGCTGCATTAATGTTCTGAATGGGGGCGACAAAAATGCTGTAAAATACCTCTTCAAAGCCTTCTGAATGGAGAGAAGTCCTCTAGGAGCGTTGAATGCTCCACTCCACGCCTCCATCCATCTCTACACTGTGATCTGCCTTGCAGTATTGGTAGCTGCTGTGTGAACTAATAGTAGTTCATCATTTTATTACTATGAATGTCACAGGAACATTATCTTTCATCTAATTTCTTTCCCACAATAAATAAAGTCAACAGTCAACAGTTCATTTTGCTGTCAGATCCGGCAGTAGCAAATAATTCAGCAATGCTTACACGTCTTCTCATGTCTGTATTTCATTACTAGGGCTGGAGTAAAGTTTTCCTGCAAACTGTGCATCAACATCAATACTGTCTGCACACAGACTACAGTGTTTTTCACAGTTCTTTGTCGATTATCGTCATTCATTCCAAATTCCTTCCTGGAAAACGTACTTGGAAATAGTAATCAGTTTTATGGATTTTCACCTGGCTTTCCTCCATGGGTGGATGGAATCATGGATCCATAAAGACCAATCAATGACTCCGGGCCTCACAGTACAGAAAATTAATAGAAGAAACACATCACACTGTTTATTAAGCTAAAACGGTTGATTCACAAATATGAATGTATATTCTCTTCAGCAAACATGGAGCTTGATCACTGTGTCATTTAGAGAGCAGACAAGAAATACGGTTGCCTTTACAGTCAAACACATGGCCTACTGACTTGGTAACGTTGTGGCAACAACACTGGTAACAACTTGTGGACCAGCACCATCTCAGACTGTGAAACACTGTCATTACGTTAATTTGAAATATGGCAGATGTCATGTTTTTCTGCTTTTTCTGTTGGCATGTTGTACACTGCCTTTTAAAATAAAATAAAAAATCAGTATTCAGTATTCTTTTCTTTAAAGTAACAAATATAACTTTCACATTCAAAATATCTGAATTGTGTAAATAACTGTCATTAAATGGCCCTTCTAATTTAAAAATATCATTAAGAACTCCTAAGGTGGTCTCCTCTGCATGGCATATCGCAAGCTCAACCTTACAGTAAGCTAAGCCAACAGTCAACATATGTTTGCTGTCAGGCTTTTTTTCTGTGCTTCGATGTTGAGATTTAGGTGTGGTCTCTAGCAGTCTTAATCACTCTCCTTAAGGCAGAAAAATATTCAGGCCGGTGATTTCTTACAATGACAGGAAGGCTGTGCGAAGCATATGCCTTTCTTTTCTCAAGAGCAACCTGGACAGAAATTTCCTCTTTCAACATGGCTGCGCTCTGCGGCCGATTGCTCTGAACCCTGGCCATCGGATTCCTGGCTCTTCGGCGGGTAAACACAGGATCCCACTATTTCGCTTTGCTGTCGCTAATCTCTCTTTCAGAAAAGGCACCACCGGGCATTCCTGAGGGGCTGCACGATGACTGATTTCCCCCTAAAGAAAGCACACACTCTCTGTTAGCCTTGTTTGTATAGCAGGCCTTCCTCTAAATTCACCCCGGTAACGCACAGCAAACATTACATGCCGTGCGTGACATGACGCTGAAATATTCATCATTCGTTAGGCTGCGGACCTGTCAAGTTGATGGGAATGACATACATGGTGACCACAGAGGAGTGGGCACAGGGCGATACAAACACACTCCATGTTTTATGATTTGAGAATTGAGCACCCCCGATTCAATATTCATACAGCCTGTGGTAAGACGATCATCCTGAGAGTGCAACAGATCTCTTGAATGAACTTGACAAACTGTCAAACTTTCAGTTATGCAAGGGTCCCCGAATGTAGCAAGTTTCGATGCCAGCAAACCAACGTCTGATGTGCTGGAGTCTGAAATGTAGTCCCAAAGAGAAAAGTATGCTAATATGCAGACAGCTATTTCTGTTATGTTGTCACATTATCGACATGGCCTGGATTATTAAGCCTGTGTTTCCGACACTGCTGGTTAAACATAAAATTATCCCGTTTACGTCAGGTCAGAGTAACCCTATCTTGTTTTCCAGGAAGAATCAGCCTAAGTCATTTCTGGGTCTGCTGACAGATTTAGCCAGAGCACCCAAAGACACAGGGATGGAAGTCAATCTCTGTTCAAGGACTTCACAGCTGAGTGTTAGGTTGACCCAATAGCTTCATCCCCATGGAATCAGTTTAAGCATACAGGGTGGGCATTACCCTGTAATGCCCAGCCTGAAGTGTTGTTGCCTCACATACTACCACACATAGACCTGGCTCTGGTTACCCGTACCCTGAACTACAGTATGTCCTGATTCTATCCTACTATTCTCACCTCGTATTTACACGGTTTAGATGCTATACACCTGTCTTTCTGTGGGGTTAAAGTGTGAAGAGTCGTCACTACCTTCTGGGACTGACGCACGTTGGCTGCCGCAATGGAACTTGTCTTTAAAAGACACTGACTGGAAACCAAGACCGTGAATAGTCAACAAAGTACAGACCGAGAGCCTTGTTAGGCCTGAAATATGGTCTCCTCCTGGCTACATGCAGCGTCATGTTGCTTTAAATGAGAGAGCATTTCAGCTTCCTAGAACTAATTTAGCCCCCCTATTGTGGGTCTGTGATCCGAAAAAGATACACTATTCCGTTGGAATTTGAATATGTTGTCTATTAATAAGACAAACATTGGCAGCAGTCCTCTGCTGTGCACGGCGGCCAAAGTCATTATGAAGGTCCTGCAGCTGATTACTTCATAAGCGCTGCAGCTTGACCCAGGACCTCAAAGCATGTCCGCGGACACAATACCACTGCTTATGCAGACGGACAACATCTGGCCTTAGCACTGGTCAGTGGTGGAGCGTTCTCACACAGATCCACATTTCTGTGTGATATTTTCTACCCCGTTAACGGTTGCCTCAAAATTTCTCCCCAAGAATTTGCTTATAAAACTAGCCAAGCCTCTGGTGTCTGTTTCAACACTGCAAAACCCACTGGGTGTTTCCCAAGGCAGTGAATGGGGCTCGTCTCCCCCTTTCACACAGCTGTGACCCATGCACTGAGCTGAAGATGGGGAGGGGAGGTGAAGTGGGGTGGTGGGGTCTATGGTCTCATGTTTCAGCACCTGTCCCGTTGTGTTCACTTTGGCCTCTCACAGGAAGTGAAAGGGAGACACGGCTTCCCAAAATGTTGAGGTCAAATATCTGACTCCCGCGTGTCCCCGGGGAGAGAGCTCCCCTCTTAAGCTGTGGGCCTCACAAACTGTCCTATCGCCCTGCCAGTAATGACTCAGTAATGCGCACTGAGCGAGAGCTGCCCAGCAGCAAAACGAAAATCCGCCCGCGTGCAATCTCTGCATAACTTCCAATGTCACACACGTCACGACTCTATGAGAGATTCTGGCTTAACCATTGGGTCAATTTGTGATTTTTAGTTTGCATCTGAAATTTAAATACTGCTCGCACTTAATAATATTTGTATATTCATATTCGTAGAGAGAGATTTCTGAAATTGTATGATGCCATTAGGGTTCTGTCTCTACACCATTGTGAAGCCCAGTCATTTGACAAACTCTCCGGCCATCTGACAGTTCTAAGTAGTGACTTCAGGAGAGATTTGGAGAATGGGTAACTTGTGCCACAAGAGCTGGCCTGGCTCATGCACTGAGTGTAGTAGAAATACAAGTGCACGAGGTGTTTGTGTTAAAACTGCATCACTTGTGCACACGTCTGTATATCACTGAAAATATCCCCCAAGTCTCCATTAGGATTACGGAGCCATTTTGGGGCCATTTTGCAAAATGTTTGTTCTTAACCCAGTTAGTTAACAATGTGTTTATGTTCAAAAACATTTTTGCAACTCAAATCTTTGGTTCTATTCCCCAATACATTTGGTGATAAACACAGTATGTTGCCTTATTAAATACCCTAACCTCCTTCATTTGTGTGTGGTGTACTAGTTTGTGTAAAAAAATACATTTGTTAGTCTCTAGTAAACATTAACCTATTAGAGAAATGGGCCTCAACCTTGCTGATACACAAGGGTTATCTTTTGGAGTCTTAGTAGTGTTTTTTTATAGGATCAAGATCTGGTCCCTCCTCTCTGTTTCCTTTCCTATAGCTGACACTGGTGGTTAAATAGCAGAAAGCAAACACACTGGCGCCTGTGCA
Organism: Alosa alosa; assembly: GCF_017589495.1. Lineage (NCBI taxonomy): Eukaryota > Metazoa > Chordata > Actinopteri > Clupeiformes > Clupeidae > Alosa > Alosa alosa. The sequence goes on along the minus strand of NC_063191.1, from coordinate 34,020,759 downwards.
TCATGCTTTACTCTTCAATGCCTGGCAGATAACACAAGGCCATGCCCTCAACATATAGTTCAACAAAATCATTTTTAAGGTTCAGAGCAGTCCATCAAATCCATGGTGATCCAGGAATGCTCTTTACTGGACAAAAACAAACTGCATCTCTGAAAAGTGTCTGTGTGTCTGTTTTTTGGGGTCTCTGAGTTTTTATTTGATTGAGCATCATGGGCGGATTATGAACTTTTGGGCCCCTGGGCCCAGATGTATTAATTAATGTATTAAGATGTATATGTGGGATGGGGGGTTGGGGGTGCTCCCCCAGAAATTTTTAAATTTTTTCGATGTGATTTCCTGTATTCTGGTGCATTTTGGGGATGGCCAATACTAAATTTAATCAGATTCATAGCCTTCATCCTGATTTGTTGATATTGAGGCATTCCATGCAAAGGCTTGGGCTTCAGGGCCCCCTAACCCCTTGGGCCCCTGGGCCTGGGCCCGGTAGGCCCGTGCAGTAATCCATCCCTGTTGAGCATGAGCTCAAACGATTCTTCCACTGGATTCTCCCAGTCAGAGAAAATTGTGGTATATTCCAAACGCCCAACCTTTGGCAAGTCTCACTTTGTTTTGTTTTTTGATAAACAGTGGGGTTTCCTGTTAAATATACTACTGATTATGTATCAGAGGAGTCTGACACTTGTGGACTTTCTCATGAGGTCATGTGTTTTCCTTAGTCATGTTTCACTAAGTTACTGTTTAGCCAGGTCAACAGAAGGCGCTGTGCATGCAGAATAACATCCCACACGGAGGCATATTTGGAGAGCGTTGGTAGCTTACTTTGCCTCCCATGCCGGGAATTCAAATGATCCATCCTATGGATCATGTTCATGTTTACAGTTTTATGTGCAAATAATTCAGTGTATCACTGATCCTTTTCGTCATGTATTCTATGCTTTTACTGTTTAGAAATTCAGTGAAACAACAAAATCTTTGTCACATATTCTTTAAAGGTGCAGTCAGCGATCCTACACGATTTTAAAAATTATGTAAACGATTATATAATTTTTTTGTCACATTCAGCAATCATCTCCCCATGACCGCTAGCTGCCCATTCCAGTCACAGCCCCGGCTCCAAAAACTGGAAACAAACAAAGTGGGGACAGTCTATCCCCCAAACAAAAACAAAACCCTGTGTGGAGTTTGTCTGGGTATACTGAAGGTAGGGGTGAGCTTCTTCTCTGGTGTGTTTCGTTTGGTCATTGGTTAAAATATAATGTACGTTGTTTTGGTAAATTTAAATATAAACATAAACACAAACATTCCTTTGCAATCGCTGACTGCACCTTTAAATATGTGCATCATGGTATGGGGTTGGTTTGTGTGCATTGATAATAAATAAAAGGCAACCATATGAGCTTGTGTGTATGTATGTGTAACAGTATACACTTGCTCTGAGGACAAATTCTAACTAGCGACGTACAGCATAGCCTCAAGGGCCTCTCTGTGACACCGCATCTGCCATCCATGCGTTGCTGCCTGAGCGGACTGTGTAAAGAGCCCATACTGCAGGACTTGCAGTGCGGCAGCACCACGCGTAGGTTAATCAGATGATAACCGCTCCACTGTTCTGCTCACAGCTGTGTCCTGTGTACTGTGTGTTCTCGTCTCGGGTTTGATGCTAAGTGCAGGTGACGCTGCCCTCGAGCAACCTCTTCAAAACCATCAGTAAGGCCTGCCCTGCTGCTGCTACTGCTGCTGCTGCTACTGCTGTTCAGGACTTTTGAGAACAAAAAGCTGGTAATGCCTTTTTGAGCAAACTGTTATTCAGACAAATTTATGCTGCCATAAACCACCTTCCTCTTTTCTCATAAAATAATGAAATGGGGCATAAATGGCAATCATAAAATTGCCCATAAAATGGCACCATTACTCTGTCTTTGTCTTGTTTTACTGCATTAGAGTAAAACAGATGGAGTAATTTATCTGGGAGAGAGAGGGGGCAGTTTGATGGAGATCTAATCCTGCCTGATGCCTTAGATAGCTGTTTATCAATGTCAGTTTGAGCCCAGGTGGCTGTGGTCAAGCAACACGGGAAAGGAAACATTTAATTGAATGGTTTTGTGAAGGAGAGCCATTGTGTGTGTGTGTGTGTGTGTGTGTGTGTGTGTGTGTGTGTGTGTTCTGTGTTGCTGAATTTAACCCAATCAGGCATAGAGCTTTTTCTGTCCAATTTGAACTGACTCGAAGAGCCTCTACCTTTCTCTGAAAATTAGTTCTCTCCTGCAAGTAGTCAGCATTTGCTTTACTGATTCATACATAATGACAAAATATGAAACACAGGGATATGTGAAAATATGTTTGGTCTTCAGCATATTACTGACCAGTCTATTACTAAGTATCTATCTATTTATCTATCTATCTATCTATCTACTTTCATATGGGACATACGGTAGCGATCAAATGGAAATTGGCGCTACTCTATGCGCAGAAGGCTATTTAGAGAAAGTGTAACCTGCACAGGGTTCTATACTCAGTAAATCTCATGGGCCGACTTCCCAGTCAAGGATTAGCCATCGGATACGGTATATTTGGCTCTCAGAGGACAACCACTCGGCCACATACTGTACATTTGAACAGAAAAGTTACTCTGTGCTATATCCAATCTCATCATCACAGACTTCTGTCTCACTCAACATAGTACAACTGTGAGGTGTGAACTTGCACTCATGTTTCACTGAAAAACAACAATCAATTGAATGTGTTGCATTGTAATGTGGACATCAGTTGCGCAAAAAAAAGATGTGTTTCATATATCTTTCTCGTTTAAAATGTATTAATGAGGATACAGCTAGACAAATTACTTCCAATAAAATAGCTTTAATTAAGTTCACATGAAATAGCTTCATATTATGTTATAAGGCCATAGTCATGGAATCAACATGGGGGGTGGCAGGGGTGAAACCCTCCTGTTGTGTTCGTTTCATGTTTACTAGTTTTGTGCTCCCCGTTAAAAAGACCACTGCATTATAACTTATAATATAATCCATAGTATAGTAAATCAATAGTAACACATATATTATCATCTAATTTTGTGATAGACCTTTGTATCAACTTCTATCAGTTCTATATGGATATTACCAGTTTTGAACTTCCATTTGCCTGCAGGCCTGACCTGAGCTCATGCAAGTCAGAAAGGGAAAGATAATGGACTATAAGTGGAAAGGTTCCAGTGGGGGCTGGCATAGAAGCAAAGAGGGGAGTGAGGGGGTGTTTGTGTATGTGAATGTACAGAAGCAGACATACTGTCCATCTGATCAATTAGCATACAATTTTCCAGATATTTAACCATTTAGCATACCATTTTCCAGTTTGTAAGAGGTGATTATTTTGCACAACAGTGTACTACTGTAGCCTAACAATTTATGTCTTGATACTTGGGGGGACATTTTCAGCATTTTTGAATATTGGGGAGGACATGTCACTTCAAAGTATAATATGATTAGGCTACGGCCTTGTTGTGAGCTTGAGGCATGTACTGAGAGATGGCAGTTGGATCTTGCATTGGTACTGCAGTCTATCTAAATCTAATCTAAATTGTAAACTCACTGTTTCTTTAGAAGAACACCTGATACACACATGGTGGGACCAAAGAATAGCTCATCTCATAACATAGTGTAAGATACATCCTAACTCCAAAATTCTATAGAGGTCTCACACCAGGAACAATAACTACAAAGATAACTACTTTGACAATAAAATCCTCCAAACTGACCAAAGAAAGTCTCTCCTGGTGTTGATGAAGGTGATGGCTACAATTTTATGGATTCTAATTGGCTGTCAGCTTTTTATCCTTCTCAATGTCGCTCCGAAAGTGATCCCCAATGATGTCGTTCTTCATGCTGTTATCATCATAGTTTATGTGAGGACATCGTCATTGATATTAGCTGGAACAATACTTTTTTGTTGTTCATTAAGGGGTCGTTCTGACCAGGAATGATAACTATAACTATAACAATAAAAGCGTCCACACTGACCAACGATAAGGAAAGTCTCTCCTTGCATGTGTTAATGAATGAGATGGCTACAATTGTATGGATTCTGATTTGAAAAGCTCTCAGCTTTTTATCATTCTCAAAATCGCTCTTATTAGGCCTATAGAGGTTACAATTTTGAGAGACCGTCTTATAACACATCTATGCCATCCATACACACAGAATCTATGCCATCCATACACACACAAGTTATTGTGATCTGGGCTCATTTTTCTGTCACATTCTGACATTATTACCTCAGGCATGAGAACGCTTCATTAAAACCCACTGCCTGATATGCTTCAGTAAAACTCAACTGTCACCCTCAATAATTTTTTCCAAAGGTTCAGTTACTGAATGTACTGTAACAGGGTGCATTGCCTTTGCTTTCATCTGCTGTGATAGTGTAACTGAATGTGTTTTTATATGTTAATGACCACAAAGACATATAAAACACAAACTCATTTTATCCTTTATCCGTCTCCACACCCAATCCAAACCTTTTCTGATTTTTCAACCTTGAGCAGATTAACTAAAATAGTTATATATGCAGGGACCTGTATTCACGGTTTTAGGAATATTTTAAAACTATTTTTTCTTTGAAGCAACGATTTGAGCTGAAATAACTGAGATATAATTAGGTTATTTGGGTGGAATGAAACTTATAACTGTTGCCATAGCAAAATCTTATCAGGCATGTATCCAGCCAATGAGCAAATGTCTGGACTGCTGTAACTCTGGTATTTGTGATGAGGGCACATCAGTGGGTTATCTGAATGATGAAAAGAGATTTTAAGGATGGTCAGATGTTGGTCAGATTGCAACACCAACAGTCACGCTCCCATGACTCCCACTCAATGACAGAGATCTTTTGAATAGAAAGGAACAGGCACTCAAAGGAACAGGCACTCAAAGGATGTTGGGAAATTAGCTTATACATCATCTCTCCCAGAGTTAGATAAGATGATGTATACCCTTCTCCTCTCTGTGCGTGCAGTAACTCAGTCTGAAGCACCCACTGTTAGCATAGCTCATTGAGGTGGGCAGTTCCAACTAGCTTATCTCCAAAAGAACTCAAAGTGACAAAAGAACTCAAACATTATCCTATTTACATGTTGTGACTTACATGGTTTTTACAAGTTGTTTAGTTGTTTAACAATTTGCTGCAAAACAAACATTGTTTTTTATAGAGAGACCACAACATTCTGTAGTGATCGAAATGCTTCCAGCTTACATGCTTGATTTGTACTGCTATAGAAGCATGCACTTCGTCACTCAAAGTGGGTTTGGTGACGCAAGCAGCCTTGACATAGACGTCAGAGACTTTTCTCCAGGGGAACAACTAAATACACTCATAAAATGATGAAAGTTTTTTTCTGCAGGCTGTTATCAGTTCAATTGGATGATGTAATTAAAATTTCACCATGTTTGTTCTCCATACACTTTAATGTCTGATCAAAGACACTCTGCTAATTGGGCAGAACTCCAAATAAACACCCTCCAATTTCAATGGCTCCATATTTCATTACCTTCAAAGGACAGATGAAAATTGTATCATGTTACATTATCAAGAACTCTCCTTTTACCACATTAGCTAGAAACTGTATTTAACACATTAACAGTGCTCTCGTCATTAACTCGTCTGCTTAGCATTTTGGTATATGAAGAATAGGTTTACAATGACAGAGTGTGTGTTTTCGCTCTGGGCAATGAACTGTCAAACTGCCAGGCCAGGGCTCGAGGCATTATGCCTGAGCTGTGGCCCTGACTCTCCTGGGAGACCTATATTCAGACACTGGTGTGAATAGGGGAAGGCCACTTACTTTTTTTTTCAATCAATGTAAGACATGACCAGAAACGTCAGACTTGTCTTGTCTGCTGCACCCACACCCAAGATAACAAAAGGGTATTGATGAGTCTTTTTCTAGTTTTGAACTGTCCCAGATTTTCTTGTGTGTTCTGGTTAAGTGTTTGGGTGTAGACCCATGTGGTGCAGGTCTCCCAGTGTTGAGGGGTGACATGGAAGAGGAAACATCTGGAGGCTTTAGTTTCCTCAGCCTGTTTCTCTCTCTCTCTCTTTCTCTCTCTCTATTTCCCTCTCTCTCTCTCTCTCTTTGTCTCTCCATCTTTCTCTCTCTCTCTGACTTTGCTGCTGGTGTGAAACCCCATGGATCTCATAAATAATCTTGGGATGGGGAAGTGCAAAGCTCTGTACTCCAGCACGTTTGACTGGGACTCTCGCAGATTTCCAAACAAATGGCCATCTGTTCTGTGTAACTTGGTGGTGACTCCTCCATCTTGGGATTGGCTGCTAATGGACAGTGGCAATATTTTCATTTTCAAAAGGCAAATGAGCACATCACTCTGTTTCGGTCAGAACACAGAGTTCCAAAACTGCAGTGCACCATGTCTGGACACTAAGAGAGTGTCCGGTATTTATGGGGATTTTTTCATGTTCTATGTTCCATGTTCCATTAATACATTATCATCAGCACATCTGTGTTTAAGGCCTTATCAAAAACGCTGGGTTAAACATGACTCATAGGCACTGACGCTGGGTTAAACATGACTCATAGGCACTGTGGGGTTAAACATGACTCATAGGCACTGAAGCTGGGTTAAACATGACTCGTAGGCACTGACGCTGGGTTAAACATGACTCATAGGCACTGACGCTGGGTTAAACATGACTCATAGGCACTGACGCGGGGATTTGCCATCTTGCAGGTAGGTTGCGGCAATGCCAGAGGATCACGACAAACAAGCAAAAAAAAGAGCGGAAAAAAACAACAAAAAACCCCATTTTGCTGAGGTGTTGCACTGATTTCTCATGCCTGGCAATGCACCACTACACTATTTGTATTCACTGAGTCAGAAAGATCCAATGTGATTGGTTTGGATGAACAAACGCTGCAGCCAGGGTTTTGCACTCTCTCTACAGTAGAACTCAAATGAAGTGCAAATACAAATTTACTTCAATTAACTTTGATTAGATATTTTAAGTAACTATGCCATGTAAGTTAGAAAATATATTTATTAAGAGTCTTAAAAGTACACAGTGCTACTCTTACTCTGTAATTGCACGGTAATATACATACATAATCGCAACATTGCTCACATTCAATGAGATACAAATTGTTACACCAGTAATGAACAGACTACTCAAACAACATGAAGACACAAAGTGGTTGGGTTCCAATACATTAAAATTGTGCATGAGATAATGTTTCGATAAAGGCCAAGCATCATGTGATGATACTTCTTAAAACTGCCCTGGAGTAACCAATTCAAACACACATACCATTACAAAAGCAAGCATGGGTTGAATAAAATAAGTGTGGTATAGTTCCGTTGCAGTGGTCATACCAGGCGAATAGTATATGTTGTGGTATTTGGCTCATGATTTAGCTTTAGATCAAACAATACACAGAAGCATTTCTTGTCATCACTGTCTGTATACGTTACATCAACATTTCGCTGAGGCATTCCAGGTCATCTGAAGTTTGAGGACTGGGGACAGCAGGTACAGTAGTTGGTGTAGTTGTCTGAAGCATTACTCTTTCAAACTTGGGACACCTAGATAGACATACGTAGATATCCGTGCTCAAGAATGTAATATATTTACACAAAATCCACAATTTGCCCAAATGATGTTGGAAAAAAAGGTATTTACATAGTTTCTTTCAATTTGAGAGGTTGTCCTTTTGACATCTGTACAAAAATGTAATTCGTCCAAGCCATAATAAAAATATTAAAACAAATAGAATACACATGCCACAATAGATATGGGACATAAATAACAAATTGCAAAACACTATAAGATGCACTTGTAACATTAACTGATGTGTTATAATGGCAACATATATTGTGTACTTTTATCATGTAAGGCAGTGTGACTGCACTCAATATAAGAGAGCAATATGAGTCAAATTTCAGTTGCCAGAACAAGTGTTCCTTCACTAGAAATACTGGAACTGGAATCAAGGCAATGTGTTGTAGGAAGAAAGCTATTCATTTAGATCACTGTAAACTGGTGTGACTGTACCTATTTAAGTGTAAAATGAAACACCCACCCAGTAATTTGAATATGAGTGAATAAGGGGCTCATTATGCTAAGCTAAATCTGGTGCATGGTGTAAAATTATGGCAGCGCAATTCATCGCATATTATGTCACAACAAAAACTGTATATGCATATGCTTGTATACAAGAAATTGTATAAAACTGTATAAATTGTATAAATACCATAACCCGTAAAAAGAATTTCTTGTCATAGGCAGTATTCTTTTGATTTTTTTGAAAACTGAATGTGGCTGCAGTCTCTTTTCGTAAACAATTTCTTCTTATATTACACAAAATGCTTATGAGTGTTCAAAAGATAAATGTTGATTTCAGATAAGAATATCTAGAATCTTTCTACTACTCCACGCTGTCTAAAAATAATACAGTCCTATCTTGTACAATGTCAAAACATCATGCTTAATGTAGAGTAAGTGATCAATCACAATGGCAACTATTTTGTGAGAAACATGAGTTTGCTGTCAGCACTGTCATCTGTCATCTCGACATGTGCATTATCACCTGTTTTGTTGTGACTGAAACAAATAAGAAAAGAGTGTGTGTTTTTGTACAAAACATGTTAAAAGAGTATGTTTTGTCACTCACATACATACATACATACACACATACATACATACATACATACATACATACATACATACATACATACATACAATGTTTCATGCTTTTTTGTGTTATGAAAACAGCCCAGAAATAAAGACAAAAATATAATGTGTAAGGACCACTTGGAATAACCAGAATATTTGGGCCAGCGTGTTCTCAGTCAGAAAAAAGCAGCTTTCAAATATTTTACACCTCTGTGACCAGGCCAAGTATGGATGGTAGCATATGGAGCCCCAGGGGAAAGCAAGTGCCTAGTTCATTTCACAGAAAAAAGTGAGTGAAGTAATATCTTATACAGTGTGATCATTTTAACCCACCCCCATGAAATAAAACCCACACACCGGTCACTGATGTCCATTGCCGTCCTTCCACAGGGCACGTGCAGCAAATAATGCCATGAAGAGAGTCAAAATCAAAGTCAGTCCAAAAACAGGTAAGACAGGTAGTGTGGCAGAGCTTAAGCGAAAGGGTTCTCCGTTTTGAAAATGGTTGTCTCTATGTCATGGCAGCCTTTGCCATTTAAATGTTCCGAGTGGCTGTCCAGGCTGTAGCACCCCTGCACTTCTGTGATGGACGAGGCCGTGTAGGAGGCGGACCGCATCGCGTCCGAGTGGGTCAGCGTGCTGCCAAACTGGATGCGGTACTGGTTCCAATGTCTTCTCAAAACGGCCTGGACCTGCAAAGAAGCACAACAGGTTTCACCATGGTCCTTTTTGTATTTTTTTATTTATTTTTTATTCACCTGTGGGGAATGACATCTGTTGTCCCTGACCATACTAACACAGAAGAGAGAAGAAAGACACTGGTAGCCATGCACACAGGGAGATAAAACGATTGACACTCACAATTTGCAATAATGAGTTTTTCACACATTCACACGTCTCATAAGCATTACCATGCAGACACTCCCCGACAGCTAACCCCCCATTATGTGATTATAGTATTAATCTATGACCTGCTGCTCTGATGTCCAAGACAAATAAAGCAAGGCCCTATTACTGCTAACAAGGTTTGTGGCATATTTGAACAAATAAAGAGGAAAATCTTGTTTAGTCTTGAGCCTGACAGTGGTGTTTGTGTCTTTGTATGTGCATGAGAGAGAGGAAGAGATAAACAGCATGGGACGGTCAGGGAGAGACTAGAGAGCGAGAGAACAATGGGAAAGAGGGAAAGAGTGAGGATGTGTGCAAGTGTCTTAATGGCTGTGAGTCTACTGTAAGAAGAACCCAGGAGACCACAGACTCCCTTGCCATGTTTTGTAGAACTCTGGAGTTTGACCAGGTTAACCATGACAGGTTAACCATGAGAGAGAGAGGGGGGGCATCCTAGTCTATTCTTACTGCCACATTTGGTGAAAAAGACAGAGAAATCTTTAGAAGTCTTTAAGCAGATCTTACCTCCCCATTGAAAAAGCAGAAGATGGTGGCCACCAACAGTCCCTGAAAAATAAAATATCATCAGACATCTGTAACTAATCCAAGAACTTAATCTTCATCAGTAAACATTTTGCTCAAGTCAACAGGAACACCCAGCGGAAACGGCATGTTTCATAATGTGTTTGGACATCAGGTGACTTGCTGTGCTTTCTCTGTAAACAAGGCCACACAACCAACTGTTTTTGTTTTTTGTTTTGTTTTTGCAGTGACTTATGAGGCGGTCAAACTGTGATGACAGCACATATCTTGGCTAACTATTCCAACCCTAATCATCACAGAATTATGTAATGGTGAACCAACTTCTCCAGAGCCTTCATCTACTGTATAACTCAGAGAAAATAAAATGTATTTCTTATGTAAGGGGCAATCTGCCTTTAGTTGAACCCCCACAGGCATGCACACACTATTAATTTACATATTCATTCATTCACTCCAAAAATCAGAACGAGTACAATTAATAAATGATGTGGGCAGCCAGTACATCTCCAAGTACTAGCCTTAAGGCGGTGGCATGACAAACATATGTTGAACTAGATGTACCACATAGCGGTACAAAATATGACCGCCGGTCAGTCCTGTACATCCGTTCTGCGAAATTAAATCATACTTCAATTTGTCTCCATATTTTACTCCATCCCCCACTCTTGAAACTTTTGTGTATGCTTGTTTGGCATGCCTGAGTGTGTGTGTGCGGCTGCACAGAAAGTAGCCTACTGGTGTTAAAAAGGTGAATAGATTGTAGAATAGCCAAAGAAGATGTAGCATTGTTATAAAACCTTTAAAATCTCTAAACAATCACAAGTAGGGCAGTTCATCACAGTTCATCCATTGCAACTGGATTGATGAAAGGTCACTTACACCTGTAGGCTACATTGTATTTGGGAAAAGCAAAAGGTATCAGCATAATGTTATTTATTTATTTATTTATAAACAAAAACATCTCTGTCAGTTCCATGCCGTTTTCAACAGCTATCAAAAACAAAGGTCATTTTTGGATGGATGGATTTTTTGTGAATGTTTCTTCTTCTACATAAGATTTTAGTCATCTTTAGTTCATGTAATACTTTATTGTTAATGCACAAATTAAGTAACAGTCTGAAACGAAATGCTGTTTTACATCTAACCAGTGGTGCAAATAACTGACATGTCCAAATGGGCCTTGATGAAATGCGTCGCTAGACTGTTCATACACATTTTAACGGGCCAAAGTTGAAGAGCTGTTGTCCGTTATTGTTCGTGCAAATATAGGCTGATTCATGTTCCCTTGCATTGTGTAACTGAGGTCCATGGCTAGTCTGGCTTTCACCAGACCAAGCTCAATCTTTTAAGAAATCAAAAAATAACTAGAAAATGTAATTTCGAGGAAATTACCAGTGCATGAAAATATAAATATACTGTATATTAACATAAAATGCAAAACAAACTTTTATTTGGAAACAGTTGGCAGGAGTCATAGTTGATAACAACTGACAGTTGAAATGTCTAAACAGTTAAATAGTTGAGTAGTTTAAATAGTTGAATTATTTAATAGTGAATAATTGTAGTGAGGACATTTATTTTGAAACAGTTGTGGGCAGAGGAAATAGGAACAGAATCTGTAGTCTTAATAGAGCCAGATTGTATGCTTAAAGCCTGAGACAGAGTATATAGTTTAAAAGTTGAATTTAGATAGTGTAATGGATGTTGATAGACAGAAAGTTGAATGGATGTTGATAAGCAGATTGCTTAATGGATGTTGGTGGATAGTTTAATGGGTGAGTGAATGGTTTGAAGAGGATGAATGGATAGAAAGTTGGATGGAATGTGCCTTATATCCTTGTAGAATGGAGAGACACAGAGAGAGTTGGCCTAGTTAAGCAGAAAGCAGTTGATACAGGTGCAATCAGTTTAACTGACCCTTTGATGGGTCCTAGTGAGCAGCTGGAAGTTGATACAGGTGCAAATCAAGTTAATTAGCCCATTGTGATGTCACCAGCCCATGTTAAGTCTATGGGGAAAAATAAGCTTGTTTTTTATTAATATCTCAAAAAGTTTACAAAAGTGAAAAATACATTCCCCACGTGTCCTTTTCAAGACCTACGTTACAAAGTTTGAACGAAGTTTCTACGTTAAACGGTTAAAGCTGAATTAGATGCAGAAATTTGGTGGGAAGAAGAAGAAGAAGAAGAAGAAGAAGAAGAAGAAGAAGAAGAAGAAGAAGAAGACTTCGGATAACAGAACAGTGCATTTTCATGCACTGTAAATAGCGGGCAGATCAGGCTGGGTTCACCCAGCCTAGTCCATAGGCACCCGATATTGTTTAATTTTCCGATTGAGATATCCACGCTCTGGCTATTCTAAATGCAAAAATGCATCAGGGAGTTATGACAAAACTGTAACTAACAAACTAGATCCTAATAGAAAGCTGTTAGCTTCCCTAAGCTACAGGTAAGCTTATAAGGTAGGCCTATTTACAACATAAATTGTCAATAGGCTATGCTGGCGACACAAATAAAATCTCCTTTGGAAACTAATGGCTTACGCCTTACAGTATCAAACAGACTTAAATTGCCATATCGTGGCGAAAAGTTGTAATAAAATTCACGCAGCTCCATGAGTCAAGGAAAGCGCGAATGAAGTAGCCACTTCTAAATGGGACCCACTACACAGTAGCTTAAGGTGTGTTGCTAAAGCAGCCATAATGAAATGAAGGTGTCATTGTTTGGATACTTCACACACACGTGCTTTTTAATTTCACAGACTACTACCAAGCTGGAATCGATTCCCCTCTCACACCCTGCACGCACTCGGGGGGCCCAGCACGGGGGGGGGGAGTGGCCCCCGGGGACGAAACGAAATTTTTCCATAAAAGTCTAGTGGGGCTACATACCCACCAAATTTTATGTGTCCCGGTGGTTCGGTGTCCAGGGTATCGTTGACCAAAAATTCAGGAAGTAGATGACGGGGGAAAAAAAAACAAAAAAACTTTGACAATCCCTATATGAGCGCTTCGCTTGCTTTGCTAGCGGCGGTCATAATAAAGCATGTGGCAGTTGGCAGGCTGAGTATCGTGGATCCTGTGGTATGCATATACTCCTGAACCCACGCCACATCTTCACACGTACAGCAGTGACATGGCATGACAGCCGACAAATAAGAGCTGCCAATCAGGCCCCAGCATGCTTAGAGAAGTGACACCTGCTCTTCCCTGTGATCAAACAACGCGTCTGCCCCTGTTGCAGCCCATTTTTTTAGAGGATCTCGCTTCTCCAATCTGTGCTACACATCTCACTTCCCTGTGGGCTTATCACCCATAACAGATTATTTCTCTCCTTATCTGGAAGTAATACACAAGAGGATGAGATTACGACAATATCTTACTGACCCTAAACATGGAGTATAATCACTTACAGCTAAGTTCAAGTGGCCCACAGGTGCCAAACACCACATTAGAGATGCTAACAAATGCTAGTCTGTGGTTAAACTAATACATAACAAATGAACAAACAAACAAACCATGTCGGCTCCTGACAAAACAACAATTTGTGAGATGAAACAATTTATGTACCTTGCAGTGATTATGTAGGGAAAATGGGAGACTCTATAGGGGGAAACAGCTTTGACTTTTGTCCCAAGGATTCATGAAACAAACACAATAAACAGACTTGCCAGGTAGGGCTGCCAAACACTGGCCCAGACATTACATGGTTCAAAAACCCAGGAAAAGACCATGGTGAAGTTAAAGCAGCTACACCCCAAAGGAACTACATTGAATGTGCTCCAGTTATTTCTGCAGCTGTGCACTGAGTTATAACTCAGCCCCTAATGAGTTTTGAAGCCAGCTATAGTGCACCAACCCTCAGCTCTGTCACGAACCCCCACCCACCGCTCCTTAGCTCCTGGACAGTCCAGCCTTACCTGATAGTTCATCAGGATGTGCATGACGTAGTCATAGATCTCGGAAGAAACGCGGCCCTGGGGCTTGTAGGGCAGCAGGACGTACTGAATGCCCAGCAGGGGCACCAGGATGAGAGTAGCCCGCACCGCCTTCATGTACAGACTAGACTCGGCCTGGTGAGTGACCTTCAGCTTGGTGATGAGGACACGCACAATATTCAGCAAGAAGAATAAGTTCACCTGGAACAGGGAAAGAAACCCAATTAGCTCCTATATGACTGAAGGGTTCCCCTGAAGTGGCCTACATTGTAAACTGGAGGTGGGGATTGGGGATAGTGGAGAGATATTTTTCAATTGTGCACTTCTGTTTTGCAGGAATCGATATATGACACTAATGTAGCTATTCTCTGTCAGCTTTCCCCTGCAGGACTATAAATGCTAACTGGGTCAAAAGCAGACACAGAGAAATATTCACTTCATCATTTTGTTGATCTTTTATTTTTTCATAAGGAGAGAATAAATCCCCTGGATGGGAGCACTAATTAAGCAAGCAAGGAGATAAAAATATTTCAGTGAGCAACTTTACCATGATAGTCTGAGTCAGTCATAACCTACACACTGAAACTTTCCTCATTAGGCTATGAAAAATGAAATGAAATACAGTTGGCTTACCAATAAGGCTGCACAAATGGGACCGTGAATAATATATAGTAGTGATGTATTCGAGCTGATCCAGCAGCTGTGAATGTGGGGAGGAGAACAGAAAAAAATGTTTTGCTCTTAATCCCAAAATGCAGTAAGATCTATTGCAGACAATAAAAATTAGCTTCAGGCCGATGGGATCTATGTAAGATGCTAGGAGTCAGATTTAAGGAAAAATTGGATTTGCTATAAATATTTAAAGGCTTCAAGCACTCTCTAAGAAGAAGAATGGCTAATGGGAGATTATGCTGAAATGATACAGAGTGCAAATAAGCAACTGTTGCTGGATGTTTGCTTATTGAGAAAGACTAATATAATTAGGCAGCAGTTATTGGACACAATCCTGGTAAAATGGTATGCTAACTGCTCATGATAGCTGCTAACACATCCCCTGGCTGGGTTTACATTTAGCAACTTCTCGACCAAGCTCCTTAGTTAAAGCACATAGAGAATTCTAGTCTCTCCGAGTTTAAAATTATAATATGGTATATTGTATATATATTATCCAGTAAGCCATCCAGTAAGATACATTTCCTTGATTGTCATGCATTTGTTTGAGTTAGCATTCAGAGGGAGATGGGCGAGACTGATTACGCATTCAGTTGTTTTGCATGAATGAAAACGCCAGGGAACGGAGCCACAAAGAACAGCTGGATGGCAGGGACATGTCTTGATCATGGGATCAGTCACACGTTTAAAACATTCAGCATAAAATGAAAAGACAATGCTGTGTGCTTTTTGTGTACTGGCCAACTGCTATGTGTGTTCTGCACTTTCCAGCTTAGATATAGCCCTGCCCCTATGTAGTTTTGTCAGAGCCTAATTAGGTCACAGTATAGTATATATACTCTTTTGATCCCGTGAGGGAAATATGGTCTCTGCATTTATCCCAATCCGTGAATTAGTAAAACACACACAGCACACAGTGAACACACAGTGAGGTGAAGCACACACTAATCCCGTAGCTGCCTGCTACAGCGGCGCTCGGGGAGCAATGAGGGGTTAGGTGCCTTGCTCAAGGGCACTTCAGCCGTTCCTACTGGTCAGTGTTCGAACCGGCAACCCTCCGGTTACAAGTCTGAAGCGCTCACCAGTAGAGCACAGCTGCCCCCAAGGTCACTGCTCTACTGTACACATTCATTTAGCTCAGCCCCACAGATTGAACTCACTTACTTGTCATTGTAGTAGTAGCTGCGCGCTATGGCATGTATAGTAGCTGGTATTAGAGGGAAACCTAGAATAGACAAAAAGGAAACACAGCAACACTTTAAGTGGGTATATAGAACTTTCTGCATTCTAATGCTCGGAGGGTGAGACCATTTAGTTATACTTACCCCAGCCAAGCAAATAGTACCACATTAAGTGCTGCTTCTCTGCAAACACTGCCACCACAATGAGAGTGTGCAAATAGATTCCCTCACACAGCATCCAGAAGTAATTACACCCAAACAGGTACAGGTGGATGAACTGAGACACTTTGCAGCTGGCCTGAGATGGAAAATGTGAGGAATAAAATGTGAATCAGCAGAAATTAAAGGAGTTAAAGGTATGCTTTATCTCATTCAATAGTATTATTTGTCTCCACTTACTGGATTTCTCTGGACTAACTCTTGATTGTTTACCACAGCGGTGAACCAAATGATAGTGACAACCGAGTTTAAGACAAAGGAGAAAAACAGGTTTTTGTGCAGGGTTATCCTCTGGCAACTTAAACTCCTGAAATGAAAACATAAAGACAAAATCACTCTACAATGCTCATTGTCATGAAACATTTACAATAATGCATTTTGTGATATAACATGCATATTAATGTGTAATTATACGATTAATGTTTCACTTACTTGAAGTGGAAAAATATTCCTAATGAAATGAACAACGCTGTTAGAGAAAGGCCATGTCCAATTAAGGCTAAGTACAATAAGTTCTGTGCCGTCTGAAATAAACGATAGAGATAAAACCAATTAAAACCAACCGGGTCTTCCACAGCTGACAGAATCTCATATGGTGCAAACACAGAGGAGCACAAATGAGGAATTAATTGCATGGTTGCCAGACGTACTATTCTTCCTTCCTTTGTGTGCTCATTGCATCTGGTGTAGTTGGACCAGGTCCTGTTGCTGTCGGGGTGCAGAAACCAGTGTCCATTCTCATTGCAGATCTTACTGACCATTTCTGTTTCCCCAAACAAGACAGATGTAAACAACATATTTTCACCACATTCTTCATACACCAGTGCTCTTCCAGAAAGGGCATCATTGGGTTTTCACTTTGTAGAAATCACTTAAAGACTTCATAAAGCTGCTCCTTTAAAAGGATGTTTCAAGGATGTTTATCTTTTCATCTGGTCACAACACTCGGTTTTAGAATGCTATTATATGGTATTAATCATACCGCTTCTATCTGAACTTGCGCTTGAGTGAAATAAACACAGTAAACATACAATCTGGGAATGGCCAGAATCGCAGACCCTAAAAAAAGACAAATAAAGAGCAGTCATGTCTGTTTAGCTTCCTGTGCTGTGTGTTCCCTGCCCTTCCAGCTGGGTCAGCTTGGGTGAGCTCTGCGTGTCTGGGTGAATCAGAGCGCTCTTTTTCAATCTCACCAGATGGGTCGAAGTCGGTGAAGTAGTCTGGGCAGTGCTGCTCGGAGGTGACGCCCGCCTCGGTGTCGTCCCAACACAGCCAGCCATCCCACGTCTTGTTGCACACGGGCCCAGCTGCCCAGCCAAGCGAGAGCAGACCAAAAAAAAAGAAGAAAGGAAAAAAAACAATAAGGGCCAGAGTCACTACAGGCGATGACACACTTCCTACTGAACAGTGTGTTGGAAGTGGGGGTGTTTAAGGGAGAGGGCTCAAACTAGGAAAGAGCAGTCAGGGGAGACTGCTTTCACACATATCTGTAATGCAGTGTGATCATTATTTCACCTTCAGAGAGGAGAGACTATGTCTTTGACACAGAGCGCAAACTTTAACATCCTGTGTCAACTCAATAATCCCAAATGGGTCTACAGATTTACCGGACCGCTTTAATAATAATAATAGTAATAATAATAATATTATTATTAATAATAATAATAATAATAATAATAATAATTAATTTTTGTTACTGTGGCCATTTATGATCCAATCAGCGACATATCAGAAATATAGATAAGAACATGTAGCAATAGAGAAGAATCAGTCATTCCTCTTTGTTGCTTTGGCCGTTTATGATTCAATCAGCAACATATCAGAAATACTTAACAGTATATATAGGCTTTGCTAGCAAATGCTTAGGCCCCGTAGAGGCCCAGTTTAGGATTGGTTGGCAAATAACAGCTCGTTTGACAATCTTTAGATGCACCTACACAGCACATTCTTTGTGAGTCCTGAGCTCATATTACTAATTCAGTTAATTTTTCCAACCCTCTTTTGCTGATGTTTTACAAATAATGTTGTAGTGTCCTCACATATCATATGGCTTATTCTGACCTCCGGCACCCTCTTGTCTCTTACATTTAGCTTACTGCCAGCCTACAGTGAGGGGACATTTCACAACGACCTGCCTGTGCGCAATCTGTTTATTTTTACAGGCTTGCAAAAACAAATCCCCAAATGTTTCCCATCTTAATGAGATGATTGCTGAATGTCCAAAGTCTTCCTCTGGTTTCCAAGTCGTTCCCAAAGGATCTCAAATCTGCCTGAGATCAGTTCTGAAATAGGGTACTTTAAGTAAAACTCCACTTCATTAGACAGAGAGAACCAGCAAACTAAACTAAAAAAGGTATCAGCCAAAGACAGTATCTAAATGACTGATGAGAGAGGTCTTTTCATGTTTTCTCAGGTCTTGAGCATTGTAGTAGCCAAACAAATAAACAAGAGTAGGCCTACAAACAATTAGTGTGTATGCTGTCTTATGGGAACAATAAAATGTTGGCTGAAGATAATGATTGCTTTACCTTTCTTCTGGCTTGTGTCTTTCAAGATTCTCTGGTAGCACTCGAACTGTGCTGTCACTATCTTATTTCTGGTGACGCCAATCTCAGTGTACACATGGTGAGTCTGCTGCTGGTGGCTTCCATTGGTCTCAGGGCTAGCTTTAACAAACACCTGGTGAATACACACAAATCAATCAACTGTACCAAAAGCAAAAAGTAACCTTTTGAGTTAAGAGCCATATCAAATAATGATATAAATCTGAAACCGCTATAGAGCTCAAGTTAAGGATAGGTGTGGGGTTTTGAACATTCTAACATAAGATTCAAGGTTCTAAAATTCTATGTTGAATTCAATGAACCCAGATATTCTTTAGAGCGTTCATTTTCCAACATTCCCGTCACACCGGTGTGACCGTACAGCTTGAAGGGTTAACAAAATAATCATGAAGTGCTTGATTTAGTTATGGCATTCATTTGAATGAGGAATGAGGAAGAGTTCTGTAATGGGCAGCCATGGCCTACTGGTTAGCGCTTCGGACTTGTTACCAGAGGGTTGCTGGTTCGAACCCTGACCAGTAGGCACGGCTGAAGTGCCCTGGAGCAAGGCACCTAACCCCTCACTCCTCCCCGAGCGCCGCTGTTGTTGCAGTTGCTCACTGCGCCGGGATTAGTGTGTGCTTTACCTCACTGTGTGCTGAGTGTGTTTCACTAATTTACGGATTGGGATAAATGCAGAGACCAAATTTCCCTCACGGGATCAAAAGAATATATATACTATATATAATGAAGTATGTACAGTATGGTACTGTCATGAATGAGGCAACTTTCTGACTAATAGTTTAGACTAATATAGTCTAATATAGTTCTGACTAATAGACTTTAATCAAACTATAGTAGACGCAAAACACTCAGGAAGACGTAGAGTAACAATAAACTGTCTTAACAATTTTAGTAATCTTAGGAAAATCTGAATAAAAAACATGACTGTACATTTAGCTTCTGTGAATTGTGTGAAATATACCATTTCACAAGAATGAGCAGAGAGCAGCTGTTTAGCGTTAAGCTGGGAGTTGTTTGTGACATGTTGAAAGCCTTTAACCTTCCTCATCTATGGTGCTTCCTGGAAGGAGGGGACAAACTGGACAAACAGCGCGTTCTTTTCCTCATTCAAATGAAGGCCGCTATTAAATCGACTACTATATACACTTGTGTATTTCCATCATTAACAAAACAACAAAGTTAAACCTAATACTGGCTTAAACTCACACAGAATATCTATAAACATGGTATAAAATGTGGTCCATAAGACACTAAATTCTGAACACAAAAACAGCCTCTTTCCTACAGACGGTCTGTCTCCGTTTCCAGTCTCTCTCCATTCCATTTAGGAACATGCATCATCCAAAGCTACACAGCAAATTACCTCGGTGACTGAGCTGAGTAATAGGAGAGAGATCATCCAGGAGTACTGCATCTTCTTCTTCGGCATTCCCACTGATCCTTTATTGACCTATAAAGGAAGAGAGCTCGATAAAACACCATTCCACACTCGGAGAGTTCTGCTCCCTCATTAAGAGTGGCCGACAGTGCCGCGCTAAAAGAAGCACGCTCGCCTTCCACCCAATTTTCTCCTGTCTAGTAACACAGTGCATGCTCTTCTCATGGGGCAGGAAAAAAACACGATTCTATCTCCCCTAGTCACCTTGGCTCACACTGCATCAGGGGCCGCACAGCTGAAGGTAGGGTGAGCTCCACCGAAGGACACTATGCACTCGGTGGCCGATGCACTCTAATGTGAAAGCTGCTGCTCCAAAGACGCCCTGGAGAAAACTGCACAGCCAAGTCCAGTGGACACGCACTGAAAATATGCTTGGATAGAATACTCTCCACTCTCCACAACCTCCCAAAACACTACACACAAAACACTACCTTTTTATATCTTAGACAGATCTTATGTAATAAGCATGAAATCTGTTTGAATGTTAAGTGCAGGTTTTTGGAACACACTGGGCAAAAAGGTCCATGTGGGAGAGATGGTGTCAGTGGACAAAGTGATGACAGAGAGGGTTTTGAAACCTCCTGCAGTGACCATTTGGCAAACTCAGAGTAATATTAAATAACACAGTGCATACTCAATGAAATGCTTCGGAGGAACATAATCGCTTTCCACCTTAGAGCTCAGCAAGACTCCTGCGCTTTAACAGCAGGCTAAATACGTTTGAACAAAGGACATACAAATTCTAAGCCTCCATATCATTTTGAATCTCTTGAAGTTGTCAAGACTCTTTAAAACAATCAGTCTATCAGTCTCAGGACTGAAACAGTGCCGCCACCCCACTGCTCTTGTCCTCTCCAGGGGGCTTGGAGAAGGGTTGTGGGGGCGTAACATCAGAGTGGGGAAAACCTGGGGGGTATGGCCAACAGCCAGATCAGACTGAGATTACAACTCACATCCCTCAGTTCACTTCTGAGAACAACTGGAACCGAGGCAGTAAAATATTATGGCAATGCTAATTGAAAACAGATGATGAGATGTTAACTGTGCTGTCACATGTTTTCTATATGCTTTTTTTACTGATCTACACAAAGTGGCAATGCAATGAAATGAGGCTTGTGGCTGATGACCTCATTATAAGGTAAAGGATGCATTCCAACTGATTTATAGAGTAGGGCACATACACTCTGTGTGATCCATGACCTTTAGTAAACCCCATTTATGATTTCACATGAAGCACTCAGAAGCATCTAAATACTGCATGGTACATAACAGTCAGATAGCACATTCATGTGACTATTAAATCCCCATTAAAATGATCCTTGTTTTAATGAATCCTGTCTAGCTCTCTCTAAGGCATGAGAGGCAACACTGCCCCATGCTGTGAGTACACCGCAATAAATCTGTCTTTGCAACCCCCCGGGACAGTCATAGTTATAATTACGGAGAGCATGGCAGCTTTAAACTCATTCTGCTAACAAAATGTTTGCCACTTTAATTAGCAGAAGTAGCACTTAACACAAAACCTCAAAGGGAACCACTATAAGTGCCAGATTATGACAGCTCTAGCATTACCCAGTGAACCCAGGCTTTACAAGGCAAATGAACTAAGCACTTGAGGAACGTTAATGTTTAATAAGGATCTTCAAGATTTTCTATTGATATTATTATTTTAAGTTTATCATAACAATATCAACACAATTTCATATTGATATTATTGTATTAAGTTTATTAAAACATTTTACTATTTTAAATTAGCACACAATGCAGACATAATAAATTGATTACATTTAATTAGCTCTTGTCTGGTGGAAGGCTTTAGCTGCTTTTGTCTACTGCGACAAACATACACAACTATACAATAGATTAAATATCCTTATTCATCCAACGTAACATCAATTTCATATAAAATAGCTGATATACACAGCTGCTGCTTCTTCCATTCTGCCACTACACTCTCTTTCTTGAATCTGAACACACTCATGCTGGAGATTTCTGTGTGCTGCCTAAATGGAGTCGGCTCTGCCTGTGTGACTTCTCCCTCCACTAGGCCCATTATCTCTAGGCAAAGTTGCATGTTGTCAACATCCTCCCCTTCCCTCAGCCACAGGATGTTTGTGCCCCATCCTTTGCAAGTTCCTCTGCGGCATTTTGAGATATGGAGATATGAGACTGTTTTCCTATTCTGGGACGGGTTTTTTAGCTGCAGCGTGCTCCACAGCCGTTGCAATTTCATGTCCTGTGATTGTGCTTATGGACTTATCACATCAGCCAGACTGTTGACACTTGCGAACGGCAGATACAATATTTACAAAACTGTGACTGGCATTACGAGTAACTAATTCTAATAGCGACTCTGTGTGGACCCGATAAGAAGTGTGTACCCTTAAGAACAAAAACAAACCATTTGCAGATATGTTTAGTGATGTTTACAGTAGTTTGATGTCTTCTGTTGGAAATACTCAGCTTTAATCACAATGAGTTTTTGTTATGTTTGTGTCTTTCAAAATAAGTTTGTTCCTTCAGATGGGTGATTCAATGAACAAATGAGTTTCAACAGAAGTTGTAGATCTAATAGGTGTTTACAATACGAAGGGCATGGGGGACATTTGAATGCTGTGTTTAAACATTAATCAACTGACAGATGTAACCTCGCTGTTTAGAGGCTACATGTAGTCAGCCATCTTTGTTTCTGTGGTTTAAATCCAAAGATTCAATCAAAGCACAATGAATACAACTGCCCTCCTGACTCAAAAACACTTTTTAATTTAATAATGAATAATTTACCACAGATAACTAAAAAAAAGAAATATAAGCACCAAAAATACAAATATTTATCAACACATATAGTCAAGCAAGAATAAATATAGCGTAAAAATGCGTAGCGTTTTAATAAATAAATATAGCGTAAAAAACAACACACATCAGAGAGCCATGGCTGCAGGTGCTTGCATTTGAGGAACAGCATCATTTTAAACAGGCACTTTGTGGAACAGCCCTCTGCAATCCAGGCCATGCTACAGGCCTCCAGATGCAAATGGATGCAATCAGCCCCTTTTATGGATTTAATTAGATGATGTCAGCTCGCTGCCGGCTAAAGTTAATGTTACCTTTTTTATTTGATTATGGGCCTACTAGTTAAAGGCATCAGGAAAAAGGCTTTGTATGACTCCGATCTTGTCGCTGTTGGGGACTGGCAACACTGTGGATTAGCCTGGCACGAACCTCAGTCTGCCTCCAGGCACCACCAGATGTCAAAGTCTACGAGGAAGGGCAACAGTGCAGCCAGCCAGCCAGCCAGCCAGTCAGCCGAGTTGTTTCATTCTTTTTTATTGCAGAGATTCTTCCTCATCAGAAGACAGATGAAAGACCAGCTCTTTGTTAGACTGTTTTTTTTCTGCCAATGCGTTCAAATGCACTGGCATTTGTGAGATTGTGGGCAGCATAACAGCCCGTGTGTGGGGGAGTACAAAGATGGCACAGCTCTAAACATAAGCTAACATGATTTCCACCAACAAACGCCAATGAGTAACCCAGATGCCAAGCTTTTTGTCCTCCACCCCTTTGCATGCTCACTGCTCCAGTGCCAGCCCTTGCCAGTCTTTTACACATGTTCAGGAATACCTGTCATTGTTCCGAGAAGCAGGGAGAGACAAAAGCAAACCCATTAGTCCATACAGTGTTTGCGTGTGGAGCCGCTCTTCAGTGGGTTCCCAGGACAGAGGAGGATATGGCGGTAATTGCCCTTTTAATGTGCTGTGGAGACTGCTGTCAAGGGCTATTAAATTGTTTCATGAAGGCAACATTGGTAGGCTTTCTATGTATGGTTAAGACACCAGGGCAAACACGTGACATCAATAACCTCCCACTACCTTTAGCCGTTAGCACTCCGGACCTGTAACCGGAGGGTTGCCGGTTCGAGCCCCGACCAGTGGGAATGGCTGAAGTGCCCTTGAACAAGGCACCTAACCCCTCACTGCTCCCCGAGCGCCGCTGTTGTAGCAGGCAGCTCACTGCGCCTGGATTAGTGTGTGCTTCACCTCACTGTGTGTTTCACTAATTCACGGATTGGGATAAATGCAGAGACCAAATTTCCCCTCACAGGATTAAAAGAGTATATATACATATACTTATACATGCCTCTCTGCTTCATTCTATTCATTTAAACAGCTGTTAGCTAATGTTGTTTTAGGATAATGTGTATGCTTGTCTACGATATGTCTGCAATACTGTTGATCATGGATCAGGGTATTCACACATCATTCTGCTGTGAGACAATCGTATCACATCCACTCCATTCTGAGGTTAGAACCAACCTGAACATTAGATTTCCGTTGTGGTCATTACAACGAGAGTGCAAATTGGCCGTGAACACATTTTATGGCGCTTCATGGTCTATGTAATTAGAGCTTCTCATAACCTTTGCAGCAGTGAGGTTTCTCACAGTGACCTCAATTTACCTCCAAACCTGAGACCTTTCTTGTTGGAATCTCAATCTCAATGTTTGCTGTACATACACACACACAAACACAGACCTACATAACAAGGATAGCTTAGCCAAAACTGTCCAGAGTTACAAAAAAAAAAACAAATACAGCTGCCTAAAATTCACCGCAAAGCCTTGGTCTTCCTTCAAGACTAGTACAGCCTGTTGGACAACTATATAATTTTCTCCATTCTACCCCTGTGTTGGTAACAGCTGCAACACTACTCCCCTCTCCCCTCTGAGAGAATGTTCCCTCCACGCAGAAATAAGTCAAAAACTGTGGACATTGACACCCAGATCATCATGCTGCTAACACGCTCTCCAAGAATGGCAGTAATATGAGACGTCCTCGCCGGGGGTATTCTGGAGGTGAAAAACAAACACAGAGAGGCAAAAATAAAACGAACACGAGTTCAACCAATATAGCATGTGTACAATTAATAACCGTGCCCGTCTATATTAAGGTCCTGGTTGTAATTTGGGTTATAAGTGTCCTCCATTTCAGTGCAGTTGAAATAACTTGGCCTGGCCTCCGTGAAGCCTGTCGGTAGCTCTTCTGCACAGAACATATTAATCTCAATATCTCAGGCACCTGCAAAGCCAGTAGATTGTGTTTCTGTTACTGATGCGTAGGTCCATGTTTGACTTTAATATCTTCACCAACTGCTACACAATAACAATAACTTCATTTCATTTCTGGATCGCAATAATTCAGTAAGACCCAGGACATCCAGTCTTGCTTTAATATCTGACTGTGTTTATTTGCTTATGACCACTGTCATCTCATACACTGTCCGTTTGCAGTTTCCCTACTGCTCTTCCTTGGCCTATGACAGCGACCAGCCAACTGATTACAATCTCTTAAACAGGGCTATCATAAGTTTAATTTCAAATCACAAAATAGGTCCCAGGAGCAATGGCAAATTGTTTATTACATTTGGGTCTGCGTCTCCATCTCTGTACAGACAGACACAACACCAAATAAGTGCGTGGGGTCTCCTTATGAGGTTCTCATGGCCTCGTCAAGCACAAACAAACAGCGAAGGGCAGTGACGGCGAGTTCCGTGCGGGTACTTTTAACCCCATGAGTCTCAAGAGTTCAGCATGTACTGCTAAATTTAACTTTGCAAGTCCCTTACTTGGGAGATGGATAGAGTGACAAACACTCACAAATGTGTTCTCTGTAGTTAATAAAAGGATCGGATTGTTGAAAAAAAAAAAGGAACAGAAATACCCAGAAGGGGGTATGGGGGTGGGGTATGTGGGATGGTGTTTGTGTGTGTGTGTGTGGGGGTCATTCACAAGAACAGATTTCCCAACAAATTTTTGCCAATGTTCAATCAGTCAGCGCTCCATCTGACTGCAGCCCACGGGAGGCCAGAGGGAGAAAAGAGGAAAGAGAGGGAGCGAGGGGGAGACAGCGAGATGGGAAGAGAGAGAGCGAAAGAGAGAGAGAGCAAGATGGTGAGAGAGAGGGAGAGAGAGAGAGAGAGAGATGGAGAGAGAGAGAGAGAGAGAGAGTGCGGATGTTCGTGTCATTCGCCAGAGCCCTGGAGCCCCTCCAGTGACAAAAATAACCCCGGGAGCCGGATCAAATTCACGCCTGTTTTTAGACAGACAAGGAATTGCCCCCTGAGCACAAGAGAAAAACCCTGAACTTGAACCGACGGGGGCCGCTCACTTCACAGACCCCAAACAGCCTTGGACGGCTCTCAGCCACCTGACAGTGCTGAGTGAATATGCGCCACACAACAAACAATGCTGCACAAACAAGAACGCCGCTCGGCCTTTGCATGATGGGATGCAAATGAGAGAAACGTGTCGGCTTTCTCACATCAGCGAGCATACAGTGAGAGGGCAAGAGGTGCCCAGTCCAGTGCACAGTGAAGCTTTCTTGAGATCTGTGCACACACTGGTGGGCTACATGTCCCGCATGCGACTACTAATGCAATAATTATCTTCTTTCATGCATGAGGAATCTGCTTCTCTCCCTCTCTCTGTTACATTTAAAGAGCGTCTGTTGAAATGGAGGAGCAGCGAGATCTCCTCTGCATGCATACCCAAGTGGACTTGGAGGGCTTGCTATCCCAGGACCCAATCCTCTTTCCAGGACATGAGAAGAAGCCTCCTCCCAGTATATAAATCAGACCAGCCTGTGCCACCCCTGCACACAACCACCCCACACACACACACACACTCCCCACACACACACACACACACACACACACACATACACTCCTCCTCCAACCCCCAACAGTTTGTTTAGCACACATCTCCTCTGGAGCACCCCCTTGACAATCTGCTAAAGTCTTTCTGGTGCCCTAACCTACCAGCCAACCCACACAGCGTGGGGTCTGGTGATTTCATCTGTCAGAAAAGGGGAAAAAACAACTCCCTCTTGTGCTGTCATCAACTGTGTGATGATGTTACGCAATGTGAATAAACAAAATAGTCAGTTCTCTCGGGGCCTGCCAACATGTACAGTCATTTGAAAGATCATAAAACATGTCAGAGAGATTTGCATTCCCAAAATTATCGGCAGGAAATTTTCAATTAGGTCTCCTAACCCCCCCATCCCTAAACCCGGCCGCAGCCCTTAGGAACTGAACCAAGGGGCTTGCTTACAAAGCACTGGGAGTACAGCATGTTTCTGTTAGTTGATTTAACCCGATAGCCAGGCCGGTGGTGAGCGATGCACCCTTGTTGTTTGGATAAGGGGCTTAATTATGCGCAGAATGCACTCAAACACACAGGAGAACTAATGAAAGCGAGTGAGAGAGAGAGAGCGAGAGAGAGAGAGAGAGAGGGGGAGGAAATGAGATGGTGTTATTAGACTGGGACATGGCTAGTGACTGAGGAGGACAGCGTGTGAGCTCTGATGAATAGAGAACAAGTGCACCTTTCCACGTTCACATTATGAGGATGAGCTTCACTCCTTTCATCTGCAAATACATACACAAGTACATGCATAAAGCTTGTTGACCATTCTCAAAGTTGTTTGTGTTTGTTTGTAGGTATGTAGGTATGTATGTGTGTGTCTGTGTGTCGTGTGTGTGTCTGTGTGCCTGAACTGCAGGTGATCGCTCATCAACTAAATTACATTTACCCCTGTCAACCTCATTAGTAGATACTTAACTATGGCACATCAATCAATCATTATGACAGTTAGCTTAAATTAATAAATTCTGACATCTTATTAGGTTGATCCTAACAATGAAGTACACACATCACTGTGAGGGATGCAAGCCACAAGGTCACATTATGTAAGTTAGAGGACACAAGGACACTGTTTTTTATACTGCATGAATCAAACAAAACATGGTCTTATCCAGTGTAGGAACGTTTCACAAGAAAAGATTATTAGTATATCCACTAGATGCACAATGCATTATACCCTGAAATTAAAAATACTACCATTCCCAATTATTAGTGTCAGTACCTTAAGAATGACATTTTAATGTGTCTTAATAATAGCCAGATTTGTTATCAAATCAATTTGTTATCAAAAATTACACTGTCACTGTGATGATCTGTTCACAGTGGGTCACAACCACACACACACACACACACACACACACACACAATTAGTTTAAACAATATTGGGTACCATGGTAATAAAAAGGGCCCTGACAGCAATGCAATGAAACCTCTTTGTTTTCCTGACATTCAAAGCTCTTCAAATCACATGGCCACATACAGTAGAGTACCAGTGTCACTTGTGCTCTCTGCAGATGTAGATGGTACTTCACCATAGGTTAATTAACTGAGCCAATAGAGTCTTCGGCCAATCCCACTCCAAAAACGAGCGGTGCATTTTATGTTTAACATTAAACACGAAGTAGGCTATGGAGTGCCAAAGAGTTGGGTATTCAATATATGAATAATATATATATTCATTATAATACACAAGGCAGACCTTCCAAAGAAAACGTCAACGTCAAGTCCGTCAACAGGTAGACTATTGTGAAACCTATCAGCTCCATCTCAACGAACACAAATATGAATGTGGAGATGCCATGTCATGTTTTGGATAAACAAATCCTTTCTTTCTCTTTACATAAGCATTGATAGAAAATAAAACAATGTGCTTATTTTTATATTATTTAACACCTTTCCGAAATTAACACACGTTGACATCAATGCGTCTCATCACAGCATTTAAGTACACGCACACGCCCGCGCGCGCGCACACACACACACACACACATCGTGACATTCGTCCGGTTTGTCCATGTAGCGTAATGCGACTAAGCTTAGACGTCAATGCTAAATTCCCTCATCTGACTGTCAAAATGTTCACTAACTGACCCGGCGTATGCAGTTTCATTCCATTTTTTTCAGCGAACCTCTGATTACAGATTGTGAGTATATCCGACTTATTGCAGTACGTGACCTGAGTTATTGACTCTTTGGTTCAAAGGTGTCCCCCTAACACTGTAAACCTATAAAACCCCATGTATTACTCATTTATTATCACTAATTTAAATTCATTGATTAGCCTACCTTTAAGAATAAATCTCTTAAGCATCTGTCAAGGCATTTGAATGTGTAAACTTTACCTACTAAATGAATAGGCTACAAGAAAAGTGAAGGACAGCTTTAACATATTCGTATTCTCTTATTTAAAGCAGTCTAATATTTCTACTACTACTACGTAGTTATATAGTACTACATAGTAGTAATAGTACTACAACAATTCTTACTGGTATGGCGTGAAATATCTTATGGACCACAGTATAGGGAGTCCCCATGAAACGAGCCTCCTCTAAGAGACTAGCCTACCCTCAATGCCAATGCGTTTTAAGCAAAGCAACATCAACTACATTAATGTTGGTTCTTACCTGCAAGTTAAATCCAAAACAGAGAAGTTGGCTATCCGTTCATATACGGTTCGGTCTTATGAAATACAATTGGTCACTTTCCTCAAAAGGCGCTGGTAACGTCAAACCCCTATTGCAATGTCCCTCGTCCGGAGAGAGATGTGGGAACAGTGCGAAGCGATGCCTGCTCTCAGGTTGTAAGAGACCCGCTACAGTGGCTTCCTGTTACATCACCGATTATCCCCGCCTCAAAGCAATGTCCACATTCTAAATATCCACTTTCCTAGAAACTAAGTTTTCCCTTTCTTAAATGGTCAATGCCATATATTTAAGCAAGTTAGATAGGAATTTGACTTCCACATTTAACATTTTCACTTTGGCTGATTATCGCCTATGGAAATGCACCTGACCAGTTTTAAATGACTTAATGCATAATTATTTATTTTACACATTATGTTATTCAAAAAAGTCAGTCATGGTCAATGTAACATCAACATAATAACAATAAAAGTAGTAGCTTACCAAAATTATATGAAACAAGCAAGTGATTAAACGATGCCACACTGCCATCTTGCGTTGCATTCGTAGTATTATTTAAGAACAAAGTTAGATTGTTGCTCTAGCTCAGTTCTCAACATTTTTTCAGTGATGTACCCCCTATGAAATATTTTTTCACCAAGTACCCCCTAACCAGTGCAAAGCAGATTTAGTTGAGAAAAAAAGACTTACAACAGGGCACTGTCCATCGTGTTTTCACAAGAATTACCGCTACGCTTCAACCATCGTTTCAGTCAGACAGTGATTGACAGGTGATGGCGGGTGGCATGTGACAGGTTGGACTACTGAAATATAAAATAAATTTTATGAACTTATATTTTCCTGAAATATTCATTAAATAATTATTTTTTAAAGTATTTTGCATGGATTCTACTTTTTAAATATATGTATATTTTAAAATCTCACGTTCCCACTGGAGTGGCTTCACGTACCCCCACGCGTCCGCGTACCACTGCTCTAGCTTACTGATGAGATTTATATAGGTAGGCAGACATTAGAACAAATGTCTTAGGCACTCATTAGATGTTATGATAACCATGTATTTATTTCTCAAACGTGTTTATTTCTCATTCTCTTTATTAGTATACAATCAGAAGATACAGTTAAATATTGGCAAATGCTTGGACTATGAACAGGGTAACCAGTGCAGAGAAGTCTGTTGAAAAAAACCTAGACTACCAGACCTACTAGACTCTTTGCATTATTTCATGGAAAACAGATTAATTTGTCAAGTAGCATTAATCTGTACACCTGTAGATGTCTCACAGTTCAGGCTTTATCACCCAACTGTGTTGTACGCCTATGTCTTCCTTGCTGATGGCAGTTCAGTGTACTGCTATCTGCTGTCTATTGTCCCATTCTGAGGCTCCATAGTTTTACATACAAGGAACTTTATTGAACTGATCTTGTTGACTTAATTGCTTACTTGACTTAGCTGCTTTACTTATTGGTACTAAAATCAAATCTTGTGATTTTCTTTAAACTTAAATTGGTTGAATAAACAAATGTAAAAAACAAAGGTAATTATTTTCCTCAAATATTTTGGGTTTATCCAACTTGTCCGGGTTTACAGTGTGACACAGCAAAAACAACAAATCCAATAGCGTCCAATAGTCCAAAAGACTGGAGCCAAAACCAGTAGTGCACATTTATTTTTGTGTTTTTTTGCTTCCTCACCACTCTCATCCTGGGGGTCGTTTCTAGAAAGCATCGTTTGCTAACTTGCGTCGCAACCATGGTAGTTCGCTCCATCGTTCTTGGATTTGGTGTTTCTAGAAAGGGTAGTTCGAACTCTCAATCGCAAACAAGGACGCAAAGTTTGGTCGTTTGAACTACTGCCCCTAGGCAGTCGCACTTGTGTCGTTCCTTGGTAGTTCCTGTTGGTGTCCGGAGCGCCTGACCAAAAATCACAACCGCCTAACCAAAAATTGCGAAGTGGATGTTTATCTCGTGACTCAATGATTGATCTATCCTGTAGCTTAATTTTGATTAAGACACTGACTCCCCTACTTGGCTCATTCTTGCTATTTATGTTAATTCAAGTATTGCCTTGCTTTTAGTATTATAATCTTCCCAGACCCTTGTAACAGTAGTGATAAATGGTGTAGTGGCTAAAGCAGTTATTATCCCAATGTTGTAGGTTCGATTTTCTTCTGATGTGAGATTGTCCTCTTGCTTCTCGCTACCTGCAGGTGAACTAGTGTGACACGTAGATTAAATTGTTTTTGACTGATGTCTTGTACCTATGGTCTCTCGATGTAGAGTAACTATATACATAAATATGTATGGTCAAATCCTATTGTTGTGTCTCGTAGGCCTACTCTTACTCAGAGATGAAAGGAAGAGACTGGATGCGAACTCCGGCCGAGGGCGCAGTGCACCAACGCGCTGCCGTTAAGCCACGAGACAATTGATAACCTATGGGATACCCAGATATTTGTCCAGGCTATATATTTTTTCCAACACATAGATATTTAACACAAATAATGACTCATATTGGTCTGTTTAAGTTAACTATTTTATATGCTTGCAATAGGTTTAGGTTTTGGCTGATGGCAATGACAATACCAGCATTAATCACTCGGTTTAGATTAGAAACATGTCGGCATAGGCCGTGACAGAACATTTCTAGGGGGTGGGGTATTACACGTTGCCACTGTTTCCACCAATGATATGTATCGCTGCATCATCAACAACGTTGTTGGAACCAGGGACGGATCATGGCTTGTGCCAAGTATGCACGTGCACAGGGGCCCTCAGCCAATGGGGGCCCTCAGATTAAAAAAAAAAAACTGCTATGAATTTAGGCTAGATTATGCCCGGTGCTTCTGTCTGTTAATTTGCGGCACAACTGAATGGTATTATGGAACCACGGACCGAAAGAAAAAATAAATTAAATGTTTTCCTGATCAATAAATACTTAATTCATAAAATATAGAGGCATAACATTAGGTGGAAGTGGTAGGCTTTGAGTGCTTATTCAATGTGTATGCGTGTTTGCGAAAGTGAAACTGACACTGAACCACTCGTGGGTAGGTGAATGAAGTGGATTCCTGCAATGTTCATGAAAACAGCATAGCGACTGGATAGCCTAATAAATCGCGACTTGTTGTAGGGCTAACAGTAGCTTACATCGTAGCAAATAGCCTATGGCGATGCCGATGACAGATAGGCCTACACTTATTTCACTCGTCTCGCTGTGCTGGAGTGAGCGCATAATGTGGGCTGTTGCGCTAACAAATTAATTAGGGAGATGATCTGCATCTCCATTTACCAAACGCTACAGTTTTGCTAACATCTCCACTGTTAACGTGAAATATGTCTCCATGCATGTAGTGTCAAGCTAACCTGACACTAGCCAGATGAATTTCGCTCCGCCTAGCTCCACTCATCCATCTGGAAACGATCCATTAAAGTGTTGCTTCAGAAGGCTGGGCCTAATCAAAAAATGCTTGCATATGATTGAATAAGCCACTTGTCCGTCATCTATTGACGTGCTACTTCAACCACTCACATCGAAGCCAACCCGTGACACTGATAACAGTCTCACAGTTGCTTCTACGCTATGTCACATCTATGAAACTCCCGCCCTGCGTCCTGATTGGCTGTACCATAAAATTGGTTGCAGAAATCACTCTCAATGGAAGAGGTCCCAGATGGATGTGAGTGAAGCTAGGCGGAGCTAAGCGGAACGAAATTCATCTGGCTAGGGTCAGGTTAGTGTCAAGCAGCAGTGAAGTCAAAGTCAAAGTCAAAGTCAAAGTCAGCTTTATTGTCAATTTCTTCACATGTTCTAGACATACAAAGAGATCGAAATTACGTTTCTCACTATCCCACGGTGAAGACAAGACATATTTTACCAATTTAAGTCCACAGACAAACATAACATTCAAGTAAACAAAAAAGTAAGTAAATAAGTAAATAAGAGGGCACATATAATAATGAAAAAATAAGAGCAGCAAAATTTGGTTGAAATTGTGCATAGACAGTCAATAAAATACTAGTGCAAAGTCAGGCCAATAAAAGGCTTGGGTAGTTCTGTTTGACCTAAGTAATAAAGAAAGTGGCATAGTGGTGCAAGTTATGTAAGAGCAGCAGAAGTGTTGTGTTTTCAGGACAACAACACCAAGTTGCAAAGTGTACAAGTGTGCAAGTGTTCAAGTGTGCAAGTGGAGTAGTGCAGGCGGCCATTGTGGGTCCAATGTCCAGGATGTTATGTAGCTGAGGGTGGAGGGGGGAGAGGAGGGAGAGAGTTCAGCATCCTTACAGCTTGGTGTATGAAGCTGTTGGTGAGTCTGGTAGTGCGGGAGCGCAGGCTTCTGTACCTCTTCCCAGAGGGCAGTAGATCAAACAGATTGTGAGCGGGGTGACTTGCATCACTCACAATTTTGGTCGCCTTTGGCGGGTGAGGTGGGTGGTGTAAATGTCCTTCAGGGAGGGAGTGAAGCACCAATGATCCTTCCAGCTGTGTTCACTATGCGCTGCAGGGCTTTCCTGTTGTATTCAGTGCAGCTTCCGCCCCACTCAGCGATACAGCTGGAGAGGATGCTCTCAATGGTGCCTCGGTAGAATGTGGTCATGATGGCTGGTGGAGCACTTGCTCGTCTGAGTTTCCGCAGGAAGTACAGGCGGCGCTGAGCTCTCTTCGCCAGTGATGCAGTGTTGGTGGTCCAGGAGAGGTCTTCACTGATGTGCACCCCCAGGAATTTGGTGCTGCTCGCTCTCTCGTCGATGGTCAGTGGCAGGTGTTGGGTGTGACCTCTCCGGAAGTCAACAACAATCTCTTTGGTCTTGCTGACATTCAGCAGGAGGTTGTTGTCCCTGCACCACGTGGTCAGATGGTCGACCTCCAACCTGTATTGAGTCTCGTCGCCCTTGGTGATGAGACCCACCAGAGTTGTGTCGTCAGCAAATTTCACTATGTGATTGTTGCTGTAGGTTGCAGTGCAGTCATGCGTCAGCAGGGTGAAGAGCAGCGGACTGAGCACGCAGCCTTGGGGGGCCCCTGTGCTCAGTGTGATGCTGCTTGAGGTATTGTTGCCAACACATACTACTTGGGGCCTCTGACAGAGGAAGTCCAGTAGCCATTTGCAGAGGTAGGTACTGAGTCCCAGTTTGTCAAGTTTGCAGATGAGTTGTTGTGGTATTATGGTGTTGAATGCAGAACTGAAGTCTATAAACAGCAATCTCACATATGAGTCTCGTTTTTCCAGGTGGGTGAGGGCTGGGTGGAGGGCAGAGCAGATTGCATCCTCTGTAGACCGCTTGGCTCGGTATGCAAACTGGAAGGGGTCCAGGGTGGGGGGGAGAATGGCTTTGATATGTGACATGACAAGCCGCTCAAAGCACTTCATGATGATGGGTGTCAGTGCCACAGGGCGGTAGTCATTGAAGCAGGATGGAGCAGTTTTCTTTGGCACAGGTATGATGGTGGCAGCTTTGAAACATGATGGGACGATGGCTTGCTTCAGGGAAGTGTTAAAGATGTCTGTGAAGACATCCTTAAGCTCCCCTGCGCAGTCCTTCAGCGCACGACCTGGGATGTTGTCTGGACCTGTTGCCTTACGGGTGTTGATAGCAGCAAGTGTCCTCTTCACGCTGTCGGCAGAGAGGCACAGGGGCTGCTCATGTAGAGGGGATGGGTCTTCTATGGGCAGGTGCTGTTTTGTGCTTCAAAGCGAGCAAAGAAGCGGTTCAGGTTGTTGAGCAGAGGGATGTTGCTCTCACAGCTCTGTGGCGCGGGCTTGTAGTCCGTGAGGGCCTGAATGCCCTGCCATAGGCTTTGTGCGTTCCTGCTGTCTTTGAAGTGGGTGGTTATCTTGTGAGTGTATTCCTTTTTTGCTTCCTTGATGCCACGGGACAGGTTGGCTCTCGCTGTTTTCATGCCAGCTTCATCCCCAGCTCTGTAGGCTTTGTCTCTGGCCCTCAGCAGCCTGAGGACATCCCCTGTCAGCCATGGCTTCCAGTTAGCCCGAGTGATGATGTCTTTTGTGTGGGTCACATCATCGATGCACTTGGTGATGTAAGAGGTTACAGTGTCTGTATACTCCTCTATGTCTGTCCGGTTGTTGTAAGTGGCTGCCTGCTTAAACATTTCCCAGTCTGTTGTGTCAAAGCAGTCTTGAAGAGCATCGGAGGCTCCCTCAGGCCACACTTTTACCTGCTTACGAACCGGTTTGTTCGCTTTACCCTTTGTCTGTATGCGGGCATTAGCATAACAGTGATATGGTCTGAAAGTCCAATGTGGGGGAGGGGGGTGGCTTTGTATGCTCCTTTGTGTGTAGTGTAGACCAGGTCCAGGATGTTATCTCCTCTTGTTGGAAAATCAACATGCTGGTGTAGCTTTGGAAGTACAGTTTTGAGATCAGCATGGTTAAAATCTCCAGTGAAGATGGTGAAACCGTCTGGGTGTGCCGTCTGTTGTTCACTGACAGCCTGACAGACTGACAGTGAAAACCTTATCATGCAGGTAGCCAATGTTCACGTCACCTGAGTCAGACAGAAAACGGGCCCTGCTTGCTCTGTTTGCCCCTTCCAAACTGCGTTAAAAGGGTATATTTAACAGCCAGAATTTCGAAATTTTCCCGGGGAGACACCCCCGAACCTCCCGTAATACGATCAGCACCACCTCTCACAAAATACTATCAACGTCCCTGCTACCGGTCCGTCAGAAATATGACAACTGTTGTCCGGTCCATTTAGTGAAAAATAAACGTCGCGGTCAGGGGGAGGGGGGGCCTTTTTTGATATTGTGCACAGGGGCCCATATTTGTTTAATCCGTCCCTGGTTGGAACTATGGTGTTCGAACGTCGGAGGTAGCGAATTGCGACACAGGTACGATGCTTTCTGGAAACAGGTGTAACAGTGTCGTTGTTTGGTCGCAAGTTGCGTCGTACCATGGTGGTAGAAACCACCCCCTGAACACTGGCAAAGAAAACTGGCAATGGCTGCATGGTGAGCCCTGTTCTCCGTATTACCACTGTGCCCCTGTGACTGACCAACACCACCATCAAATCTGCAGATGACACCACGGTGGTAGTCCTCCTGATCAGAGGAGGAGACGAGACGGCCTGCAGGTGATGAGGTTCAGCACCTGGGGGGTATTCCAAGTACGTGGTTTAGTGACAAACCCAGAAAAGTTAACTCCGAGTAAGTAGTAAACCTCCTACAACAAGCCATTGGAGAATGAAGCCATACAGCTCTTCTATCAGGAGGTTCACCCCTTACTCTGAGTTAACTTACCCAGGTTTGTCACTAAACCACGTATAGCCTACTTGGAATACCCCCCTGGCTGGGTGGTGTATAAGGGGCCATGTACACTACCTCTACATCTACATCTACTGTCACCTCACTGTGTGTTTATTGTGTGCTCTGTGTGCTTTGCTCTGAGACCAAATTCCTTGTATACATACGCAGGTATACTTGGCCGAGAAACCTGATTGACATTGACATTTACATTAACAGAGATGTTGTGGAGCGTCTATCAAGCTTCAGATTCCTCTGTGTCCACATCACTGATGATTTCACTTGGTCCCTCAACTCTTCCGCCCTCATCAAGAAGGCATGTCAGCGCTTTTACTTTCTGCGGAGCTTTAAGAAAGCTGACTTGAGTCCCAGGATTCTCATGGACTAACATTGGTCGTTTCTAGAAAAAGTTAGCAACGACGTTGCTCAACCACCATGGTACGACGCAACTTGCGACCAAACAACGACATTGTTACACCTGTTTCCAGAAAGCATCGTACCTGTGTCGCAATTCGCTACCTGCGACGTTCGAACACTGTAGTTCCAACAACGTTGTTGATGATGCAGCGATAGGCCTACATATCATTGGTGGAAACAGTGGCAACGTGTAATACCCCACCCCTAGAAATTCTCTGCCACGGCCTATGTTGACATTTTTCTAATTTAAACCGAGTGATTAATGCTGGCATTGTCATCGTCATCTGCAAAAACTTAAACCTATTGCAAGTATATAAAACATTTTACTGAAGCCGACCAATATGTGTCATTATTTGTGTTAAATATCTATGTTGGAAAAAATATATAGCCTGGACGAATGTCTGGGTATCGCATATGTTTTTAATTGTCTTGTGGTTTAACGGTAGCGCGTCAGTGCACTACGCGTTCGGCCGGAGTTCGCATTCTATCTCTTTTCACCTCTGAGTAAGAGTAGCCTAGGCCTACGAGACACAACAATATGTTTTGACCATACATATTTATGTAGTTACTCTACATCGAGAGACCATAGGTACAAGGCATCAGTCAAAAACAATCTACGTGTCACACTAGTTCACCTGCTGGTAGCGGGAAGCAAATCTCACATCATAAGAAAATCGAACCAACAAGTCACCTGCTTTAGCCACTACACCATTTATCACTGTGCTGATTTTAAGAGTCTGTGAAGATTATAATACTAGCTTATCAAAAAGCAAAGCAATACTCGAATTAACATAAATAGCAAGAATGAGCCAAGTAGGGGAATCAGTCTCTTAATCAAAATAAAGCTACAGGATAGATCAATCATTGAGTCACGAGATAAACATCCACTTCGTAATTTTTGGTTAGGCGGTTGTGATTTTTGGTTAGGCGCTCCGGACACCAACAGGAACTACCAAAGAACGACACAAGTGCGACTGCCTAGGGGCAGTAGTTCAAACCATAGACAAACGACCAAACTTTAAGTCCTTGTTTGCGATTGAGTTCGAACTACCCTTTCTAGAAATATCAAATCCAAGAACGATGGAGCGAACTACCAAGGTTGCGACACAAGTTAGCAAACTACGCTTTCTAGAAACGACCCCAGAACGTTCTCACCAACTGCCCCTTAGTCTGGTAGGTTAACTGCTCTACAGTGGACAGAAAATCTCTAGTGGGTGGTGACAATACACATCGCACCCTAACCACAAACTCTTTCTTACTCTCCTCTCATCTAGGCGCTACGGGCACCTCCAATCCTGCACCAGCAGGCTCAGGAATAGCTTCTTCCCAAAGGTTGTGACCCTGCTGAACTCCACATCCCAGAGTAAGTATGGCACTCTATTGCACTGTCCCACTACTTCCATTCCTGTGTCTATTTGCACTGTTTTTCTTGCACAGGCTGAACCGCTCACATTGTTCAGTTTCCTATTTACGTTTCACATACAACCAATTGTACATACTATATAGTTAATATATGCTTGCAGGTGTGTGGCAAGCATTCTGGCTCCAGGTGGGTGCTGCAGGTGCTCCAGGGGAGTGCTGGTTGACCATTTGTGGTGGTTGTTGAAGTGAGGTTCACCTCTTTACTGTAAAGCACGCTAGATACCTGGGTACAGTGCAATGTAAATGTAATTTGTTGTTATTGTGTTGTTGTGGTAATTTACAGAAGTAAAAACACATCCAATACTGACTATACAGAGAGGCAGATAGTGAGATTATAAAGAGAATTGTTGCGGTATTTTGAGAAAAAAAACTTTAATATAATTCAAATGTATCAAATACAGACCATTTAGTGCATAATAAGTAGAGGTATACACAAAACAATTGAAATACTAAGAATAGAAAAATAAGTTGTTTATACAAATTTATGTGAGGCTATGATATAAGATTAGGAGACTTCGTCAGAAGTGACTACAGAAGACCTCAAATGTACTGATATAAATAGCTTCTCTGGATTAAAAGGTAGTGCTGTCTTGTATCATAATACGGCCGGTCTACAGGCTCAGTCAGCAGGATGTAAGACATGAGAGTTCTTCTTCTTGATCCGAATGACGCCCAATTTACTGCTCCCTAAGAAGACAAAAAGAACAAAGCAAGTGTTATTATGAGCAGAGAGGGTTAAAGCGGAGCTAGTAATCAAGGATCTTTGTTATGAGCTTTCAAAAAGATGAATGTGAGAGCAGCAAAAGAAGCACACAGTGATAGAGGGCGCCAGAAAGAAGCACACAGTGATAGAGGACGCCAGAACTCACTGTTCCTCTGGTTGTGCATTTTCCTTTTTTGTTTCATTCTTTTGTCCTGTTGTCCAACTATTCTTCAGAAAGGGCTTAATTGCACATCACTGTTGAATTTTTGCCCAGTGTATCCAAAAATAAATGGCAAACAACAGGCACTATAACAGTACTGTAAATATAGAGTGCCCCAGCTATGACACTAATATGGAGTGCCCCTAACACTGACACGACCCTCTTTTGAATTCAAGCTGATACTATCTAAATGCCTGCTAATACCATTATGATAAATTCAGTTTGCAAGCTGTTGTTTTATTTTGGCACTGACTTCCATTTAATTTCAATTACAGTCTTTCTCCATTGGTTTGGCTCATTTCTTGAAACAGAAATTACATTCTCAAAATAACACGGACAAACCTCTACTTAGCAATTGTTCACAACAGAATTTAATTTTCATTCATTTCATCAAATTGTAAATGTCTTAGTACATGTCTCAATATATCAGTATATCTTTGCAAATGATTAAGTACAGGTAGCATCCATATAGCACAATTTCCAAGTGAATAGACCTTCTAAACTCATTGTTGATTCTCAGTCTAATGGTTGTGCTCTCCAAAACATGTCAGCATCATTTCATTGTATTAGTCAAGAACAAAATACCATGAATACCATATATTTTTTTTCTTCTTTTTTTACAGCACTGTAGGCTACATATAATTTTCCTTGTTTTTTGCTTATGTGTTTATATTGCACTATATTGCACTACATTTTCTTTTTACACTTTTTCTCAGTCGCTTTGGTACATTTCTCAGATCAGAATTGAAATTCTCAAAACTACCTGTTCAATCTTCACATCATTGTGTCACTTGTGCACATCAACAAAGCAGTTTCTCCTTTCTCTACTCTTACCGTAAAATCCTATTTTTGGTTCTTTTTCCGTTTTATACACAATTATATTCTGTTAGCTAGACAAAAAACGAGTATGGGAACCATTGTCAATGAAGGACTGGGCTAAGACTGAGAGGTGGACATGAGGGATATTTCAGTGGTCCTCTGCCGACAAAACATCTAAACATTTTCACTTGCAGTGCTTACACAATGCCAAATGGACGATGCATTTTGGGGGCACTGTCTATTTATATGAAAAAGAAATGTAGTTTTGACACATGAGTGAACTGTTTTTGGAGAGATATGAGCTTTTGCAGGTGAACCATGGTGTTGTGCTGAGCCATCCAGGTTATTTTGGCAAAAGCACCAAGAGTGTTGAAAACGTCCGGTCTGTTTCAAGAAATGAGCCAAAGCAATTGAGAAGGATCTTTGCAACTTCGTGGCACTGACTCTTTATATGGGAAAGGAATTTAGTTTTGAAGCATGACAGTGTTAATCACTCTTATGTCGATACTGTCAAGTAAAGTGTAACCAACCCTTCTACTGTAAGTCAAGTCAAGTCAGTTTTATTTGTATAGCGCATTTAACATGCACAGAGTGCAACCCAAAGCGCTCCACATATAAGACATTGTCATTGACACATACACTAACAAAGACAATAGCGGATGGAGCGGCGTAGTCGCCAGCCTACCCGTGACACCAAGACATAGAACTACATTTAAGAAATAACAAACGCAAAAGATGCCGGACGGAGCGGCGTAGTCGCCAGCGTACCCGTGACACCAAGACATACAAGACAGACAACTGTAACACATTTGAGCTTTTGCAAGTGAGCTATGGTGTTGTGCTGAACTGTAAGACTGTTTTGCCAAATGATCTTAGTGTTTTGAGAATGTAATTTCTGTTTCAAGAAATGAGGCAAACCAATGGAGAAAAACTGTAATCTAGGATGCCCTCCTGTGGCTGAACTGGGGTGTGTTTCCCAAAACGCGCCCCCGGTTGAGATGGTCTTGGATGATGCCACTGATCATATATACTGATAAAGTATATATTATAATAGTCTTGACAAACATGTCCTCTTAAAAGTTGTATCAGCGATAGCGGGGATACGTCACTTCTGTTGATGTTCAAACAAAACAGAGAGCTAGCTCGCTACTCCCTCCCCCTCCCTCCCGTGCAATTAAAACTCTCCTAAACGCGCATCTCGACGGTTATTGGTTGAAACACTTTAATTTGCCTTTGAGTGGTTGCCAACCCTTGTTGATAGCAATTGTTTTTGTGTACAGATCCCGGAGCCTAGGCTGCCTACAGAGACGCGTTTTTTTGACGACCTGCTTATGGGGCAGGCAGCTAGCGGATCGTTAGGAAAGATTAGATAAATGTGATCGTTTATGTTTGAGCCTTTTTTGGTCCTGAAATCGCTGATACAACCTTGAATATAAATTGCATTGCATCAGTTTGTGAGCTTCAAGAAACTCTATTGACCCTATCAGCACATTTTGATTCAAGATTCAAGATATGTATTTGTCACATACAGTTATAACAGTATACAATTAATAAAGAAATGTAAATCTGTGATTGTGCAAAATCAAAGATATTTTTTAGGTTCAATAATGTAATTATTCAAAAATAGTCTGTACACCCATATCCAAAAAAGGACAAAATCCAGAAACAGTGGGCCCTAATTTCATTGATGGGCAAAGAGTAAAAATGCACTACAGCTAATTCAAATACTCGGCAAGTCCATTTTGTTAAGTCAATACTACAAGCAAGTTCCTAAGTGCAAACATGAGTAGGTCAGCGTAGCACTATGTTCCCTTACGCAAAACACAATAGCTTCAGATTATACACAAGACTCTGCTCATTGCCTGACTCTGGCCATTGTCCATCAATGAAATTAGGGCCCAATATCTCCTCATAATCAGTTGTCAAAACTCTCTGCCTTTGTCGTTGATAAGGCTGTCATAGCTGCCCTGAGGCATGTCAAATGTCTTTTCTATTACCTTTCATGCACATCTTCATGCAGTGACGTTTGTGTACAAAGTTGTTCTTGTTTCCTCCGCAACCGCTGTAACGGAACAGCTGGCACTTCTTCCTCTTAGGGTTGTAAGTATACCTTCTCTCAGTGCCATCGCAGGTGCCGCGGTCAATGGGACTCAGGCAAAAATGGGGGATGTTGAGCGCTGGAATCCACAACAACAATCAATGTCATTTACTATGCAGTAATGTCCACAAGGTGGCAGCTGTGTTTCATGAATACAAGAATGTCTGAGGAGGTCATCTAACCTCATACACACAAATTATGAGGTTACAAGATCACTAACAATGTAATACTGTCAGAAACAGTATATATATATATATATAAATATAAATATAATTTACATAATACTGTTTCATTCTTTTTCTCACTGTCGAGCTGTTTCTCTCTCCCTCTATCTCTCTCTCTCTGTCTCTCTCTCTCACACACACACACACACACTCTGCTCTGACTCTGCTGAGGCGATACAATCTCTGCAGCAGTTAAGCCTGATATGCCTGCTGCTGACAGTCACTCTCAGGGCTGTGCATCACTGTCAAATGAGTGTGGGGAAAAGGAGAAATTATGGTGGCACCGCGACCTCTTGACCTCCAAACGCGCGGGCCATTTGGCAAGCTGAGTGAGCACTCTGTCTCACCTCATTAGATTGGGACAGAAAAACCCAGAAGAGGGGCTGTCGCTGAATAATGAAGTACAGTGAGAATATCCGATGACAGCTAAGCCTCTACAGGTGTGAGACCACTACAGGCTGAGAAGAGGGAAACTTACTTTTTTATTTTTCATTCTTAATCATTTGCACTCAGTAATCTATGACTTTTTAAATTTATTTTA
This sequence comes from Alosa alosa, assembly GCF_017589495.1. Taxonomy (NCBI): domain Eukaryota; kingdom Metazoa; phylum Chordata; class Actinopteri; order Clupeiformes; family Clupeidae; genus Alosa; species Alosa alosa. Next base: position 33,977,586 of record NC_063191.1, on the reverse strand, counting down.
TGGCCTTCTATGTTGTATTTTATGTCTGGTAACGTATTTTACATATTTTTTCCTTTTTAATATTTTATTTGTGCCTTATGCTTTTATTTATTGCTATCTGCTATTCTCTGTTTTCGGTTGATAATGTAAAGCACATTGAGTCGCCTTATGTATGAAATGTGCCATACAAATAAACCTGCCTGGCTTTGCCTTACAGTACCTGCTGCCTCCTGGATCTGCAGGACGTGCATGTCTTCCACCGGGGCCGCTGGGGCCACATCTGATAAAGATTACAGGTGATTAGAGTCGGCACACAGACCTACTACTCAGCAGCACTGTCAAAGGCATTCCGCTTTCATTAGGGAAAATGCAAGTACTTCAGCTGACTTGTGCACTTGTTACAGTGTAATTCTACTCTTAAGTACAGGATCAGGTACAAGGATGCCTTGTAGTACATTACCTAACAAAGAGTAACAGCACACCAGTACTTGCGGTGGTAATTCTATGACTTTAAGGGTTAGGTGTATTATAGAAGTACAGAGATTACTGTTATTATTATTTCACAATGTACTTGATGTTATGGGTAATGAAAATGATTTTCTGGTTGAACCCATCTTCCTATATACCTTAATAAGTTTTTGCTATTCATGTAGTTTTGAGCATGCATGAGATGAGTATGATGGCTACAACACAGGGATCATTATTAAAAAGACATCAACAAGAAATACGATTTCAATATGTAATGTCTGCAAGGTACAGTTACTCATAGATTTCCATTTCTATTCAATGCACATATTCAGCCATTTAGACATTTGGAGAGTGGTCCAGATCAACCTAACAAAAGTTTCTCCTACAGAATGTATACTTCAGTAACGTTTATAGAAACACCTCAAAACGTCAAGACACAGCTTAAAATATAACTTAACAATGACGTAGAGTTAAGAAGGCTTCAGGAAACGCAGCCAAGGATACATTGCCACAAAGCCTATGTGTTAGCACACTGGCTAGCACAAAACATACATTAGCACAAGCGCAACCCTCTGCTGTTCTTTCCCTTCTACCCTGAAATCCTGTTGAGCAATGATTTGTCGAGATTCTAATACGTGCCTCTGTATCATTTGTCACCTTCACAACCCATTTCCTTTGGCTCTCAAAACTGGCAAGCTCACAGTAGATCACAGTAGACCCACACTTCCTTGTGTGCAGGTGCTTGCTCTGTTTAAAGCATAACTCAATGAAACCAGGCGACACCCCAGTATGGAATGAGCTGGGGCATTTTATGTAGGGACTCAGGGTAACTCAGTGTATCTCTCATAACTCAGTGAGCACTGAATGAAACACATTCTGAGAAATCACTGTTTGGGAAAGTCACACTGTGACTCTCATTGTAAGGCTGGCTAAGAATATGAAACCCAAGGCCTTGTCTCAACAGGGTTAATGCTGAGAGACAGAGAGAGACTTACCTACAGGTTCCAGCTTGTGCGACTCGTTATGAACATTAGCCATATGAGCTTCTGCAACAACATGTGAAAAGATTATTAAAAGTGTTAGAAATCAGAGCTCTGACTGCAACACCTCCATCAGAGACTCAATGCACAATGCTTACATTAACAAACATGGCTACATGTTATAGAAACACTTATTACAGTGAACAACAATGTCCATTATAACACTTAAAGTAATAAAAAAAGTTATAGCGCTCTGATATGTTGTTTTTAATATAACAGTTGGATTTAAGTATTAGGTTATGCAAATACAGTAAACCCTTCAGTAACCCTTTACTTGACAGTATTGCCATAAGAGTGACATGACACTGTCATGAACACATGACACTGTCATAACACATGAACCCTAACCCAAAACCTAATCCTAACCTCTAACCCTAACTCTAACCCTAACACTAAACCTTACCCTAATCCTAACCCTAATCGAATGACACTTAATGACAGAAGCGTTATGTCATAATCATTTATGACTTGTTCATGTCACTCTTATGTCGATACTGTCAAGTAAAGTGTAACCAACCCTTCTACTGTAACACATTATAATTAGTGTTTCAGACTGAACAATTACTGTGAAACAAGATCTCTGTACCACAAAGACTTGAGAAAACCTACAATAGGCATCAGTGTTTTTATGCTGCTCACACTGAATTTGTGCAGAGCAATGAATGACTGAGATTCCAATATGTGCCTCTGGATCATTCGTCAACTTCGCCTCCCATTTCCTTTATCACCAAGAGCTCTCAAAACTGCCAAGCCCATGGTGGGCAGCTTTTGCCTACATGCAGGGATATGCCCTGCTTAGTATCATTCAGTGAACTCAATGAACAGACAAATACACTGTCAGTGAGTGTCAGTTAAAAAATAGGCACAATAATTGTCTAAGACAGGCTTGAACAGGTACAATGCCGATTGAGACTTACCCACAGCTTTCAACTTGGGTGCCTTTGTGTGCACCTCTTCCAGAGGAGGCTGTGTGACAACATCTAAAAGAGAGTTTATTGCCAACTTGAAATGAAATGAACTTCACCCATGCCAGAAACAAATTAAAGTAGTAACATTATATTGGAAATATATGAGAATGCATTTTCCGTTCCAAGGGTGTAAAGCACAGTAATACAAGACACATCATCTTACCGGCTGGTATGGGAATCTCCTGGCTGCGTTTGGTGGGCTTTGGACCATCTGTGACAGTCTGAATGACTCTTTCTGCAGAGAGAACGAGGAAAGAAAGGCCATTCGTTTCAGGGCATGTTTACTGAGGTGAGGACCATTAGAGCGGTAACACCCTGGAGACGATTAGCCACCGTGCTAACAGCCCATAGTCTGAGTGGTTCAGGAAGCGGAGGGTGACAGCAGCTTGGCATCACTTGAAGACAGCTCGGGGCTATTATGCTGGCTGCTGCCATTCTGATGCAATGTGATATACTGGGGAGGCAAATTTACAAATATGATTTTTTTCCCACCCCTCTTCTCTCATGCTGGGCCAAGACTGCCTGTCATTGGGGTATCTGCTAAAAAGTACCTATATTCCCTCAAGCTACGTAGGCTGAATTTCAGAGGGATATGAGATAGGCTATGTATCGCTCACACTGGTGGAGGCTGTAATACTGTTGGCTACATCTGTGCTAAAGATTATTATGATCTTTCATGGATGGTGAGTAGCCTACTTCTACTGGGTGAAGAATGAGGGAAAATAGCTACATAATAAGGACATCAAAGACAATGGTGTGTCCTCTGCAAAGTGCACAGTATGGATGCGTTAACATGCTGGCCAAAGAGTAAGACTATTTCCATAACAAAATATTGTATAATGCTTTGACTAGCGGGAGTCTATTTTCCCAATTATAAACCATTTCCTATTTGTGTTTGTAGCTTATCATGTATCATTTATGTTGCATGTATGCTAATATGCTAATCCTGATGTGTATTAACTGAAGTGCTTAGTGCTTGCTTTAGGGCAGGGGTGGGCAAACTGCGGCCCACGGGCCCAATCCGGCCCGCCAAGCGCTTTCATCCGGCCAGCCGAGCATTTCATTTAGTTATCAGGCTGCTCGTTATTTTTTTCCTGCGATAGAGACGACGTTGGTTAGTTTTACTGCAAACTGCTTTTCACTCTCCTTAGATAACGTTTACAATGTCAATGTCAAAACATCATGTTAAATAGAGATAACATTATGTTAAACTAAGTTAACTCTTAGTTATCTCCTTTGCAGCAGATCTAACGTGAACATTATGCAATCCATTTAATTGGGAACGCGTCTGCACTCACGAGAGGGAGAGAGAGCCGCAGGTTCCAGCTGGCTTGTGATTGTTGATAATTAGAGTGCATTCTGTACTGTTCTTCCTAGGCTTCTTATTACAGTGCATGAAAATGCACTGTACTGTTATTCCAAGGCATTTTATTATTATTACAGTGCATGAAAATGCACTGTACTGTTCTTCCTAGGCTTCTTATTCTTATGCTTATTCTTATTCTTCTAACGCACTTAATGCAGCTTCAACGTTTTAACGTGAGAAACTTCATTCAAACTATGTTACGAGGTCTTACTTAGGACATGGGTGCTATGTATTTTTCAGCTTTGTAACTTTTATACTTTTTTAAACTATTAATTAAAACTAATCAAAATTTCCCATTGACTTAACATTATGATTATGACATCACAATACGGGCCGTTAAGCAATTAGAATCCTATGGCAGGTGTTCGGGCCACCTGGATCAACTGCCAGTCTCAGGCTTTAAGCATACAAACTGGCCCTATTAAGACTACACATCCTGTTCAACTGCTTCCTCTGCCAAAAAAACTGTTTCAAAATAAAAGTCCTCACTACAATATTTCACTGTTAAACAATTTAACCCTTTAAACTACTGAACTTTTTAACTGTTCAGCCATTGTAACTGTTACTTGTCATCAACTATGACTCCTACCCACTGTAGCTGTTAGTTAGATGGTTAAGATAGTTAGCATGCTAACATGTTAGCATGCTAGTTAGCATTTTTTAAAAACTGCTAAAAAAATGATTAGCTAAGTTAGCTAAGTAACATGGTTAAGATAGTTAAGATGCTAAGCATGTTAACACGCTTAGCTTAGCATTTTAGCAAAACTTTAAAAAATGATTAGCTAAGGCTAATAATTTGAAATAAGATGGTTAAGTATGCTTGGCTGGTTAAGATACTAGTTAGCATTTTTAGCAAAAAACTGTTAAAAATTATTAGCTAAGTTAGCTAAGTCACATGGTTAAGATACTTTAACATGTTAGCATGCTAGTTAGCATACCTACTAAAAATGATTAGCTAGGTTAGCTAAGTCACATGGTTAACATAGTTAGCATGTTAGCATTGCTAACATTGCTAGTTAGCATAATTACTAAAAATTAAAACATTAGCTAAGTTAAGTAACTTGGTTAACATTATTATCTTTGTTACATAGTTAACATAACTGCTAGCAAACATTAGAGCCATTCCAACTGTCAGTTATCGTCAATTATCTACCTAAATAATTTAACCATTTAAATTATCCACCTATTTAACCGTTCAATCATTCCAACTATATTAAACCTTATCTACCAAGTAAATCATTTAACTATATGAATTATCCACCTATTTAACTGTTCAGTCATTCCAACTATATTAAACCTCATCTACCTAGCAACCAATATAGTTTGTTTTTACTCTGTATAATATTTTACATCTTATTTTTGCATTTTCATGCACTGTTTTTCCTTCAGGAAATGCTTTTCTAGTTATTACAGTGCATGAAAATGCACTGTACTGTTATTCCAAGGCATTTTATTACAGTGCATGAAAATGCACTGTACTGTTATTCCAAGGCTTTTTCTTCTTCTTCTTAGTCTTCTTCTTCTAACGCTAGTTAATGCAGCTTAAACCGTTTAACATTAGAAACTTCATTCAAACTATGTTACGTGAGGTCTTACTTAGGACATGTGGGCTTTGTATTTTTCAACTTTGTAACTTTTATACTTTTAAACTATTAATTAAAAACTAGTCAAAATTTCCCCATAGACTTAACATGGGCTGATGACATCACAATAGAGCCGTTAAGCAATTAGAATCCTATGGCAGGTGTTCGGGCCACCTGGACCAACTGCCAGTCTCAGGCTTTAAGCATACAAACTGGCCCTATTAAGACTACACATCCTGTTCAACTGCTTCCTCTGCCAAAACTGTTTCAAAATAAAAGTCCTCACTACAATATTTCACTGTTAAACAATTTAACCCTTTAAACTACTGAACTTTTTTAACTGTTCAGCCATTGTAACTGTTACTTGTCATCAACTATGACTCCTACCCACTGTAGCTAGTTAGCTAAGTTTAGCTAAGTCACATGGTTAAGATAGCGGCGATCTTAGCATGTTAGCATGTTAATTAGCATTTTAGAAAAACTGCTTAAAATGATTAGCTAAGTTAGCTAAGTCACATGGTTAGATAGTTAGCATGCAGCATGTTAGCATGCTAGTTTAGCATTTTAACAAAACTGCTAAAAATTATTAGCTAAGTAACATGGTTAAAGATAGTTAGCATGCCTAGTTAGAATTTTTAGGAAAACTGCAAAAAATGATTAGCTAAGTTACTAAGTCACATGGTTAAGATAGTTAAGATGCTTAAAGATGCTAGTTAGCATTTTTAAGAAACTGCTTTAAAATGATTAGCTAAGTCACATGGTTAAGATAGTTAGCATGCTAACATGTTAGCATGCTAGTTAGCATTTTTTAGCAAAACTGCTTAAAATGATTAGCTAAGTCAGCAAAGTAATATGGTTAAGATAGTTTAGCATAATTAAGATGTTAACGCTTTAAGATAACTGCTAAAAAATAATTAGCTAAGTTAGCTAAGTCACATGGTTAGCATACTTTAAGATTTTAACATTGTTAGCATGCTAGTTAGCATAGTAACTTGGTTAACATTATTATCTTTGTTAGCATAACTACTAGCAAACATTAGAGCCATTCCAAGTGTCAGTTAGTCAACTATCTACCTAAATAATTTAACCATTTAAACTATCCACTTATTTAACCGGTTCAATCATTCCAACTATATTAAACCTTATCTACCAAGTAAATTATTTACCTATATAAACTATCCACCTATTTAACTGTTGAGTCATTCCAACTATATTAAACCTCATCTACCTAGCAACCAATATAGTTTTTTTTACTCTGTATGATATTTGACATCATATTTTTTTGCATTTTCATGCACTGTATTTCCTTCAGGAAATGCTTTTTTAGTTACAGTGCATGAAAAATGCACTGTACTGTTATTCCAAGGCTTTTTTCTTCTTCTTCTTCTTCTTCTTCTTCTTCTTCTTCTAACGAAAGTTAATGCAGCTTAAACCGTAACGTAGAAACTTCATTCAAACTATGTTACGTAGGTCTTACTTAGGACATGTGGGCTTTGTATTTTTCAACTTTGTAACTTTTATACTTTTTTAAACTATTAATTAAAACTAGTCAAAATTTCCCCATAGACTTAACATGGGCTGATGACATCACAATAGAGCCGTTAAGCAATTAGAATCCTATGGCAGGTGTTCGGGCCACCTGGACCAACTGCCAGTCTCAGGCTTTAAGCATACAAACTGGCCCTATTAAGACTACACATCCTGTTCAACTGCTTCCTCTGCCAAAAAACTGTTTCAAAATAAAAGTCCTCACTACAATATTTCACTGTTAAACAATTTAACGCTTTTAAACTACTGAACTTTTTTTAACTGTTCAGCCATTGTAACTGTTACTTGTCATCAACTATGACTCCTACCCACTGTAGCTAGTTAGCTAAGTTAGCTAAGTAACATGGTTAAGATAGTTAAGATAAAAAGATGACGTTACGTTACAAGATTTTTAGCAAAAAACAGCTAAAAATGATTAGTTAAGTTAGCTAAGTCACATGGTTAAGATAGTTAAGATGTTAAGATGTTAAGACAATTAAGATTTTAGCAAAACCCAAAAAATGATTAGCTAAGTAACATGGTTAAGATAGTTAAGATGCTGGGGTTAAGATTTTTAGCAAAATTTTTTATAATGATTAGCTAAGTTAGCTAAGCCACATGGTTAAGTAAAGTTAGCATGCCAAGATGCCAAGCACGCTTTAAAGCATTTTAAAGAAAACTACTTATAATGATTAGCTAAGTTAGCTAAGTCACATGGTTAAGATGCCAAAGATGCTAGATGTTAAGATAATGTTAGTAAGATTTTTAACAAAACTGCTAAAAAATGATTAGCTAAGTTAGCTAAGTCACATGGTTAGCATTACTTAAGATTTTAACATTGTTAGATTGTTTAGCATACTTGGTTAACATTATTATCTTTGTTAACATAGTTAGCATAACCGCTAGCAAACATTAGAGCCATTCCAAGTGTCAGTTATCGCCAACTATCTACCTAAATAATTTAACCATTTAAACTATCCACTTATTTAACTGTTCAGTCATTCCAACTATATTAAACCCTCATCTACCTAGCAACCAATATAGTTTGTTTTACTCTGTATGATATTTTACATCATATTTTTGCATTTTCATGCACTGTATTTCCTTCAGGAAATGCTTTTCTAGTATTATTCTTATTATTGAAAAAATCTTCTAACAAGTTTTATTAAGTTAATGCAGCTTCAACCGCTTTAACAAAGAAACTTCATTCAAACTATTCAAACTATGTAGGTCTTACTTAGGACATGGGGCTTTGTATTTTTCATCTTTGTAACTTTTATACTTTTTAAACTATTAATTATTAACTTTAAAAAATCCCCATAGACTTAACATTAGGCTGATGACATCACAATGGACTAATTAACTTGATTTGCACCTGTATCAACTTCCAGCTGCTCATCTAGGCCCCATCAAAGAATCAGTTCAACTGATTGCACCTGTATCAACTGCTTTCTGTTGAACTAGGGCCAACTCTCTCTGTGTCTCTCCATTCTACAAGGATATAAGGCACATTTCATCCAACTTTCTATCCATTCATCCTCTTCAAACCATTCACTCATCCACCAATTAAACTATCCATCAACATCCATTAAACAATCTGCCTATACAACATCCATTCAACTTTCTGTCTATCAACATCCATAACACTATCTACATTTTTTAAACTATATACTTGTGTCTCAGGCTTTAAGCATACAATATGGCTCTATTAAGACTGCTGGAGCAATTAGGAATCCTAGGCCAGGTGGCCAGGCTATATTAAACCTCATCTACCTAGTTCAGTCATTCCAACTATTAAACCTCATCTACCTAGCAAATAATTTAACCTTTTAAACTATCCACCTATTTAACTGTTCAGTCATTCCAACTATATTAAACCTTATCTACCTAGTTCAGTCATTCTAACTATATTAAACCTCATCTACCTAGCAAATAATTTAACCTTTACACTATCCACCTATTTAACTGTTCAGTCATTCCAACTATATTAAACCTCATCTACGTAGTTCAGTCATTCCAACTATATTAAATCTCATCTACCTAGCAAATAATTTAACCATTTAAACTATCCACCTATTTAACTGTCCAGTCATTCCAACTATATTAAACCTCGTCTACCTAGCAAATAATTTAACCTTTTAAACTATCCACCTATCTGTTCAGTCATTCCAACTATATTAAACCTCATCTACCTAGTTCAGTCATTTCAACTATATTAAACCTCATCATGTTGGTTGCCAATTAGCACATCATCTGTTTTAACAATATATTTCACACCATATGTTTTGCATTTTCATGCACTAGTAATTCCCTGGAATTGCGTTTTCTAGTTATTATTCTTCTTCTTCTAACGCAGCTAATGCAGCTTCAACCGTTTAACGTAGAAACTTCATTCAAACATTGACGCGTAGGTCTTAATTAGGACATGTAGGCTTTGTATTTTTCATCTTTGTAACTTTTATACTTTTTAAACTATTAATTAAAACTAATCAAAATTTTCCCATTGACTTAACATTATGATTATGACATCACAGCAATTAGAATCCTATGGCAGATGTTCAGGCCACCTGGACCAACTGCCAGTCTCAGGCTTTACAAACTGGCCCTATTAAGACTACACATCCTGTTCAACTGCTTCCTCTGCCAAAAACTGTTTCAAAATAAAAGTCCTCTCTACAATATTTCACTGTTAAACAATTTAACCCTTTAAACTACTGAACTTTTTAACTGTTCAGCCATTGTAACTGTTACTTGTCATCAACTATGACTCCTACCCACTGTAGCTAGTTAGCTAAGTTAGCTAAGTAACATGGTTAACATAGTTAGCATACTAGCATGTTAGCATGCTAGTTAACATTTTTAGCAAAACTGCTAGTATGTTAGCATGCTAGTTAGCATTTTTAGCAAAACTGCTTAAAATGATTAGCTAAGTCAGCTAAGTAACATGGTTAGCATAGTTAACATAATTAGCATGTTAGCATGCTAGTTAGCATAACTGCTAAAAATAATTAGCTAAGTTAGCTAAGTCACTTTCATGCACTGTATTTCCTTCAGGAAATGCTTTTCTAGTTATTATTCTTCTTCTAACGCAGCTAATGCAGCTTCAACCGTTTAACGTAGAAACTTCATTCAAACATTGACGCGTAGGTCTAAATTAGGACATGTGGGCTTTGTATTTTTCATCTTTGTAACTTTTATACTTTTTAAACTATTAATTAAAAACTATCCAAATTTCCCCATTGACTTAACATTGCCCTTTATGACATCACAGCAATTAGAATCCTATGGCAGGTGTTCAGGCCACCTGGACCAACTGCCAGTCTCAGGCTTTAAGCATACAAACTGGCCCTATTAAGACTACACATCCTGTTCAACTGCTTCCTCTGCCAAAAACTGTTTCAAAATAAAAGTCCTCACTACAATATTTCACTGTTAAACAATTTAACCCTTTAAACTACTGAACTTTTTAACTGTTCAGCCATTGTAACTGTTACTCCTACCCACTATAGCTAGTTAGCTAAGCCTTAAGTAACATGGTTAAGATAGTTAAGATGCTAGTTAGCATTTTTTAGCAAAACTGCTTAAAATGATTAGCTAAGTTAGCTAAGTCACATGGTAAGATAGTTAGCATGCTAGCATGTTAGCATGCTAGTTAGCATTTTTAGCAAAACTGCTAAAAATGATTAGCTAAGTTAGCTAAGTAACATGGTTAGCATAGTTAGCATGTTAGTTAGCATTTTTAGCAAAACTGCTTAAACTGATTAGCTAAGTCAGCTAAGTAACATGGTTAGCATAGTTAGCATGTTAACATTGTTAGTTAGCATAACTGCTAAAAATGATTAACTAAGTTAGCTAAGTAACATGGTTAGCATAGTTAGCATAACTACTAAAAATAATTAGCTAAGTTAGCTAAGTCACATGGTTAGCATACTTAACATTTTAACATTGTTAGCATGCTAGTTAGCATAGTAACTTGGTTAACATTATTATCTTTGTTAACATAGTTAGCATAACTGCTAGCAAACATTAGAGCCATTCCAAGTTTCAGTAATCGTCAACTATCTACCTAAATAATTTAACCATTTAAACTATCCACTTATTTAACTGTTCAGTCATTCCAACTATATCAAACCTCATCTACCTAGCAACCAATATAGTTTGTTTTTACTCTGTATGATATTTTACATCATATTTTTGCATTTTCATGCACTGTATTTCCTTCAGGAAATGCTTTTCTAGTTCTTATTCTTCCGCTAACGCATTTAATGCAGCTTCAACCGTTTATCGTAGAAACTTCATTCAAACTATGTTACGTAGGTCTTACTTAGGACATGGGGGCTTTGTATTTTTCATCTTTGTAAGTTTTATACTTTTTAAACTATTAATTAAAAACTATTCAAAACATCATAATAGAGCACTTAAGCAATTAGAATCCTAGGCCAGGTGTTCCGGCCACCTGCATCAACTGTCAGTTTCTCAGGCTTTAAGCATACAGTCTCATTCTCTTAATGCGACTACACATCTTGTTCAACTGTTTCCTCTGTCCACAACATAATTTAACCATTTAAACTATCCACCTATTTAACTGTTCAGTCATTCCTACTATATTAAACCTACCTAGTTCAGTCAATCCAACTATATTAAACCTCATCTGCCTAGCAAATAATTTAACCTTTTAAACTATCCACCTATTTAACTGTTCAGTCATTCCAACTATATTAAACCTCATCTACCTAGTTCAGTCATTCCAACTACATTAAACCTCATCTACCTAGTAAATAATTTAACCATTTAAACTATCCACCTATTTAACTGTCCAGTCATTCCAACTATATTAAACCTCATCTACCTAGCAAATAATTAAACCTTTTAAACTATCCACTTATTTAACTGTTCAGTCATTCCAACTATATTAAACCTCATCTACCTAGTTCAGTCTTTCCAACTATATTAAACATCATCTACCTAGCAAATAATTTAACCTTTTAAACCATCCACCTATTTAACTGTTCAGTCATTCCAACTATATTAAACCTTGTCTACCTAGTTCAGTCATTCCAACTATATTAAACATCATCTACCTAGCAAATAATTTAACCTTTTAAACCATTCACCTATTTAACTGTTCAGTCATTCCAACTATATTAAACCTCGTCTACCTAGTTCAGTCATTCCAACTATATTAAAACTCATCTACCTAGCAAATAATTTAACCATTTAAACTATCCACCTATTTAACTGCCACAGTTACAACCTAGCAACCAACATAGCAACCAAGAAGTTTAACCTAGCAACCAGCATAGTAACCACCACAACTAACCTAGCAACAACCTAGCAACCACCTCATGTACCCTAGCAACCATGTCAAATACCCTAGCAACAGCCTAGCAACCACTTCCACAGTTACAACCCTAGCAACCAATATAGCAACCAATGAGTTTAACCTAGCAACCAGCATAACAACCACCATTGCTACCCTAGCAACAGCCTAGGAACCACCTGAAGTACCCTAGCAACAGCCTAGCAACCATGTCAAATACCCTAGCAACTGCCTAGCAACCACCTCAACTTCAACCTAGCAACCACCATAGCAACCAACATGATTACCTAAGCAACCAGCATAGCAACCACTTAATTTGGCATAACAACCAACATATGTACCCTAGCAACACTATTGCAACTATATCTGCATTAATTGTTTTTACTCTGTATGATATTTTACATCATATTTTTTTGCATTTTCATGCACTGTATTTCCTTCAGGAAATGCTTTTCTAGTTGATATCTCCTTCTTATAAGAAAGTTTTAAAAGGAAATCATGAAGGCAACAGTAGTTCCCACTACTGACCATTTAAAAACTGTGAGAGGGCCCAGCCATAGGTACAGCACTAGCCATAGAGGAGCAGGCAGAAGATCATTGAGAAATAAACGTGAATTAAAGCGACTGCCTTAAAGCGACAGTGCACAATTTATACATTTGTTAAACAGCATAAAATTAGCAGTATTTTTAAAACAAATTAGCAGTATTTTAAAACAAATACTTTTCATACTAAATTATAGGCTATAAAATGTGTCCCTTGAGCCAAAAAGTTTGCCCACCCCTGCTTTAGGGGATCAAGCTCAAATTGGGCTCTGCAAAGTGTTTTGATTCCTATTCAAACTTAACGGCGCTATGAAACTGAATTGAATTGTAAAGATTTGCAATGTTATGGCATGTTATCACCAATGGAAAGGGAAAAAAGTACCACTGTGTGCCTTAAAGCGATGGTTCGGAGTAATTTCACTCCTGGTTCTTTGCACCATGACCCCGAGCCAAACACCCTCCCAGAACCTGTTTTCCCTTGGTCAAACCCTGGTCGAGTAGCGCTGTCAGAAACGAATGACTTTCTACAGGCGTAATGGAACCAACTTTTATCTCGTAAATTACCCCACTAATAATGCCCTGAATGGTACGAAACTTCTACAGTAGTACAACTATGTTCTTTACTCATAAAACGAGGCATTGGAGTTTATTTAAATAAGACTTGCCTGATGGATGCTACTACCTGCTACTAGAGTGAAATTACTCCGAACCATCGCTTTAAGTACTGCTTCTTTTAAAACTGTAAATGTGTTTACTAATCATGTCTGCCATGTCGACCTAGTTCAATGTCTGTGACAGCAAAATTGATCTGATGGAGGTCAAAGCCTTTGTGCTGCATTATTTGTTACATAAGAAACTTAATTTGTGTGTAACCTCCTGTCATATTTGTAAAACACTTCTACAGAATCTTATTAAAAGGGCTAGATGTTTTCACTCAACTCAAGACCAGTATCCAGTATAACAAATTACCACTTTACACACAAATGATGTTCCTGAAAAACATCAGCTGTCCAATATACCTCTGCCAACAGTGGTGATATGGGAGTGTACATGTAGCCTATTTAGCCAGCAGTTAACATCCATTTATTTAAAAAAAAAAGGATGTTAAATATATGCACTTAAATCTGTTAAAGTTACACGGTCCCCCCACTAGCATTGTCCCTTGCACACAGGCTCACACTCGCCAGCTAAAATGCCCACTTTAGAGGAAAAAGGCCTTTCAGAAATAGACCTGCTCAGAAATCCTTTCCCGCAGTATTTACACAGATTTCAATAGTGTGCTCGGAGGGCAACCGGGGGCCAGAGAGCAGCTATGTGGCGCAGAATGTGAATGATGAGACCGTGTTTCTGCTGGCTGAGCAGGCACAATGCCGTGACGTACATACGCTGACATTTCGCCTCGCACTCTTTCATGGTCTTGAAGTTGTTGGCATTCCCGAAGCAGCCCCCATAGAAGAAGCGCTTGCACTTCTGGCTTTGCCGCTCGTAGAAGTAGCGGGGGACCAGGCCTCGGCAAGGCCCCGGCTCGTCTGTGAGGTGGCAGGGGTTCTTCTCCTCTACAAGAGAACATGAAACATGGTTACCCTCGAGTGAACTGAAGTGCAATGGGGTCAAATAACATTGGTTTGAGTTTACTATTCAAGACAGTCTGTGTCTCCCTGGGATTTGAGGTTATGACTATGGCATTTAAAGACATTGAATAAGCAACTAGTGAAGATCAAACACAAGTTAAACACACTATTATGTTCATGTTTAAGTTTAAGCATGGTGAGGAACACTGATATAGAATCTAAATAGCGGCACAAACTCCAGGATAAACCCAACTACTGTATGAGTAGGGTTAAAGCACACCTGTACTAGGCTGCTTATTAGAGACTGATAGAGAATCTAATGCAGTGTTTCCCATACATTAACTTATTTGTGGCGGCCCACCACAATATCAACATTGACCACTACACAATGAATTTCCAGGTTGTACTAAATTGTGCTTAAATCTGGTTAGCATCATAACCACGCTGTGCTGTGTTGTTGTTAAAAACGGTTGTATTCAAGTTAATTCTGCAAACCAACCACCACACATGGAATTCAATTCTGTGGGAAACATTGTAATGTCATTATTAGAGAATGATAGAGAATCTAATATCATTATTAGAGAATGATAGAGAATCTAATATCATTATAAGCATAATGACCATCAAAGCAAAGTAACAATCAGCTCATGATGTAGTTGTGTGCTAATTTAAATTCTTGCCACCTGATTTTATTGATGTAGATGAAGTAGCTGATGATGTAGTTGTGTGCCCATTTAAAGAAGCACTATGCAGGTCTGGTTATTCCTTCGCTGTTTCTGGGTTTTTGCCGGATTTGGGCTTGCATTTTTCACTACACAGCTCCCCCTGCAGCTTCGGTAGCAAGTGACTGCTATTCTAAACAGCGCAGCTACCCATTTTTGAAGGGTATGCAACAACAATATTGGCCCCCCCAAACAAACACAAACAACTAAAGCAAAACAAAAGGCCAATAATTTACACTATTACTGTGCATTAGTGTCTATTGAATATGTTTTTAAAGAAATGCTGCCAATTTGATGTTTAACTTGATGTTATTGATAAGTATTGATAAATGGTGCATTGCCACTTTAAGAGAGTCTAAACGGTTCTCATAACGTCCTTTTGCCAAGGCTGATAGGCACTCTAGCCTTGTTTGTTTACACCACATTGACAACACAATATTAAGTTATTACAAGGAGCCTTCATTGTTGAGAAGACATAAACAGGATATGTAAACATGTAATGAGTTGCTGCTAGCATGACATTTCTGTTTGCAGTTGGCCATTAAAAGTGCAGTATGAGCATGGTAGCCACCTAGCTATCTGAATGGAATAGGCTATGTTTCAATCGGCATTATGCTTAACAAACGCTAGTTAGTCTGTTAACATTCATATTTGCAAGCCTCCAAGTACAGACGTCATCACTTTAAATCATACTGCTGCCTTTCACCGTCCATTTATTTAACTGCTGTTGCATTCCTTGACATGCCATCTCCTTTTCCCTCTTTCTTTTTCTATTTTTAGTCGTCAACAGCTTTTTTTGCTGTATCCATCTTTTTAGACGGCAACTCACTACTCGTAGGCCTATCTGCTCGTCTAGCGCTCACGGCGCGGCCACTCCCTCTTCTATGTCAAAATTCTATGATGGAATCTTATGAGATAGGGCGCCTACTCTAGCCTGTTAGTCCTCTAAAATGTTATAGAACATTGAGAAAATGTTGAAATGATTTAGAAACGGACAGCAGTAGCTACATATAGAAAATACCAAATATATTATTATTATTTTTTTACCATCGCTTTGGCGCCCCCATGGAGCTGCGCCCCTGTGCGCCGCATATAGCGCATACCCCATAATACCTCCATGGCATACCCACTTTTTGCGCCACTGATGCTAAACCCCACTAGCTAGTGAGCTAGCCATCAAGAAACCAAGCTAAACACATATGCAGGGCTCACAATAAAACGGTCGAGCAAACACATTGTTCAAGAGACTATCAAACCACATTACAAAGACAAAGTTCAACAAGGGTAGGCTACTTACAATTTCAACAGCAACAAAACCAAGTCGGCGTCTGTTTTGCAGTCTTCTTTGAAACTACAATCTGACTACATTTTCGAGGCGTGATACTAAGTCACATCCGGATTTACCCGGACCGGGTCCAGAAAGTCGCAGATAAGCGATAGGGGGAGACGAAGCACCCACCAAACGACCCAGACTCTCAACCTGCATAATTAAGGTAATTTTTGCTAAAATTGTTGCATAGTGCTTCTTTAAATTCTTGCCACCTGATTTTATTAATGAGCTGACAAGTGATATTTACATCACTATAGAAGAGATCAGACTGAATATGAACTGCATCAGAGTATGACATTGTGCATACAAACCCCCTTAACTTCTCGAATACTCATTTGTGTTTATTGCAAAGGTCTGGAATAAGGGGCGACACTGACGGCCCCAGAACAATTACCTTGGCTATGCGCCACCCTCAGGTTGAAGTGATTGATTTTTCCGCCCAATCTATAGGACATATCCCGCTGATAAAGTGACTGGCTCAGATCCAGAGCTTCATAGATAAAAATCACTTAATATCCTGCCACCTTTTTACTCCATGATGCAGAATTTATTTATGGCCGTTGCTAATTAAAATATTCCAGTTAAGTGGCTATCAATCATTTTAGGTGACACTTCTAATCCCATCTGAAATGGGGCATAATCCAGTGCTGGTGCACTACTGACATGAGATTTATAGGAGGCGCAATTTGAGGGACGTCCCCTCCACGGACTAATCATGGGAGTCACTAGTGTCTCATAAGTGTGCTTGACTGTGTCTGGCAGCACTCTCAGTGCTGTGAAATGTAACATAGTGAACTTGAAGTGAACTCAAGTGCTTCGAGATCTTGCATACTTGCATACTAAGCCACTTCATTTACATTTAAAGGAACATACACGTTTGGCCACCAAATAAATTCTTTCTGTAATGGCCGCAATGAAAGCAAAGAAGGCAGGCTTTGATCTCAGTTTTTTTATATCAGTAAGTTTTCCTTATTAAACATTCTGTTTAACTGCTGGTCAAAGATCATGCAAACACACTCAAATTCACAAATACAGCTCTTCAACCAAAAAAAGAGACCATAAATAACACTACCCTTGCTCTGAGTGGTCAGTGTTGATTTTCATGAAGAGATTTTTTTCTCTCAATGAATAATTCAGAAAAGTGTCTTCTTTACAGCTAAGGACCTTTTCTACTGTCAGGTGAGTGAGGGGATTGTATTTTGATAGTGGTTTCTTGGTGACCCGGCCCAATACATCACTATGACGGTCCTGTGCATATTTCCTTCTGTCTCTCAAGGACAGGGCCATTTTCAGGCTGGCTATAAGGAGTTCAATATTTCAGCAAAATGGATTTTGAGAATATGAGGAAAAGAACTGGGTCAGTCTCCAAGGAGAGCCTTCAGGTGAGAAGACATACACACGCACACACGCACACACACACACACACACACACACACACACACACCATGTTAGGTAAGGGAGACACACCAGGGGGAGACAAATAACGTCAGACTGCACTGGTAGCTATCTACAAAACAGACCAAACAACTCATCCAGGCAACTTAAACCTACCCTGTCCAAAAGCAAAATCCACTCAACCTCTGAATTAATAAAATCTCTTAAACTACAAAAAACTCCTAGAATTGTTTGTACAATTGTATATTTTTTGTGGAACGGCAACTTTCCATATTCCTTTTTAAAAATGGTACTTCTACTTTTACTCAAGTACATTTTTGAGCCTGTAAGGAGTAGGAGGCAATTGTAGGAGTCCTACAGTGTTGTCCACTTGGACGGAGGTCCATCCCATTTGACCTTTTTCACATAGGCATATCGGACTCTACTCAGGACATGTAAATGAAGGTTTGGATCAATTGAAGCAGGCTAAATACTCTCAGTTCTTTCACTGCTGATGCAAAAAAAAATTGCCAGAGAGAGAGATTAGGAATGAAATGACCCCAGTTGTATGTAGGAGGAGGCCAGGGAAAGATCCCTCCCTCCCAACAATGCAGTCTGAGTGCTGCCTCTCTACAGGGACACTTCCTTTGACCTTGCCAAGTATTTCTGTCATCTCACAAAGAGGTACATTGTTGGGGCAAAAGCTGCATGGAGTGTGTGTGTGTGTGAGATTAGAGATTATGTGTGTGTGTATGAGTGTGATTATCAGTGTGTGCCTGAGTAACTGTGCATTTCTGTATGTCTCCTGTCTCTGCACGTCTGTACATTATTTTTTTTTCATCAAACTGTGCTAAAGCATTAGGCAGAGGAGAGTCAGTGGGCAGGCTGCCCTCTCAATCACATGACATCTGTTTCTCAGTGATTACCATGACGGGTCCTCTCAGAGAGGATCCGGTCGGATCATAGTGACCCACACCGGATGGGGTAATGAGATATGACTCACAACACTAACAGGCCGCAACACACTACCTCGGAACCAGGCTTTTGCCTCACTACAGTAGGGAGGGGAAGGGGATTGGTCAGAAAACACACAAAAATGCCCTGGGAAAAGTACTTTTTTTTAAATGAAGAGGCTTATGAAAGCTTTGTGCTCATTGGTGAGTTACAGTAACATGGAGACAAAATTCAATTTTGTCCCAAAACTGCCCTCCGCATGTGAGATTCAGTTCATGGGTCACAAATAAAGTACAGCATTTCTAGCCCACGTGCTGTCCAGGTTAATAACCTGTCTCAGATCTGTGGAGTCAGTTAACAAATGAGTCTCTGTGCTTTTCACTGTGCTTGACAGCCAAAAACACCTGCAATTATGTCCAACCTGTACATGTCAAACCCTCATCCAAGTGAAGCACTTACTAATTACAGTTGCTCTGGACCTGAAGCTGAAAGGTTGTGTGATAAAATGGTGTGATTTTGTGGCTTGAGTCATGAATCCAAGCCTTTTTTTATTTATTTGAACTTTGGTTTCACTCTTTTTTATCTGCCAGTGCATTGCTCATGAGTGAGAGCATTTGTTTTGTCATTTTTTTTCTTTTGAACTTTGGATCCACACTTTGCAACCACAAGTTCATGGCTTATGAATCAGAGCACTTTGTTTCTTTATTATTTGAACTTAGGAAACACCCTTTTTATCTGGAAGTTTATTGTTAGGGTAGGTTGTTTGGTTTGAGAGAATTCAGTTTCAAATGATTGTGAAAAGGTTGTCATGCTCAACAGTGCTTAGACAATTATTGCATACATGCATACACATGTTCTACAAATGTACAAGTATACTTATAGCAAGTATACTCTACTTACTGTATATATATATATATATATATATATATATATATATATATATATATACACATAGGTGGAGTTTGACATTCGAGCCAGGGGGGGCAGACAAAAAATGAATAAATAATTGTAGCAGCTGAGACCTGGCCTACCACCTGGGGAACACAGCATGAGCACATATGGAGAAAACAAACATGCTAAATAAAGATATATATAATTACATTGTAGCAATTTAACAATTCGTCCTTATGAAATCCAATGCAGCACGGTTGTCTTGAAACGCAATAGACAGGGGTGTCGCCTAGCAGTTGAAAACATTCGGGGCTTAGCCCATAGAGTCTGGTTGCTGCACACTTTTGATAAATTAATCCACCGCCTCTAGCCTCATTTGCGCCACATTGATTGAATATTTTGTACAATCATATTTTGTCAATTAAAGAATGTAATGTCCTGTTGCCATCTTAACATTTCTGTTTGCTATTAAAAACAAACTATATAGACCCTTTCAACAAGGTAAACAAAAACAATGCTTGAACGTTCTATTTGGGCCCCAATCTACTTCCTCTGCATTAAGATAACATATGGAATGTTAAAAAGGAAGTCTTGTGGGGCCAACTATGATGCTGATAATGGAACTCTCTTGAAAGGGTCTATAGCCTAGTGTAAATGATTGCAGCTAGCTTAGCCAAAGATCCTTGATTACTAGCAAGATAGAGCAATGTAATTCGTTACTATGGGAGCAAAACGGGACAGTTCCAGTCTGCATAAGTGGGAGTGTCACCTTACGTCACTAAATAAACTTTCTCTCTTAATAAGCAATAAGAACAGATAAACATAATTGTGTTCACAGTATTATTGTCTATAATCATGTATGATACCAATGAATCATTCTTTAGGACATGATATGAATAATTGAATTAGTCATGTGAACCGAGCTAGCTAGCTAGCTAACGCTAGCTTAAAATGCTATACATGTGGATGGGAGTAGCTATGGCAATACAGCTATGCGCTAACAAGTGACTAGTAGTGTAAGGACTTCGCTTAAACTTAATATACTGTTGCAAATTCACTTGAGTATAAACTATCCACTTTAACTAATGTCAGTAATGTTATTCAGCTAGTTGTCATTTCAAAGAAATTACACTTCTCCGTTTAAAATGTTACCTTAGTTAAGAGGCTAGCTAGCATGCTAACAACCGGACAGTAACTGGCAGCAGCATGGTCTGATATTAAGTTATTTTATTACAAATCCGAACACTAAAAAATTACACTTTTAGGCTTGAAATGATCCCAATCACTTACAGATTATGACAAAATTTTCCAAAAAAAACTCAACAAATCCAGAAAGACATAATGACCAATTTATTGGTAAAATTCCACAAGTCTCCATTGACATTAGTGCAGCGAGGGTTTACTCTGGTCTGCATAAAGGGGGATTTTCCCCCCTCCCCCTTGCAATAATCGAGCGCGGAAATTGACGAACGCTTGCGCCTCTCGCTCCGCTTTAACCCTCTCTGGCTTAGCTGTGCTTGTGGAACATTGGTAAACCCCGCCTCAAGAGTACTGCTGGCATGCGAGCCACCTGACTCCAGAGTGGAGTTTTAAATAATAAGATGCATCGGTTCATGTATGCTTAGCTTAAGGAGAACGAGTCATTGAAAACTCAAATTCGATCTACAAAGGCAAAGTAAGTAAACTCCAAACTGTAGGCTATTGAGTGCAGGGCAGACCTAAATCATAGCGAGAACTCCAAGAATCAAAGGAAGTGTTCACAGTCTGATGCCTCTCCAAACGCAGAAACGAAGCACAATCACGCCATTACGTTAAGACATGTTAAGAAAAAAAATATTCATATTTTGCTGTAATCCAATGACACAGAAAAAAGTAATCCACAGCGATCAGTAGGCCTAGATGTACAAAAAGGGTCATCTAGCCAGTCCTACGCGCGTCACATTCACCAGCCAGTTCCAAACAGGTGAACAAGGCTTCGTCACTTTGCTGTTTAAACAAAGTGGAATAAAAGGTCCAAATCTACACACAACGCAAAATCAATTAGTAAGCTGACAGGACATTTATATACATGGTATTTAGGCAACCTTTATTGCAACGTTGGCACGGCAAGATGTCCATACTAGTGCAACAGTAATTTCTGTTTTTTGCGTCCTGCATGCCTCGTCAGGTTGGCTGTAATGTCGCTTTCGATGTGAAGGATCGCAAGAGAAGAAAACCTGGCTGCTCCCATCATCAACCGCATAGCCTGTTTCTTAAATCGTTGTTTTGTGTTATTTAAATTATTTTTTAAATATCTGGTCATGCCAGACGTACAGTAGGCCTATTTCACTAATTTTTTAAACAAACAATTTTTTAAACAATTTAAACTAATTTTTTAAACAATGCAATTACCCGTTTCCACCCCCCCACTAACTCCGCGTATGTATATATATATAGAATATTTCACAGAAGCATGTCTACGAAAAGAAAAGAAAACATTCTTACCATTCACTATGCACATATTTTCACAGTCTTCAAAGGTCCTAAAATTGTTGTCATTGCCCTGACATCCACCATAGTCAAAGCTCTCACAGGAGCCGTTGTCGATGTTGAAGTAGTATCTCTCAATCATGCCCTTGCAGGGCCCCTCGTCCTTCTTCAAGGCGCAGGTGTGGTGGAATATATGCAGGCCAGGTCGCCTATCATCTGCACCTAGGGTGAAAGTCAGATACATGGTTTCAGTTTGTGTGTGTGTGTGTGTGTGTGTATGTGTGTGTTTATGCTCTCTAAAATGCTCCCCTGATATAATTCAGGTCTGAAATGAGTTGCACTATAGGGAAAAAAACAACACTAGAGTGACTTCAGTGAACCCTCACTACTTTCCCTTGTGTTGTTGTCCATCAAGGCTTGTGAAATTCATCACTCTGCTGAAACATGTTTATATATACACACACGCTTTAAAAGCGTTTTGATCGATGAACATATGTGTATTCAATCAAAACATTTTGATATGCTCTAGTTCACATGAAAAGAAAATGGCTATGGAAACAGAAAATCTGTCTCATCAGTTAGGTGTGTTGTAGGCAAAGCAAACCATTCATGCTGAGTCAATATGGAAGCTTCAGCACACACTGTGAGGGGCTTGATCTGTGTCTGTGGGAGAGAGTGTACTCTGGCACACAGCCTTGCCGTTGAGTGACAGCTACCCATGGGCAAGGCGCTCATTTAACCTTCAGCATCATTGTACACATCGAGCCTGTATCGCACCACACCATTCCCACTGCGCCGCTCCGCGCCTTGCCATGTGGCGCGACAACGTTCGGGTCAGGAGGCAGGCATGCTTTGCTATCTCAGTTCTCCCAGCCTCTCGAGCCCTAATGAGAATACCAGCCTGACATTTTGTTCCGCTGGTTTCCATGTGGATATGGCCTCTTCCGACATATGTGACCGTGGACCACGTTCTAATTCTACGAAGCAAACTCAGGTCGTCTTAACAGGGTTTGCTTTTGCTTGAGATTAAATGTTGTCTGAGCTGCGGCCCTTGATATTTTTATTTAAATTCCTCTGCCTGGGAAGATAAGCAGCGTGGGATTCAGCCACCCAGAGGGAAATTACATGACAGAAAAGGCTATTTATGCGTCTGTCTCGGGGGCCGCAAGGACCCTCAGAGTATGTCAACATGTAGGTCCACCCCATCGCCTCCCAAAACAAACTCCTGCGCAATATAATGACAACAATGACATGGGCTGTCTTTTGTTCCCATTGGAGAGGAATCCAGGGGCCACTGGAGCTTTCCAGCAGTCTTGAATCTAATGCCAAGCAGATTTAACCCTGAATCAGTCAGACAAGCAGATTTAACCCTGAATCAGTCAGATCCGACAAACTTTTTAACGTGTCTTATATCAAAAAGTAAAAGGAAGCAGGGGTCACATTTCCTATCCTCCTTGCAACAAGATACCTTACAGGCTTTTTCCAGGAACATTGGATGTTTTCAGTGGGATTAGGAAAAACACTTATCTGTGTACAAGAGATCTAACCTTTTAACTCTCTTTGGCACAGAAATGATGACCGAAACGTACCACTAACTCCAATCCTATCGCTTTTCCCACCTGATACCCCTCAGGTTATGACAAATGGAGTAGCACTAGGGGTGAAGTGCCTTCCATGGCACATTCAGTTGTTTCATAAAGTTTTTTTCTTCTTTTCTTTCACCTTTATTTTGAGGACACAAGTGAAGTAGCTATTGAGACAAAAAAAAGCAATCCTAACTCATAAGCACTGCTCCAAGATGCTTCAAATCCAGCCTTATTAAAAAACAATCCTCCATCATATCACCAAAACCCATAAATATGTTCAGTCAATCTATAAAGTGCTAGCATGTTTTCCCAGCGCACGCACTTTGACTAGTAGTGCGTATTTATTCTTTTCTTTTTCTCTTCTGTTTCACCTGGGGTCACTCCCCACGCACCTGCATTTGGATAATGGTCTAAATTACACTGGTGTTCCGCCAGACTTGCAGTCGATGCAGAGAAAGAGAGCCTGCTGTCCTTCTTTCAGTATGAGCCCTGGCATGTTTCAATAAATGTCAAGGCTGGGCTCTGCTGGTTTTAGGCTCTCTCAGGGAGCGTGCAATTGCGTGACCTCCAAAAAAAATAGAAACAAACTGCAGCATAATCATTTCAACCACAAGGAAACCTGAGAACTACTTCCTTCTATGATTACACCCTGCGTGAAGGTATCTGCAAATACTGCCCAAGGCACATCATTTTGATTGAGAAAGATAAACAAATAAGTTACAGAATAACTAGCCCTGGGTATTAGTCAGGCCCATTTTTAAAAGGAATGATTACAGAGAAATAGCTTGAATCACATCCATGGTCTTTGGCTGTTGAACTGAGTCATACTGGACTAGGTTTTTGGTCACTCTGCAAACTAGATAAGGGTGCACACTAACCTTTGTCCCAACTGGCTATTCTAAATCAGTGCTTGAGAATATTCAACTTGATCGACAGTGGACTACTGACATTAACTGACAATTGAGTCCAGCAGTTATTTTGTGCCGCAACTGTGGACAAATGGACAACTGGGCTGTTGATGTTGGGCAGTTACTCTGGCTATATTGTGTTGACTCTTATTTATGAATTCCAGGATACACACGGCAAGATAATGGAATTCATCACCTATTCTGAGGGCTCCGCCGTGTTAACACAGCTTACCACTCTCAGGCAGAATAAAGTTCATGATTTAGTCCATGGCTTGTGTGTGTTTTTCACATTCCCAGAACCCTCAGATCTCTCTGTCTGATCAGACAGTTTGAGACATGTCCTCTCTCACCAGCACAAGTTCAACCCTCACTTCAGCTCGGCCGTTGCCCTGGCACCCACACTTCGTTTGGCTCCTGTGATCTTGAAAGGAGGATTTATCTGTGGCCTTTCAGAGTTTCCCACATGGACGACATGTTGGTAAAACACACACACACACACCACAGACAAACACACACACACACACACACACACCACAGACAAACACACACACACACACACACACACACACACACACACACACACACACACACCCCAAACCCCGTTCTGCCAGAGGCTGACTGTATCTGTTCTACCTCAAATCCCTGATGGGACCAAACTTGTTAGCTCCCGGTGTTTGACAATAACAACAACTCCAAGGCAAGAGAAGATCTTGAACCCTTCCGGGTCTTCGGCAAACATGGGAAGAGTGAAAATCTCCCGCACACATAACTCCATTATTCCAAATCTACTGTCCAGGCTTCAATGAAGCAGATAATCCATCACAACCCAATCAATAAACTTTACCATCACAATAATTTCTGTGAGTGTTTGCTCTTCAGCTGAAAAGATGGTGTTCATTATGTAGCAATGGCTGGGAATGATTAAACATCAGTGAAGCCTTATGAGCTTTGGTGTGAAGCACTGCAGGATCAATCACTGAAGATGGGAAACAAATCAGGACAACTTAATCACACAAGAAGGGTCATTTCCAAAGATGTAGCCAGTCAATGACTATCTCAGTTCTCGGTATGACAGATCAATGAATACAGCTTTTAATGATAGACATTAAATCAATAGATAATGTCTGTATTTACTGCATTGTGAGCAACAAGGCAGAGGACTGTGTCTGTCTTGAGGAACAGTATCATCCATTTCATCCTTTTTGGGACTTTATGAACCCGATTTACTTAGCCCCTTCTGATGAACAAAAATGTAACCTAATTTAAAACAATTGCTTGTTAAAGACTCAATTCCACAGAGAAACTCGAGGAAATTATGGAATGCTGCCAGGCTTTAATGGGTGTATGTTTGGACTGGTTTGGAATTTGCTCATTTATCGCTAATTATCCAAAGCTTTACCTCAGAGATTTGGGATCATTTCACTGCTCCAGTGTAACTTGTGGAAGGATCATGATGAGAGTTTTCTGTCCCCCTTTTTATACTTTTCACAGCCTTAACACAGGCTTTCATCAGCAGTAACTGGTTAAGGAAGGCTTTAAACCGCAAAGCCTTTAAAATAATCTTAAAATAGTTTTTTATGTACAATTGCACTTATTTCTTCTGGAGAGAATTGGACAAAATTTCTCCGAGTCACTGAAGTACTGTGCAAAACAACATAAAGGAATGCACTGCACCTTTTTAAAGTGAAATCGATTCATGTATCATTAATCAAATCAAGAGGAATATTCCAAGAACATGCGAAGACAGGAACCAATATTTACCCATGCATCCATGTATTTACATTGCTACATATTGGTTAAAAGAAGGCCACGCCGTGTTATTGTGGAATCAATGCTGTATAAATAGAAAGCCTCTCAACTACAGCGCCTGAGATGACAAGTTCATATAACAGACCCAAGATGCTCTTGATTAAATCGCAGATCAATACACACTTCTGTGCTGCCTTCATTCCAACTCCATGAACATCATAAAGGTCACACGCTGCTTCTGTCAGTACAGAGTGTTACATTTTAACTGTCAGCTACTAAGCCAACAGGAGGCTATAACACCAACTGCATGATGCACAAATCACAATGGGGAATGGGTTACACATAGAGGTATAGCACATAGACAATAGGTATACTTTACACACTTACTCTAGCCTACAAAACTTTATCTGTATCCATAGCAGCTAGCCCATTTCTATTCTTATTTATTCATTCAGATCTATCCCCCCTATTGGTGTGTTGGATAGAAGTGTCTGCAAAATACATAAACATAATAAACACATTTAAAAAGCCAGGACCACACATAAAGTCTAGTGATGCTAAATATTCACTGGACTGTTTCACCATATCTGACGATGCAATTAGACACTAAAAGGTCTCCTGCGTTATCCCTCTCTTTTTATCCTACCAGGCGTACTCACCCATAAAGACAAACAACACGCCACAACCAACTGGGAAGGGAGACTGCAAGCTGTCATAAACTGCACCACTATGGCTGATTAAACACAATGACATCAGTCCTGGAACAAGTGTTACGTTCCTGTGGTTCCTTGATGGTAGAGCAAGGTGCGTGCTAACAGCAGCAAGATCATGGGGTTTGAAGCCCAGAGAACCCTCTAATGAAAATCCATATCTGAGCCATGAATCACTGGGGATGAAAGCACCTGCTAAACAAATGAATGTACATGACAGCAGCAAATCTATAACAGAAGAGATGATGGTGGCCCACAGTGTGCTGAATTCATTTTGACTGCTTAACAAATAAATATTATTAAGAAGTGTTGACAAAGAACTTGATGAAAAGGGATTAAAGGGATTTGCCTTGCTTATACACTCAGTAGTTCTCTTTATAACCAGTTAAGCAAGAGCTCCCTGTGTATTGTACTGACCAAGCCCATCTCTCCCTCCTTTCATACATGTATATCTGTCAATAGACACACTCTCCAGTGAATCACGCCAGTAACTAAGGTCACACTCTGTGATGAATAACTGCAACGTTCACTTAACCTCCTTTTCAGTACTCAGAAAAATACCAAGTCTATGTTGAATTAGAGCATACCTCATGCACACTTCCTTCAGGTGATCGCAGTGCATTTGTCAATAAACAAGTTAACTGGTGGCTATAACGTTTGTCACGAGAGGTTATCAAACCTTACAAACCCCTGATGACATAACAGTTATTGTGAAGTGTGCCCTGCTGAAAGCCTCTGTAACTTGGGTGAGGCCATACACAAAGTGTATGCCTATGGGTGTATAAGTAAGTAAGTATATATACTTTTTTGATCCCGTGAGGGAAATTTGGTCTCTGCATTTAACCCAATCGGTGAATTAGTGAAACACAAACAGCACACAGTGAACACACAGTGAGGTGAAGCACACACTAATCCCGGGCAGTGAGCTGCCTGCTTCAACGGGCGATTTCGGGAGCAGTGAGGGGTTAGGTGCCTTGCTCAAGGGCACTTCAGCCGCGGCCCACTGGTCGGGGCTCGAACCGGCAACCCTCCGGTTACAAGTCCAGAGTGGATGGGTGAGTGGGTGGATGCTGGTCAGGTAACACAGGAGTGGCCAGTGATGTTATTCAAATGTAAGCAGTCTTGACAGAAAATGGTAAAAGAAATAGCGATAAAAAAAACCTGTCAATACTGACAAAACCACACGTCTTTGAAAAAAGGTTGCATGGTAGGGCTGATACAAGCTGTTTGTAGGGCACATTTAATGTCCTGGAATGCTGAATAGCGCACACTTCAACATCAGTCCAATTATGTCAGCTTAGTTCCCCCTGACTCACCCATTCAACCTATGTGCCACGCTAAAGGTCTGATGGAGTCTAATATCATAGCCAAGCAGTTTGAGTCACAGTGAGCTAATTCTGAGAACTCACAGTAAAGACAGACAGGCATCCTGTGCCCCCCAAATTTAAGGCCTTTGGAAAAAGACACTGATATCAGCATTGCCAAGCCTTCCTCTAATGACTCACACTCTTGGGGATAACTAATGCATCAGACACACACAAAACACACACACACACACACACTCACCACAGGGCAGGCAACTGATTCTGAATGGACTTTTCCATGCTTAAAACATCCAGTAAAACCACCCAAGCTTACTCTCTGTTGGCGTGCTTTTATTTGTCTTCCCAGAACTGGTGAAATTATGTTCTCCTTACAAACAGACAGTAACAATAGTGTGGTACAAGAGTATAAGTGGTAAAGAGTGGCCTCAGGTAGTGAATCAAAACCCACCTACTGTACAACTACTCAGACGGTGAAACTATGCATGTGTAGTATATAACTGGCTCCTGGCAATGTAATTAAGCCTTGCCATTAACCAGATGCTTTTATCTAAAAAGTATCCTGCTGGTGGATATTTTATCACTGTCCAGGCAAGGCTGGGCACCATGACCTCATTGTTGCACGAGTGCCAAACTCAAGTCGGTTGAGCAACGGAGGTAGTTTCATTGTCTGAACAGACACTCCATGCCAAAAGATTAATATTTTCTGTATCATACAGCCAGTATCACTCTGTGCTTCGGTAACACAAACACCACACTGCTGTCCAATGATATTTGCAGTGCTGAATGTGTGGAAAATGTAAACAAATAGCATATGTCATATACAATGTGAAAATGAGAACTGATGAAGAAATACCATACAAAATGTGAACAAAAAGTAAGGTTATTATCATTTTCGTTAACTTAAGGGATACACGGTCTGTTCAACATGTCCTGTTGAGGTGTAACATAAAATTGCCTATGCCAAGTCAACTGATTTCATTAGGTTACCACGTGAACAGGCTCTGTTCCTCTTCATTAATAATCAATGTGCCAGTTCCAACTTGAGTCTATTTTAAACCATTTATTAAAAGATTTATGAAAATAACAAAAATGCTTGATTCTGCACTTTTAGGGCTTTCTTGAAAGATGGCATATTAGCATAAGTAGAGAACAGTTTACAGTGGGCAGAAACCACTCTACAACTATTTGAAAAGTGTTCACAGAACGGCTTGAAAAACTTCATACCAAGCAAGCAAATAGAAACACTGTTGCAAACACAAACAATTACAAATCCTCATCAACATGCAACAACAGCATTACTTCGAATACTATTAGCCTTGTCACTTTGAAGAGGCGTTCAGTAGTTTTAGTGCTATAATTATTTTCAAACATAAAGCTTATTGTCTCCTGCCAAACAAATCCTTTGGCTTGTGTAGGCCTACCAAAGCTGGGTGCAAAAGACCACATCAAACACTCTGAATAAGCACTTAATTCTTGCCACAAATTAAAGTGTGAGGCAATTTTTCCCCCCAAGGAAAGTCACTGGAGCACAGCAAAGAGCAAAATTAAATACAATCCCTAATCCCAGTTTACTTCACAATACTGTAAAGCAAACCTGTGGTTTTACAAGTAAACTCACGCAGACAGGAACATTTTCGCAAAGATGGACACACTTGTTATTATATGGTTTTCATGCATGGACTATCTGTAAGTCTAAAGAAAAGGGAAGCGGTCTGTTTAATTGAACCCATGTAAATAGTTCAAACAAAATGAAAAGTCAAAAAAATAAGTCATTCATAGGTTGTCAGATTTTTTTAAATCTTTTTTTTTTAAATATCTTGTAATCTACCGCACCCACACACACACACACACACACACACTAAACTATTGCACATGGTGACACTGAGACATTGCTAGAGAAAGAGAGTACAGCTGGACAGGAAGCTTGACATTACTACGGATTAGTTCCACAGTGAAACAAAAAACACGCTTCATGGGATAAGCAGAACGCTTACGGTAGGCTGTTTTACTAAAACTAGCAAGGAGTGTTCCAAATGTAGGCCAAGTCATAAGCAATTTACAACTCATTAGGCACCCGCAGCATGTTGGCAAATAGTAATATTGGTTAACTATGTTCTTACCACTAGAGGCTACGATATTTATAGACAATCTAGTAATATTGAGATCACAGTGATACTGTAACTACAAAATTGCCTCTCTGATCTCAGACTTTGGATTAGATAGCCTACACAGCTGACTTGACTGCAACAGCCAGTTTATGGAAAACACCCGCTTTTCGAAAGCCCTAGCTGTTTCACATCTCGTGTGAATATTTGCTTTTGACAGCACAATTAGTAGTTCACACTAAATAACCCCTTCACAGACACAGTAACGTTTACCATTCACCTTATAAACAAATAGCCTACAAAAGCCGGTTCATTGTTTCTCCAACAACCAACACAATTAGACTGCGTCCTGAGTTTAAATTAGTCGCCCCATGTTCCGCAACGTTTACATTTACAGATAGGCTAGTTAACTTTAAAAAAAAAACAAAAAAAAAACAGTTTCTCATCAGTTACTGGACAGCCACCAAGATGTCAAAGTTAATGTTGTTTAAATAACATTGCTTCTATTTTTTTCTATTACATTGAGAAAACTTACCGTTGAAGTCCCATGCGTAATGTTCATGGACAAATACAGACAACACAACGCAGGAAAATACGAGGTTGGTGGTGATGGCCATTTCAAAAAACAACTTGCTGGAGCCCCCTGTGTGGTGACTGACAGACGGTCTGCTTTATGAACGTTGAAGTGTGGCTCAACAATTCGTGTACTATACAAGACGTCCCCACGCATTTCCGGGTGATAAGCAGAGAGAGTATTGACGTTAACAATGGTAATGAGCTGACAAACGGCCAACAAAGGCAAACACACGGTCAATTAGAAAGCACGGTAATTTAATGTGCTATTCGGTAACATTGTAGCCTACTTGATCCATTTGTATTAGACCACAACCTAGCTGTGGCGTAACCTCTTCAGATAATGAGGTTGTGGTGTGAACGATACACTAGCACTAGGGCCATGCATAACACATTTCAGATCTTTATTTCGCTGAATCTGTCACAGTTCATCATAGGTCTTCTGATTGAAATGCTCTTTGTTGAGCTCTCCTAGCACATCTTATGGCACTAGTTGGTTGACGGTAAAATAATGCAAGGTCCTTTTTTCACAGTAGACTAGCCTGTGCCAATCTATCTGCCTGTCCGTCTGGCAGTCTGTTACCCCACAATAACTCATCCACACATCTCCATCATCAGTAGCTTGCCATGTCTCTTTCTACATTAAACCACATGGGTAGCAATGGTAGCAATGAAAGGGACAAAGAGCCTCGTCTCAAACAGAGTTGCTATATGCTATGACTCATTTGGCCCTGATGAGTCTTTAAGTGCCTATTAGCTATGGTCTTTGGTGCCCCCTGAGCCTTGTGCCTGTGTGAACTTCAAGAGCTTGTTTCAGTAATGGCATGGAGATTGGAGCCAAAGTGATGAGTCTCTTCAACCAAATAACTTGAGCTAAACTATTTAATTGTGTTTTTGCAAATGTTAATAAGCGTTTTATTTTAGCTAATTATGACAGAGATCATTTGTCAGCTTATAGTAAGAGACATGCTGTTCGGATGGCGCTGTAGAACTGCAGGTTGAACAGAAATGACATCAAAGTTGAAAAACACCTTACACCCAGACATATCTAGAAGGAGAGGACATAAATCAGTTTGGTAATACATTGTATAACATAGGGTTCAAGGGTTCACCTAATAAAATAAATGGGTGCCTCTCAGGAGTCTGAATCGGTTACCTTCAGCTGCGTGCTCCGTGAGCAAGATGAGCAAGATGATATGATAGGGGTCATGCATTCCTTCATTGCGAGGCACACCATTGGTTTATGTTGCTTAGGAACAGATGGGTGAATCACATTCCATCATGCATTTGTAACTCTGTGATTACCTCTGGAATTCCTCAAGTAGCACCTTTTGTGACCAAGGGCACATTCAGTTACCTCTAAGCCTCTGAGAGATCTGACAAAAAATCTGACAAAATGCATCAATAAATCAGATATTTCCCCTGCACATTGCCTTTACTGAGAAAAAATAAATACCAAAAAAAAACCACACAAGAAACACATAGACAGAAATCTTTTTAAAGAGGTTTCAGAATGATCTGTGTGTATGCTTTGATTTTCTGTATTTTATTTACTAAAAGTATTTGCTTGTATTCTACTGGGAACGATACCAAGATCCAGTCTGCAATGGCATTTCTAAATATTTCAAAACCCTCATCATTATTTGAGAAAGAAGTATTAAAAAGCGAGCTTTTCAGTGGTCATTTTCCAAAGAAAGGTGTGTGCACAGCAGACACATTTTATCATACCATCTCCAAATGCTCACAGTGACTTTAGCATTTGTTAATGCCGTATTCTAGAGGTGGTGCCAGTAATCAATAGCTTAAATGTGTGAATTGCCAGACACATCATTACAGTAAATCCTGTTGGAAAGGAACTGGGCAGCATATGCACGCCACGCGGTGCCCCAAATAACTGCACTGTCTGAAGCTAGAATTCATCGTCAATAACTAGACCAATTTGCCGCAGCCGTGAGTAATTGGAAGTGGCCAGTGTGAAATCCTCTCTACAAGTGGTGCGGGTGCCCCTCAACTCTATGCCGAGTGATGGCCAGCTCAGGAGAGTGTAGCAATCAGATGCACTGTACAGGAAGATAAATGAAAGGGGTATCAGGACCAGGTTTCCTATATCCCCATCTTCAACAAAGTAAGTTACAGCAATTCAACCCAGTCATTGTGAGGGACAGTATAAATGAAAGAACTTGTTGACCTTGAACACACACCAGAATTCTGAACCACAAGATTCACCTGAAGCAGGGTCACATATGGAAGAAAACATCATATTTCTGAAGGCTGAAATTAAATAATACAAAGGGGGAAAGTAACCTGATTAGTATGGATTTGGGTATTAGGTGTATGTAGGGGGAGGGGAAAAAACCCTGAAGGAATTCTTGGCTGCTGGGATTCTTTGTATACTGTCAACACAATTGCAACTACAAAGGCTTTCCAACAGAAATTAAAATCTAGGTCAATCATTAATAATCAGTGATGAATTTTTGATTATTTTTACGTTTGTCTGCCCCTGGGACGTGAGCAACAGGTGATGTTAGGTAACTTTCCAGGCTCTGTCTTTATTTTAGAGGTCTTTAAAAGTCTTCATGACTGACTGCAAAACATGAACATGATTCTAATTCACTCAATTGCTTCTAGTGAAGTTGAGATAGTTGTGTGAAAAGGTAACACAGGGTACAGCAAACTCTGGCATCTCATCTTATCCCTCTCCCTGCCATTTTAACTGGAGGAAAACAGGCCAATATATCTAGTTTCAGTTACATACAGTAGTAACATAGTTACATAGTAAAGACCTGAAAACTGAACTGAAAAGATGTGAAGTTTCTTAAATGCAATGCACAATGTCACTTTACAGTTGAGATATTAGGTGATGTGGGGGCAATGCCAACAAATGAGTCAGAAGCGTTGCACATTTGTTGCAGAACAATGCAGTGCAGTGACAGAAGAACAATAACCTCCATCAACTATGTAGGCTTATAGCTTTAGTCTTTATGTGGATGGAGGGGGACCTTCATCATCTCTATGAAATAGAGTAATGATCTGAGCTCAGTATGGGCAGCTACCGGTATGCAGTCTTGACCCTGCCTGCTTTCGCTTGCTTTTGTCTGTGTTTGTCACTTTCTGTCTGTCTTGCAGGTCAGAGCTACAGCATAGGTGCTGCTAGTCACCTGCTTACTGTACAGGTGCAAGAAGAAGGGTTACCTGGCTAGGATTCAATGTTCCTTCTCTCCGTCCCATGTTGCTTTCGGCTTTCTTTGCATTAAATCACATAACTCTGATTCAGGCTACATTTTTTATATCTTACCTAAACACTTATC
This sequence comes from Alosa alosa, assembly GCF_017589495.1. Taxonomy (NCBI): domain Eukaryota; kingdom Metazoa; phylum Chordata; class Actinopteri; order Clupeiformes; family Clupeidae; genus Alosa; species Alosa alosa. The sequence continues at coordinate 33,943,217 of NC_063191.1, read as the reverse complement.
ATGACTGCATTTAATCTCTTCCGTATGCTTATTTACTTTACTAAATATCTTTTATTAAACCCTTACGTTTTCTCTATCACATTATTCCGCCAAAAACGAGCCTGGAGAACCTAGTGTGATGATTGTGACAGACAACATGACCTGCTGCAAGTGCATCTCTTCAGACAAAGCTTGGGGTGGCAGTGCGAGGAGATGAACTGAGTAAGGAGTTTTACAGACATGGAGTTTTAAGACTTACGTACATAGACGCCTTCACTGACGCATGATACAACGGGAATCTTTGAAATTATTTTAGTTGTTTTTTTATTTGTGTTTCTTTGCTTTTGAAATAGTTTGAAATTATAGAATAGATTTCTAAGGGAACATAAAAAGTCCAGCGAAAGTGAAATTGAGTCTTGCCATTGCTGTTTCTCACAAACCTTCAGTTGAACTCTCTTATCAACTGAGAATAAACACAGATGAGACAGGCCAGACAAACTTTCATTTTCAAATTTAAAAATGTCCCGCAGTCACAGGCTGTCTGGGATTAAATTCAAGGACATGATATGACATTTCCAGTTACCGGTACTTTCAATTCATTATTGCTACATATGGTGTTCAATGGAAAAACACAGAATTACCACAGCAAACAGTCTGTTTCCCAAAGTCAATAATACTCACAAACTTTGATGGGAATACTTTTTTTAATTATCTGCCCATTAGCATAAAAATGGAATATACCTTATTGCTGGAACAGCTACTTTAAACAGTTTCAAAACAACTTTATAGACATCCCTTGGTCTCGTCAGAACAGAACATAGCAAATTAAGAAAATAAAATGACAAAAATGACAAAGAAAATGACAAAAAATCCCATCTGAAGAATATTGAAATCACGAATGCATGTTGATAGCCTCTTAAACTGCAGTGATATGAAGGATCTTCACCCTGAAGTTAAACTGATGGATTGGGGTCTGTTAATGAACATCCCCATTACACGGTCATTCCACCATGGGGCACTGGGCACGACAGTAGTAATGTCATAAGACATTAAAATGAACTATGAGGAGATGCCTTAGAACTCATATGCACGTGGCCATAGAAATGTTCTTTCCCAGGAATTATGTTATGGCTGTAAAGCAAATATGAAAAAAACTGGATGTTGCATCACATTTCACATAATAATTTTTGATAATGAAGACAGTTTTAAGTAGAGTACATGCCCCCACACCACATGGTTAAGCTCATTTTAAGCAGCCTTATTAAGCAACTTACTGTACTAGGGATGGACTAATGACACACCATTTTTTTGCTATATTTGTCGGTGGAAGGATGACACATGGAATACTTTGGCGAACATGCAGTTTCAAGAGACAGAGAGAGAGAGAAAGAGACAGAGACTTAAAGGCAACTGAACTTTTAACAGGCAAAACACTACTAAAAACCCATATAAGGCATTTAGAGAGACACAGAGTCATTCAGCAAGTATAGTAAACAAGAAAGACAAAAGCATACCAAGGGTCTATTGTTACATAAAGTGAAACAGGCGAAATAAAAACTAAACTAAACATGTACATTTACATAAAATATAAGTCTATTTATGGCTTACAATGATGCAGAGATGGTGTCAGGATGGTGTAAAAGGTTGTTTTTCTTTGCTTAAGTCACACAGAAATCCTTTTATCACAGCACTAACCAAAACATTAGTGAATGTTAGTGCTTTCATTAAAATATTTCAGCCAACAACTGCTCAGCTGGAACCGTCCAGTGAACTTGTATATAATTAACGTGTCTGGATCTGGGTTATTTTCCACCAAGAGCAGGACTGTGACTGCATAGTGAAAGAGCTCTGTTTTTCAGTCCTCTCACTTCTTCCATTTGGTACCTGTCAAAAACGGAAAACCACAACATGACTAATAAGGTTTTTTTATATAAAGAAAATAGTTCTGACCCTCTTTTGAAGAGAAAGCAGGCAGGAGGGGATCATAAATAGAGAGACCGAGGTTATATCCATGAGACACATCACTTGGCTCTCATTGGGATGCTGTATTGCTCTGTGGGAAATAGCTTATCTAAATTCACTCATAATAGTTACTGAAACAGATTACTTTCCATTTTTGGCCTTGTAGAAATCATCTATCCCCTCAGGGCAAAAGAGGCCTGGACTGTGGAAAAGCCAAGTTGAGACCAATGCTTTTTAGCCCGAATAAAGCCACCCTAATTAACTTCTGCCAAATTGGATCTAGAGAAACATTTATAACTGCATGAATAAGCAGCCTGAGTCATATCTTGCCCCTCTCTCTCCCTCTCTCTCTCTCTCTTTCTTTGACATCTGATTATCCTAATTAAGTCTCCGTTCTTGTGAAACACCAGGGGCATGACTCCAGTCACTCTCACCCATGTCCCCCCTTTAGCCCTCTGGCCAGCAGTACAGTATAGCCCAACTAATGAATTTAGGTGATTACAATATAAAGACCGTCTGCGACCAAACTACTTGGAATGCAAACCACTAGCACATTGGTCCGAGTGTGTATTTATCTTTATAGTTGTTCTTGATTTTTTTTTTTTAGAGATCTTTATATTTGTTCTGGTCTATTTAATGTTACAAGGAAAACTGTTTCACAATCACAAAACAGTGGCTGAGATTTGTTAGCACACAAAAAAGTGTGACCGTACATGATCTCCTTTTGGTTTTGAAATTGTGCTAATGTTCAAATGAGTCCCAAGGGAAGGTCATCAGAGGTCATAACAGCCAAAAAGGACAGTTGAAGCCAAGGAGAAGATAATCACCCATGTAGTGCTCATGTTTAATCAAATTGTTCAGTATTGCAGAGAAAGCTTGCTATTAAGCTAGCATATTATTTGGTTATTATCACCCGGAGAGAAGAAATACTCTTTTCTGATTGGCTGGCGGGGTGGCTTTTAATTCTGAATAACGGGACACCTATGAAGTAGATCTGGTAAAAAAAAGTTTAATAGCCGTTCCATATCAATGCTTATGAATGGTAACTATAACAACGATAGTAGGACGACGGTTGAGCCTGGAGGCAGGCTTCGCAACAATGGAATCAACTATAAACAAGCTGTCCATGCTATCGCTGTTTATAGGGCCAACGAAAGTTGTACAACAAGCTGAACTAGTGAGCTTCTTTTTTAAACGGAACCGCGTGTTTCCTTTGCTTTACAGTGGCAAACTGGTGGAAGCGGGGATAACGGCCTTCAAAGGTGTGTCCAGTTATAACGGAATCAATAGACTGGCGAGGCAACCCCCTCCGTCCATTAATTCGTGATAACAGGACACCTCGGCGGCCGTTATCCCTTACGAATTCCATGAAACCCATGCCTTGGTGTACTCTTGTTTTTGTTATTGGAAGAAAGCCAGAGTTTCCACTGGTCAGGCAACTATACCCTCTGTCCTGGAACACACAGTTCTAAATTATTCTAGGTAAACAACAGTTACTGCAATGAAAAGGCACAGACTCTCAAATTTCCCATAGCTCTGTCAAGTACTGCCACAGCTGGCACTGAGATCAATACCCTAGTTTGAATTAGTATATTCATAATTTTTTGCATTCAGCTTAGTAACAAGCCAATATATGATTAGACAACTGTCACAAACTAGTCACTGTAGCAAAATGCCATAATGTATTGTGACTGGCTGTAGTCCTTTGCACATAACCTGAATATTATGGGGTGGCTATAGCATTCTCCCTTTTCTCAAAATGTTTCCCCCAGGCAGTAAACGCAATCACATGACATGCCTGATAACTATGTGTACCAGAGCCGTGATAAGTCAGTGACTGATGGATCCAGCTGTAACTCAATTAAAGGAGGCATGGTCCAAAGTTTAGCCGGAGAATAATTTTCTATTTCTGAGTATTAATCTGTTTAGCAGTGTCACGAAGCAGGATCTCCATTACTCCCAGCACCTGAGAGAAGTGACAGCCTCCGTAATGAGATTTCCTGCTTTCCTGTTTACTACGTGTCTGCATCAGGGTGGCGCTGAGAAGAGAAGTACAGAGAGGCATCAACACACAGAAGGATCAGCGGGATCAAGCTGTGCGGTACGCAGAATGTGTGTGTAATGGTCTTTTTATTATTATCATTTCATATGTCAGTATCTCTCTGGTCTTTTGGGGTCACACACTAAGATAAAACTCCTGGTTAACAAAGGCCATCAAAGATACTACAACTGAGCGGTTAGTTTTGGCTTCTCAATCTGAATGCTATTTCTAATAACAGCACAATTATGACACCTGCTGAATCCATACCTTTATCACTTCACTGACCACTCATTCTCTTGTAACATATACCTAGCAAATGCCACTCTTGCAAATGTATAATTTTAATGTGGCTAGGTATTTAGAATTTGTCTCAATGTATTTACAAAACACATATCTGTACCTTTGTGTGAAGACCTCAGAGGAGGAAATACAGAAAAAGTACTATTTGTCTTGTCAGTAGAGTAAAATCCTTTTCCATACATTTTCTCCTTTTGATAGGAGAAATTAGAACTGTAACTTGTGACTGCAGTGTAAACTAGATTGTATGTAACCTCAGTAGACACCATAAGGTTCTCCATAATGTTTCACACTGTCTGCACATTCTGACTTTCTGCTTCTCTTCAATATCAATTTAGACACCATGTAATTATGCGAGCGTCCCATTTCTTTCACCAGAAATTACTATTTTTCGACATAGTTTGGAAACGACAAAGCATGTATCAGTTACCGGTAGAAGCTATGTAAAATTAAAACAGAAAGACCAGACAAAAGTGACCAGACAAAGGCTGTGAGGCATATTGATTAACATTATACATGTTCCCGCCTCCCTAATTTTGGAGTGTGAAGCATAATAATACCAGCCTTTCAACTCCATAGTGTCAAAATGGAACCCCTGGACATCAGATGTCTGGGTCGGCCGCTCCGTTGGTTTAACCTCTCCCCACTTCCTGCAACCGGCCTCGGATGGTAACATTGCTGCAAATCAGCAGACTAATGCTGGGGGCAAAGAGCCAGAACATTTCCTGTTCAAGTGCATATTTAATGCCTTTGACATGTTAAATGCAAAGCACTTATTGCATATAAAAGCTATCCAGGGGACAAGGGAAAGAGGGTCTCGTAATGTAAATGTCATTAATGCACAGTGCGTAGGAGCCAGCCCCAGTTTCTTTGTGAAAAGAGACTGTTTTTTTTATGTATGAGACATTTGGACAGATGGGAATAAATTTACGCTAATCAAAGCAGAGCAGCATGGCTGTATTGTAGTGACCTGCTTTCACACAAAGTTGAAGTCTGCATCATGAAAGCAGTGGGATTGTAAAAATCATGCAGATGACTGATAACTGTCTATGAAATGGAAAGCCAAACAGCTTGCACTATAGGCTACTGATTGGTGGCCACACCAGCAAAAAGGAAGTAAAATTGTTATTTTATTTTGATGAAATTGCTTTGCAATCTGCAGATTGCTCGACAGAGACACGTCCGAACGCCTTTAAGTAACATGCTCCAATCTGTAAGCAACAATCAGCATGTAAATTGTGGTTTCTAATAATCACACCCCAGGACGTTCCTGTGGAAAAACAGATTCCAATAACATAAAAACGGTCTGTATTCAACAAACGATTTTCCTGCTGCTTTTAAAATAGCTGTTGTACAGTTCCTTGTCAAAGTAGTCTGTAGTGATGTAGTACTCGAGTCCGGTCTCGGACTCGAGTCCGGTCTCGAGACCAATTTCTGCTTTCTCGGTCTCGTCTCGGACTCGTTCCTTCAAAGACTCGGTCTTGACTCGGTCTCGGACCACAGTGGGAGGAGAAGGACTCGTAATTTCAGTCCGAGTCCTCGAGACCAACGCATTTTTTATGTTCATATAAAAAAACAGACAACACATAACAACAATAATAATAAAATGCAATGTTGACCGGCATTATTTGAAAATGACATCCCATGGTGCAATGCAAAGATACTGCCCGCCAGAGCGTTTATTTATCTCTATGGCTCTGCTGCGGTGTTGAGTGTCTGTAGGTCAGCATAGTCCATATTAAGGCGTTAAGACTGCTCCTCTAAACAATTCCCAATCTAGCTTAGTCTGTAGGCCTAACTGTTGATTATTAACTGGGGTGATATTAAATTATGAATATTAAAACTGACATTTTTATGGTCTTGGTCTCGACTTCGGTCTCGACTCGGACTTGCTTCCTCAAAGACTTCGGTCTTGACTCGGACTTCGACTGTATTTGAAAACCAACAGACACGGTCTCGACCCTTCAAAGACTTCGGTCTTGACTCGGACTCGAAAGACTCGGTCTTGACTCGGACTCGACTGTATTTGAAAACCAACAGACACGGTCTCGACCCTTCAAAGACTCGGTCTTGACTCGGACTCGACTGTATTTGAAAACCAACAGACACGGTCTCGACCCTTCAAAGACTCGGTCTTGACTCGGACTCGACTGTATTTGAAAACCAACAGACACGGTCTCGACCCTTCAAAGACTCGGTCTTGACTCGGACTCGACTGTATTTGAAAACCAACAGACACGGTCTCGACCCTTCAAAGACTCGGTCTTGACTCGGACTCGACTGTATTTGAAAACCAACAGACACGGTCTCGACCCTTCAAAGACTCGGTCTTGACTCGGACTCGACTGTATTTGAAAACCAACAGACACGGTCTCGACCCTTCAAAGACTCGGTCTTGACTCGGACTCGACTGTATTTGAAAACCAACAGACACGGTCTCGACCCTTCAAAGACTCGGTCTTGACTCGGACTCGACTGTATTTGAAAACCAACAGACACGGTCTCGACCCTTCAAAGACTCGGTCTTGACTCGGACTCGACTGTATTTGAAAACCAACAGACACGGTCTCGACCCTTCAAAGACTCGGTCTTGACTCGGACTCGACTGTATTTGAAAACCAACAGACACGGTCTCGACCCTTCAAAGACTCGGTCTTGACTCGGACTCGACTGTATTTGAAAACCAACAGACACGGTCTCGACCCTTCAAAGACTCGGTCTTGACTCGGACTCGACTGTATTTGAAAACCAACAGACACGGTCTCGACCCTTCAAAGACTCGGTCTTGACTCGGACTCGACTGTATTTGAAAACCAACAGACACGGTCTCGACCCTTCAAAGACTCGGTCTTGACTCGGACTCGACTGTATTTGAAAACCAACAGACACGGTCTCGACCCTTCAAAGACTCGGTCTTGACTCGGACTCGACTGTATTTGAAAACCAACAGACACGGTCTCGACCCTTCAAAGACTCGGTCTTGACTCGGACTCGACTGTATTTGAAAACCAACAGACACGGTCTCGACCCTTCAAAGACTCGGTCTTGACTCGGACTCGACTGTATTTGAAAACCAACAGACACGGTCTCGACCCTTCAAAGACTCGGTCTTGACTCGGACTCGACTGTATTTGAAAACCAACAGACACGGTCTCGACCCTTCAAAGACTCGGTCTTGACTCGGACTCGACTGTATTTGAAAACCAACAGACACGGTCTCGACCCTTCAAAGACTCGGTCTTGACTCGGACTCGACTGTATTTGAAAACCAACAGACACGGTCTCGACCCTTCAAAGACTCGGTCTTGACTCGGACTCGACTGTATTTGAAAACCAACAGACACGGTCTCGACCCTTCAAAGACTCGGTCTTGACTCGGACTCGACTGTATTTGAAAACCAACAGACACGGTCTCGACCCTTCAAAGACTCGGTCTTGACTCGGACTCGACTGTATTTGAAAACCAACAGACACGGTCTCGACCCTTCAAAGAGTTATATGAACAACTGTGATGGGCTGCACTTATCATGGCATTGGTAGAAGGTGATTCGTTATGAATGACCTTAAAGTAACATGACTGATAGACAATAGCACAGGGGTGGCATACAGGCACTGCATGTTGTGTATGTCTCTGTTTCTATATGGCTTTTCCTGCAATAACTCAGATACAGTATATCTAACACTGATGATGTTTTTGTCCTTCTCTCTATTAAGTACCTCTGCTGTTACTAATTTGGTTCAAGGTGCACATCTTGTATAATTATGGAAACTTTAAAAAATCTTGATTGGGGGCTCTAAGTAAAGCTTAATACTGACCCAAACTACACCAGTAACAACCACTGCAAGTAGACCACTGGGGACTGATTAGCGGTTTAGTGCAAGTGCACGTATAGTACTGCAATGCACTGATTCAGTTCCTCAAAGGTGACCAATGGAAATCATTCTGGTCATCACCAGAATCTACTTAAAAAAGCAACAGATGAAATATATATGGGTTGCCGTCTGTGATCACAAACTTCTGGAATCACAAAAGGCTGTCTGAGGGACAAAAGATTAATGATGATCTTTTCAATGTTTTACAGACATATTGAATGCATTTGATCACAACTTGAAGGAATGGTCATTTTTAGAATGGTGCATGCCAGCATGTAGAACACCAGACTTCTGGATTCTTCTTGGTTTTCTGCCAACCTCAAAAATGATTACCGTAAATTTCTCAAGGATCACATTACCCTCAGAAGATACGAAAGTTGTCTCTAGAAGAGCAGCATATCTTTTTCATCTGTGTTAAGGCAGTCTGCCAGTCTGACAACTTAGACTTCACATTTATTATATGCAATAATATCATCTCAGATCAAATGACCCTTGCACAACCCATTTTCTTTGCTAAACATAAAGGATGTGGGATGATAAGAAAGGTACCGTGAGACATGGTTATATACAAGGGCTGTGCTGAATCATGCCACATCAAATCTGTGCTTTATAAAGAAGAACACAGGGAGATTTCATTAATGATTTTTAATAAAATATATTAGTATGTGCATTGTAGGAGAAAGCGCCATTTCAGGGGAGCCAGCAGAAAAGAAGTCGACATGTGAAAGAAAGTTACAGTAGATTCAGCATGCTGACGTGAATCACTCTAAGGTGCAGAGAAGCGGACTGATAAATGCAGGAAACAAGCTGTAATAGTCTGCAAAATAACAATTAAATAGGTTTTCATGCCTCACGGTTAGAAATGCTTGTGCTGCGTCAGTAGCATTTTCTAAGATTTCTGAGTGTTCCAAGGTGAAGAAAAACAAAAAGCACCAGTCTCTCAATTCTCAGTCTAAATGGATTCTGAAGACTTGAAATTAGTCACAGAAATGTGCATTCATTTGTGCCCATTGACATGCATTATGCATCCATAAGTCTGTCTGTATACCTCCTTGTCTGATGTGCGATCCGTTCTAAAAGTGTTATTCCTAAAAGCTTACCTTTTTAAAGGTACTTTATTTGGGGGGATTTTTTTCTTTATTTGTAGTATTGTTTGAATGGAATTGGAAATAATTAATAGAGAGCATATTTTTGACTGCAAAACAACAATAAAGCAGAATAATTACGAACGGGGGGGGGACTGTGTTTGTGCCAAGTGCTCTGAAGTTCTCTGAAATTCTCATAGCTTAGAGTATTTTTATTATGTACGTGACTGCAGCCTGTGCAGGATTTTATGTAAATGGTAATCAGAATTGATTAAATGAGCCGTTAACAACAATAACTCTTTCCAATAGCCACTTCTTTGGTACATACACTTTTAACAACTTTTTTTCAAGTGTGTTTTCCGTGATATCATCTCAGCAGTGCAATTGAGAAGAAATGTTCAGCCACCCAGGAGCCCCATGTACATTTTAGTTAATCTTGTACAATACATTTTGGTAACACTTTATAATAACTACACACAATTCATCATTTATTAAGCCTTTGTTACTTATTAGTTAATGGTTTGTTCATCATTAGTAATTTCTTGTTCATACATAAATTATCATCAGTAAAGCATTTGTTCACACAATTATAAATGGTTTGTTCATAGTAAATAAGCCTATCCAAAAAATGTTTGTAAATTACCACGATTTATACTTAATAAGTAATGAAATAACCACTTATAATGAAATCATTTTCTTATTATAAACCAGTTGCAAACTATTACAAAATGCTTTGTTCATCATTTGTAAAGCATTGTAACTATGTTAATTCTAATAAATAAAGTATTTGTACACACAGTTATAAATGGTTTGTTCATAGTCTCATAAGCCTATATCTAAAATATGTTTATGAATTATTGTTAATACTTAATAAATTATGCAACATGCACATGCACTAATGATTAGTTAGGGTGAGGATACATATTTTATAAACCACTTCCTAATACTATAATTCATGATTAACTCAGGGGTTACAAGTGGTTAGTTAATGATATTTTGTGAGCTTATCTAAAGTGAGGACTTTCTATGCCTTGCAACACATTTTCAAATGAGTTGTAAAGATTACATTCACATTCATTCATTTAGCAGACAAGCGACGTACACATGTCAATTAACTGTTATTAAACATCTGTAAACTTTGAATTTTTAAATGCTGTATTCTTCATTTGTAAAGCATTATTCCTACATTGATTCTCATCTGTAAATCATGTTTACACACAGTTAAAAATGGTTTGTTCATAGTAAACACGCATATCTATATTATATTTTGGAATTGACTGTTAATAATACCACTGGGCAGAGGTAGTGTAGTGGATAGGGAGCCAGGTTAACATGCAGTAACCCATAAAGTTGGGGGTTCAAACCCCGGCGTCCACCAATGTGGCCTTGCCCTTTAATTTCATTGACATGTGTAAGTCGCTTTGGGTGAAAGTGTCGGCTAAATTAATAAGTCGGCTAAAAAAACTTTATAACTCATTTGTAAATGTGTTGCAAGGCATAAAACGTCCTCACTTCAGATGAGCTTACAAAATATCATTAACTAACCATTTGTAACTCCTGAGTTAATTTTTTAAAAAGTTAATATTAAAAGTTAATATTAATTATAGTATTAGGAAGTGGTTTATAAAATATGTATCCTCACCCTAACTAATCATTAGTGCGTGTATGTAACAACTGTTAAATAATGGAAATATTACTTAATCAAAAACATATTATTGCATCATTTATTAAGTATTAACAATAATGTATAAACATATTTAAGATATAAGCTTATTTACTATGAACAAACTATTTATAACTGTGTGAACAAATGCTTTACTGATGACAAATAAGAAATTACTAATGATGAACAAACCATTAACTAATAAGTAACAAAGGCTTAATAAATGATGAATTGTGTGTAGTTAGTTATATAGTGTTACCTACATTTTTTGTATTCCTGCATGGAAAGTCTGTGCACTATGCAGATTGATTTGGCTAAAAGCCTCTGCTGGCTTCTCTAATTTAACAACAGGTAAATATTGGTAGCTTAAGTCTCACCAGCTCAGGTCCTTGCCATGAGAAACACGGGCTGATCCAATCATTCACAATACATTCAATACACTCATTATAGCAGTGTCCTTAACTCAATTGAAATCGAATTGAAAGCATTCATACCTCA